>NW_012117921.1:996090-998432 GCF_000951035.1 Colobus angolensis palliatus | reverse complement strand
CCAGGATGGTCTCGATCTCCTGACCTTGTGATCCGCCCGTCTCGGCCTCCCAAAGTGCTGGGATTACAGGCTTGAGCCACCGCGCCTGGCCAACCTTTTCTTAATTCAAGAGAATTTTGAACATTAATATCCTCTAAGTCAGCTATCTCCAACGTTTTTGGCACCAGACTCGTTTTGTGGAAGACAATTTTTCCACAGACCAGGCTGGCAGGAGGGTTATGGATTTAGGATGAAACTGTTCCACCTCAGATCATCAGGCATTAGATTCTCATAAGGAGTATACAACCTAGATCCCTCACATGTGCAGTTCAAAATAGGGTCCGTGCTCCTGTGAGAATCTAATGCTGCTGCTGGTCTGACAGGAGGCAGAGCTCAGGTGGTAATGTTCACCTCCAGCTGTGCGGCACGGTTCCTAATAGGCCAATACTGGTCCGTGGCCCGGGGGTTGGGGACCCCTGCTCTAAGTCATGTATGGGTGTTCCTAAACAAAATAGGAGGACTATTACCTCTTACTGACAACCTATTTCCTATTTCTGTTGATATATTCTATGACTTCTAACTAGGTAACCAACCTTACCAGAATAACATCCAAAATTAAAAGGGTAAATAGGTTGTATTCAGTTACAATGTGAATTTGATGACATAAGTTCTGATGATAATAATAGTTATTATATACCCAGTGCTTACTATATGCCAGGCATTTTGGTTCTAAGCACTGACCACTTACTTATTTTTCTGTAAAGTAACCGCCTGATAACCTCCAGATAAAGAAGATGTAACTACTGCAGGAAATGTTATGAACTCAAAAACCAGATATTGTAAGTTTCTAAAAACCTTAAGTACTTATTTAAAAAAGCTTAATATACATGAAAACTGCAAATTTCCATGTATTTTTGCAGTCTACTCACTCTTAAAACTGTCCCTAAAAAGGTAAGATTTCACTCACCTCCCCTTCCGGGCAAACTCAATTGACTTAATGGCCGTGGTATTGCTTGTTCCAGTTGTTACTCTGAAGGAAGCAACAAGATCCTGAGAATCTGTTTTTAGGACCAAAATCTAAAGTTTAAAGGAGGGGGGAGAAAAGTAAGTGTTCTGATAACTAACAGTAATTACATTTGGCTTGTTTCTAATACTGCATAAAGACTGGGTAAAAATGCAAATATCTCTATTCCATATATTTAACCTGATTAGCTGGTATTGCTGTTTTGCCTTCTTAAATAAGACAAGGTCTTAATCTATTTTTTGTTTTTCTTTTTTTTTTTTGAGACGGAGCTTCACTCTTGTTACCCAGGCTAGAGTGCAATGGTGCAATCTGAGCTCACCGTAACCTCTGCCTCCTGGGTTCAAGAGATTCTCCTGCCTCAGCCTCCTGAGTAGCTGGATTACAGGCATGCGCCACTACGCCTGGCTAATTTTGTATTTTTAGTAGAGGCGGGGTTTATCCATGTTGGTCAGGCTGGTCTCAAACTCCCAACCTCAGGTGATCCGCCCACCTCAGCCTCCCAAAGTGCTGGGATTACAGGCATGAGCCACCACGCCTGCCCAGTTTATTCTTAAAATATTATGTTTAGCATTATTCACGATAGCCAAAATATAGAAGCAACCCAACTATCCAGTGACAGATAAGCCATATAAACAAAAGTGGTATATACATAAAATGGAGTATTATTGAGTCTGTAATCCCAGCACTTTGGGAGGCCGAGACGGGCGGATCACGAGGTCAGGAGATGGAGGCCATCCTGGCTAACACGGTGAAACCCCGTCTCTACTACTAAAAAAAAATACAAAAAAAAAACTAGCCGGGCGCGGTGGCAGGCGCCTGTAGTCCCAGCTACTCAGGAGGCTGAGGCAGGAGAATGACGTGAACCCGAGAGGCGGAGCTTGCAGTGAGCCGAGATCCGGCCACTACTGCACTCCAGCATGGGCGACGGCGGAGACTCCGTCTCAAAAAAAAAAAAAAAAAGAAAAGGAGGAAAATTCTGACACATGCTACAACATGGATGAAACTTGAGGACATTAAACTAAGTGAAATAAGCCAGTCACAAAAGGGCAAATACTATATGAGGTACTTGGAGTAGTCAAATTCTTAAAAAGAGAAGGTCAAAGGGTGTTTCTAGGGGCTGGCAGAGAGCAGGGAATGGGAAATTATGATTCAACAGGTACAGAATTCCAGTTTTACAAGATGAAAAGATTTCTAAAGATGGATGGTGATCACTGCACAACAGAGTGAATGTACATTAATACCAGTGAACTGTACAGTTAAATATGGCTGAAATGGTAAAATTTACGCTGTGTGTATTTTATCACAATTTCTTAAAAATTGCCTTTCTAGGCCGGGAGCG
>NW_012117921.1:958344-995440 GCF_000951035.1 Colobus angolensis palliatus | reverse complement strand
AAAAAAAAAAAAACGAAAAATAAGTAAAAACACAAAAATTAGCTGGCGGTGGTGGCACACGCCTATAATCCCAGCTGCTCGGGAGTCTGAGGCAGAGAATCACTTGAACCCAGGAGGGGAGGGATACAGTGAGCCAAGATCACACCACTGCACTCCAGCCTGGGCGACAAGAGCGAAACTCCGTCTTAAAAAAAAAAAAAATGCCTTTCTAAGGCTGGCTGCCAGTGGCTCACATCTGTAATCACAGCACTTTGGGAGGCTGAGATGGACAGATCACTTAAAGTCAGGAGTAATCCCAGCTACTCAAGAGGCTGAGGCAGGAGAATCGCTTGAACCCACAAGGTGGAGGTTGTAGTGAGCCGAGATCATGCACTGCACTCCAGCCTGGGCAACAGAGTAAGCCTCCATCTCAGAAAACAAAACAAAACAAAACAAAAATTGCCTGTCTAAAATAGCCATGAAATTATACTAGCCCATGTGCCCCAGTCAAAAAATAAAAATAAAAATAAATCAAGATGCCCAGTGGAACTACTCTAAGCATGAAAAGAACCTTTAAAGGTCACCTGACCTGACTTCTTATTCCACAGAAGAAACACCTTCTGCAATGTATTCCAGAGAAAAGGGCCTACACATTCCAAAAGGCAAGGTCAGAAGTTTAACAAGAAGGAAAAAGAAGAGTAAGTCTCAGTACTCTAAGTTAAGTTGGCCTGAATTATACAATCTTTTATAAAACCAGATATTAAGACATTTTGATCAGCAGTGTTCCAGTTGATAACATGACACTGAAATTTTATAATTTCATAATGGCCCTTCATTACTAGCATCCAGTAAAGTCCTTCCATGCTTTTCTAGGTCAAATAATCTCTATCACTCTAAAGCCAAAGATCAAAAATTATTGTTAAGCGATGGAGGAAAATTAGACTACATTTGCTGCAGGAAGGAACTGTGCTTAGTCCAAGAATAAAAAAATTTTCAAAGGAAACAAAACAAGTAAACATTAAATGAGCCAGTGTACAAGATGCCTGATTTGCCGGCTTTTAGGCTTACCTTGCCTTTTGCGTTTCCTGTATAAATATATTCCCCTCGCCTATCAAAAGATGCCACAACGTTCAAATCGGAGTCATCATCCACCGGCAGAACAACATGTTTGGAATCTGAAAGGGTCAACATGACAGGAGCAGATTTCATGGGACACACGAGAACCTTGTTCCTGTTTAAAAATACGAACAGTACGTTGGCTGTTGCTTTGGTATCAGCAAGCTGATTCCCTGTCCTTTTCCCTGATCCCTGTCCATACCCTCATCAACTTGCCCAGCCCAAGCAAATCTGAAACAGTGAAAAAGCATAAAATCCACAGATCTAATAACAGGGAAAATTCTGAGTAAAATTAGTCTTGATGAAATAACACATAATCATTAAAAAAAAAAAAAATAAGAGACCGGTGCAGTGGCTCACACCTGTAATCCCAGCACTTTGGGAGGCTGAGGCGGGCAGATCACTTGAGGTCAGGAGTTTGAGACCAGCCTGGCCAACACGGTGAAACCGCATCACTACTAAAAATACAAAAACTTACCCAGATGTGGTGCCTATGCCTGTAATCCCAGCTACTCGGGAGGCTGAGGCAGGAGAATCGCTTGAAAACAGGAGGAGGAGGGTGCAGTAAGCCGGGACTGCGCCATTGCACTCCAGCCGGGGCATCGCAGCAAGACTCCGTCGCAAAAAAAAAAAATAAAAATTTTTTTTAAAAAAAATTTAAATTAAAAAAAAAGTATTCAGGGCCAGGTGCAGTGGCTCACGCCTGTAATCCCAGTACTTTGGGAGGCCGAGGCAGGCAGATCACGAGGTCAGGAGTTCGAGACCAACCTGGCCAACATGGGGAAACTCCATCTCTACTAAAAATACAAAAATTAGCTGGGCATGGTGGCATGCTGCAGCCCCAGCTACCCGAGAGGCTGAGGCAGGAGAATCTTGAACCCGGGAGGCAGAGGTTGCAGTGAGCCAGATCACGCCACTGCACCCCAGCCTGGGTGACAGAGCAGGACCCTGTCTCAAAAAAAAAAAAAAAAAAAAATAGAGAAAGAAAGAAATGTATTCAATAGAGCCAACCTAGACAGAAAGATTATTTTATGTAGAAGTTTTGAAGAGATGCGTATTTGCCTTCTAAAACCATAAACCAAAATTATCATGAGCCCATTCCATATAATCCATATAGAATTAGACCCCACCCCCGGAGAGAAATCGCTTAGACATACTGATCTCGCGGATGATACTGGACTTTTAAGATGGGTGAAGGGAATCGAAACCTCTGGTCACAGTCGCCTGAAAGAACATCCCACTGTGATACTATGTTATCAGTGGAAGCACTCACGAGCTTATGACCGTCTCGGCTCCAGCTGAGGAAAAACAGGGGTAATTTAGCACATATTCTAGGTATACCGTACCACTCTCAGGAATAAACTGTGTAAGTCACACACACTGCTGCAATTGCACAGGTCAACAATGTTTCTGGTTTTGTTCTGCTTATACTCAAATCCACAAGCTTTTGCAACTAGGCAATAAATAAGAATGTTTTCATGACATTTTATTATCTAGTAATGAAAGCTCATAATATTTCAAGATAAAACTATAAAGTGACTCAGTGAAATAAGAGAAAAACATCTTAGAAGAGTCTAAAAATCAGCTGGCCTTTAAGGTTGATATATTTGAACTTTCTGAAGTTATCTCAGAAGTTGCACCATCATGGTATAAACAAAACCAAAAAAAGGTAAGTATCTGTTATTTAAAATAATTTTAAAAGAAACTGAGAAAGAATTAATTCCTTCTGCTAAGTACAGATAAACACACTGGACATCATATATAAAACACAAAAAAGGTTCTGATGACAAAGGACAGACAAGCCAGAGACTGCAGACTCTTAAGGATGACACAACAGCACAACAGTGAAATCCCGGAATTTTCTTTCTGCCTCATGTTCTCCGTTCCAGGTGAAGGAGAAGTCAACAACCTGGTAATGCTAGTGGACACACACAAAAATCCCCAAGAAGAGCCTGCTTTCCCCAGCTAAGGGACCAGAAAAGGACAGCCTGGCAAGACAGAAAACTTCAAGACAATAACCAATCTACTCCAGCCAAACATCACAGAAAAGAACTGCAAATCCCCCTCTTAGCCAGGTTCAAGCAGATAGCCTAGACTTCACCTTTATCCAGCTATAACAAGGCACCCTCCCCACCTCACTGGGATGGTGTCCAAGAAGGCTCAGTAGGGAATCAAATTTGCATTACCACCAGCAGTAATGAGGTTGCACCACCATGGTGTCAGAGGACACACAGAGAGAAGGAACAAGGAACTCCTATCCTTCCCAGACAGGATGTCATCAGCAGAGACCTAGTAGAGAGCCTAAACTTTCAATCCCCCCCAGCAGTAACAAGGCCAAGTAAGAAGAAACCTGGACTTTCACTCGCCTCTGGCAGTAACAAGATGGCACACTCCATTCCCCTGTGCAGTATCAGAGGAGGCCTGCTAAACTAGAAGATTTAAGTAACATCTATAGATGGGGCGCAATGGCTCACACCTGTAATCCCAGCACTTTGGGAGACCGAGGCAGGCAAATCACTTGAGGCCAAAAGTTTGAGACCAGCCTGGCCATATGGTGAAACCCCGTTGTCTACTAAAAATACACAAAATTAGCCAGGCATGGTGGTATGCGCCTGTAGTCCCAGATACTCGGGAGGTTGAGGCAGGAGAATTGCTTTAACCTGGGAGGCGGAGGTTACAGTGAGCCAAGATGGCACCACTGAGCTCCAGCCTGGGCAACACAGTGAGACTGTCTCAAGAAAAAATAAAAAATAAGTAAGATCTACAGTCTCATAATACCCAAAATGCCCAGGTTTCAAATGAAAATCACTTGTCAACTCAAGAACAAAAGAAAATCTCAACTTAAGTAAGAAAAGACAATCAATAGACACTAATACAGAGATGACATAAATGTCAGAATTATCTGACAAGGATTATAATGTAGCCATCATAAAAATGCTTCAACAAACTATTATGAACATGCCTGAAACAGATGGGGGAAAAACCCCAGAAAATCTTAGCGAAGAAATAGAAGATACAGAGAAGAACCAAATGGGAATTTTAGAACTGAAAACTATAGTAACAGAAATAAACTCAATAGATGAATTCACCAGCCAATGGAGGAAAAAAAGGGAAAGAATCAGCAAACTGGAAGATGGAATAAAAACTACCCAATCTCAATAGCGAGAAAATAGACATATATATGAGATGTGTCTGTGTGTGTATATATGTGTCTACATATATATGTGTGTGTGTGTATATATATACACATACACAGAGCCTCAGAATATAACAAAAGATCTAATACTCATGTCATCAGAATCCTGGAAGGAAAGAATACAGACGTGGATGTTAAGGTATTTGAAGATATAATGGCTAAAATTTTCCTAAATCTGGCAAGAGATATAAAACCTACAGATTCAAGAACATCAACTAGGATGAGCCCAAAGAAATCCACTCCAAGAAACACAGACAAACTTCTGAAAACTAAAGACAACGAAAAACTCTTGAAAGCTGCAAGAGAAAAATGATGCCTTATCTATAGAGGAACAACAATGTGAATGAAAAGGGATTTCTCATCAGAAACCATGGAAGCCAGAAGGAAGTGGCACATTTTTCAAGCGCTAAAGAAAAGAACTGTCATCCCAGGAATAAACAGGCAAACTGAGACATTTGTTGCTAGCAGACATACTCTAAAGTTGGCTACATAATGTTCAGAAAAGATTAAAGGAAGGGTTTAGAACATCAGGAAGGAAGAATGAACAATGAAGAGTATAAATACATGGGTAGATAAAATTACTTTTTCTCAGCCAGGTGTGGTGGCTCACGCCTATAATCCCAGCACTTTGGGAAGCCAAGGCAGGCAGATCACCTGAGGTCAGGAGTTCGAGACCAACCTGGCCAACATGGTGAAAACTCATCTCTACTAAAAATACAAAAATTAGCCAGGCATGGTAGCACATGCCTGTAATCCCAGCTACTTGGGAGCCTGAGGCTGTAGAATTGCTTGAAACCAGGAGGCAGAGGTTGCAGTGAGCTGAGATCGCGCCACTGCACTCCAGCCTGGGTAACAAGAACGAAACTCTGTCTCTGGAAAAAAAAAAAAAAAAAAAAAAAAGGCGGGTGCGGTGGTTCACGCCTGTAACCCCAGCCCTTTGGGAGGCCAAGGCAGGCGGATCACGAGGTCAAGAGATCGAGACCATCCTGGCCAACATGGTGAAACTCCATCTCTACCAAAAATACAAAAATTAGCTGGGCGTAGTAGTGTACGCCTGTAGTCCCAGCTACTCGCGAGGCTGAGGTCGGAGAATCACTTGAACCTGGGAGGCAGAGGTTGCAGTGAGCCGAGATCGCGGCATTGCACTCCAGCCTGGGCGACAAAGCAAGAATCCGTCTCAAAAAAAAAAGAAAAAATTACTTTTTCTCTTCTTGAGTTTTGATGTTTGAAACACATATTTTAACACTGTCTTATGTGGGTCTCAATGTATGTAAAGCAAATATTTAAGACAATTATATACAAGAAAGGACAAGGGGACAACAGGAAGGTAAGGTTTCTACACTTCCCTTGAACTGGTAAAATGTTCACCAGTACAATTTATCACCAGTAGACTGTGGTAAGTTATAAATGTATGATGTAAAACCTAGTAACCACTAAAGCTACACAAGGGTATACACTCAAAAACACTACAGATAAAGCAAAATGGAATTCTAAAAACTTGTCCAAGTAGCCCATAGGAAGGCAGGAAACAAAAACAAAAAACAAATGGAACAAGTAAAAAAGTAACCCAAAACCTATACTTTACCCAGGTTTTGAAATCAAAAGGAGATGCTATTGAGAAACTCAGCAGGCAATATAATCTTCATGATTAAGAACATGGCTCAAAAGTCAGACTTCTGCTCAAGCCTAGACATTACCACCTCCTAGCTGTGTGATCTTAGGCAAGTTACTTAAGTTTTATGGGCTTCAATTTCCTCATCTATGACACATGAATAAAAATGGTATCTACCCGCAGAAGGCTGCTGAGAGAATTTAAATTAATACATAAAAAATTCTTAGCCTGGCACATAATAAGTACTCAATGCCTGGTACATAATAAGTGCTCAAAAAAAAATTTATATCAGAGACAAAATAAATATATTCCCAGACTCAGGACTCAGGAACAGAGGAAGGCAGGGGTAAGCTAAGGTTATAAATATAGAGCGATTAAGTTAAAGCCTGCACACAAAAGGACTCTGGTGTCTCTCTTCTACCGGCTCTAGAATATCTACAGTGAGGCAATTAGTGAGTCCTTCTAGAGAATGTCAACTCTGAAGAGGCCTAAAGGTGTTAAAATGCAAAGGTGCACCAAAAAAAAGCCAATAGCTGGATGGATGATGATGATGATGGGAGGGTAAAGGGTAAGTTAAAATTCAAATACACTGTAACAGGAAACCCAATTTCTGAAATTAACGAAAAAGCAATACACATTATATTAGAAATACGAAGCTAAACAGCAGAAGAAATAGCCCCCAAAAATAGAAGTCTACTAGGAATGGCACAAGACTGAGAGTGAGGAGAAAAAAGGAACAGGTTTCGTTGCTATTCCTGTAGGCCTTTTAGCACAAATAGACTATAGAACAAAATGTTAGCTATGATTCCGTTTTCCCTCTAAACTCTTCTGTACTAGGGGGTGGGTGAGTTAAAAAAAAAAAACCTACTGCTACTGCACTATAATTTTTGTTTTCTTTCACAGCAAGCTTGTATTTCTGTCATAATGGAGGGAAATCTAACTAAAAATTAAGTCATAAAGAAAAGTAAAAACTAAAAAAATAATTTATTCTTCAATTCCAAATTCTGTAAGCTCAAGAATTAGGAATTATCATATTTTCTCACAGCTCCTTTCCCAAAGACAGATGGGTCTTTACTGATTCCAATGTGCTAAAGTCTACCTATGGCCCCCATCCAGTGCTTGAATTTCTTCTGCAGCATCCTAAAAATGGGGGTGTCAAGCTCAGGCAAGAACAGCTCTCGGATAGCTCTCTCCTGGGCAGTTAATCCCATGTACAGCACCTCTGCTTGGGAGCTCCTCTCTACTTGGAGTTAACTTTTGTTTCCCTATACCTAACTTCTGTTCACTACCTACTAATTCTGTTTTGTTTTTTAGTTTTTTTTTTCCAGATAGGGTCTCACTCTGTAGCCCAGGCAGACCTCGGCTCACTTCAACCTCCGCATGCCGGGTTCAAGCGATTCTCCTGCCTCAGCCTCCCAAGTAGCTGGGATTACAGGCGCACATCACCATGCCCAGCTAATTTTTGTATTTTTAGTAGAGACGGAGTTTCACCATGTTGTAGGGGCTGGTCTCAAACTCCTGACCTCAAATGATTGGTGAGCCTCAGCCTCTGGAAGTGCTGGGATTACAGGCATGAGCCACCGCGCCCAGCCAGTACCTACCAGTTCTGCTTCTACATCCTGGGCCATTTTTTTCTCTCTTTCATACATCAACTTTACTAATAGTTGAAGTCAGCTATCAGGCCTACCCAAAACTTCTCTTGGTAAAATTTGTTCCCTAATATGCTCAAATAAGGAACAGTTAAATCTATTATGCATGTATACTATGCAATACGCTATAGACACAACTATTTAAAATAATGAGACACAGAGAAATATCCACTATATGGTAAGTGTAAAAGCAAGCTACAGAACAAAATATATTTATTTTTGTTTAAAAACATATTATATGGATATATGTATTAATTTTTTTCCACATATAAAGATATAGATATCTTATAGACAGGATATATTCCACACTCTTTAACAGTGGTTACCCCAAGAAGTAGACAAAGGGCTTTCATTTTGTACTCTGCATATTAGTATTTTTAACGGCCGGGCGCAGTGGCTCACGCCTGTAATCTCAGCACTTTGGGAGGCCAAGGCAGGCAGATTACCTGAGATCAGGAGGTCGAGACCAGCCTGGCCAACATGGTGAAATCCCACCTCTACTAAAAATACAAAACTTAGCCGGGCATGGTGGCACGCTTCTGTATCCCAGCTACTCAGGAGGCTGAGGCAGGAGAATCACTTGAAACTGGGAGGCGTAGGCTGCAGTGAGCCAAGATTGCACCACTGCACTCCAGCATGGGCGACAGAGCAACACTCTGTCTCAAAAAAAAAAAATTTTTAAATTATCAAGTATAGGTTTTGTGATTTTAAAATGTTAAAAATGTTGGAGGGAGGGGTTGAAAAATCTCTCACTTTATATCCTTTGTCTGACTAATAACACACTTCTGGAAGTCTACTGTAATGAGAAATCACAGACCAAATGCCCATTGGGCATCTCAGATGCTTTTTGGGACATCTCCCATTCATCCAACAAGTATCTGAATGACTACTGTGTATCAGGTACAATGCCAGAAGCTGAGAACATAGCAGTGAAATGGTACACAAGGTTCGTATTCTCACAGCACTTACCATCTTACAGGGAAGATACTCTTAACACAAATATTTGCAAAAAACTAACATGAAAATAACAAGAGACATGCAACCATAATAATCTCAAACTCACCACTTCCCCCTCAAATCTTCCATTAAGGAGTATCTTCAACCAAGCCAGAAACCTAAAATCATCTTAACTTTTCCATTTCACTCACCACAATCGAATTAATGACTAAGTCCTCTTATTTCTACCATTTCTACATCTGTCTAACTTGGCTCCTTTCTTACTGCAACACTCATCGTCTCTAGCCTACACCACAGCAGTTCTCCTATGTTCACTCACTGTGGTCCCTTCAATCTCTTTTCTACTTGATGCTCTAAAGTTCTTTTTAAAATAAAAGCTCATCATGTTACTTTCTTGCCAAAATCTCTTAATGACTTCACAGTACATACAAGCTATGGTTCAAATTCATGAGTCTGGCAGACGAGGTTCTCCATGAGGACCTTGGTTTACCTTGGCTCTTGTCATATCACATTTCCCATACCACAATCCAGCTATCCTGATACCTGTAGTTCGCTATTGTACCATACTTGTTTCAAGCTGATATGACTTTGCCTGTGCAGTGCCCTCTGCTTGGAATATATCTGGCAAACATCTACTTAACATACAAATTTAAAGTTATAAATTATCTGGCTGGGCGCGGCGGCTTACACCTGCAATCCCACCACTTTGGGAGGCCAATGAGAGCAGATCACCTGAGGTCAGTAGTTCAAGACCAGTCTGGCCAGCATGGCGAAACCTTGTCTCTATCAAAAATACAAATATTAGCCAAGCGTGGTGGTGTGCACCTGTAATTCCAGCTACTCAGGAGGCTGAGGCAGAATTGCCTGAACCCAGGAGGTGGAGGTTGCAGTGAGCCAAGATCACACCATTGCACTCCAGCCTGGGCGACAGAGCAAGATCTGTCTCAAAAAAATAAAATAAAATGAAGTTATAAATTATCTCATCTATGACGGCTTTTCTGACCATTAGTCCCCTCCAGTACAATTGATAACTTCCTTCTTTGTGCTTTCATCTCCACTAAATCTTAAATATAGTTATTGTATAGTACATATAAAGCTTTAGTACATGCACCTGTATGCAAATCCACCTCCTACTAATCATCAAGAATTTCTCATTTGTTTTTGTGTCCCCAGAGCCTAACACAGCACCTGGTACATAACTCATGGTCAACACCTACTGAATGAATGAATGAATATATGAGATAAACTATGGCACAAAGACATTCACTAAACATTATGTAATCGAGGAAAAAAAAAACAGAAAATGGTTAAGTAAATTACGGTTTATCAGACAATATACAGTCATTTAAAAAGTTGTTAAAGGCTACTCAAGCAGAAAAATGTCTAGACAGTATTAGGAGGCAAAAGCAAAATATAGAATATAGCACAATTACAAACTATGCTTAAAAAAATCATCTAGAAACTGAGCAGACATGGTGGCTCACAACCGTAATCCTAGCACTTTGGGAGGCTGAGGTGGGAGGATCGATTGAAGCCAGGAGTTCAAGACAAGCCTAAGCAACATAGCAAGACCTTGTCTCTATAAAAAATTTTTTAAAATTAGCCAGGCATGGTGGCGCACATCTGTAGACCTAGTTACTCAGGAGGATCACTTGGGATTTCAAGGTTGCAGCGAACTGTGATCATGCCTGTGACTAGCCACTGCACTCCTGCCTGGGCCACAGAGCAAGACCCTGTCTCAGAAACAACAACAACAAAAATCTATACATACAAAGTAGTAGTATCTGGTTAGGAGGTCTACAGAAAATACTAGCTATTTGTTTTATTTTCCATGATTTTCTAGAATAAGTATGTATTACTATATAATAAAAACACACATACTTTTAATAGGTAAGAGTTCTTTTTTTTTTTTTTAAGAGACAAGGTTTATTGTTACCCAGGCACCGGAGTGCAGTGGCACAATCATGGCTCATTACAGCCTAGAACTCCTGCGCTCAAGTGATTCTCTCACTTCAGCCTCCTAAGTAGCCAGGACTACAGATGTGCACCACACACCCAGCTAATTTTTTTACTTTTTGTAGAGATAAGTTCTCACTGTGTTGCTCTCCTGGGCTCAAGGAATCCTCTCATCTCAGCCTTTCAAAGCTCTGGGATTACAGGCAAGAGCCAATGCATCTAGCCAGTTCTAAATTATATTATGATGATGGTTGCACAACTCTGAATATATAAAAACCTGTGAATGGTACACTCTAAATTTTATATTATGTGAAACACATACATACACACACACACCCCTCTTAAAACTGTTAAAAATATGTGTATCTATTTAAATCTTTTCTTTTTTTTTTTTTTTTGAAACAGGAGTCTTACTCTGTCACCCAGTCTGGAGTGCAGTGGATCTCAGCTCACTGCAACCTCTGCCTCCGGGGTTCAACCAATTCTCCTGCCTCCGTCTCCCAAGTGGCTGGGATTACAGGCACCCGCCACTATGCCTGACTAATTTTTGTATTTTTAGTAAAGATGGGGTTTCACCACGTTGGTCAGGCCAGTCTCGAACTCCAGACCTCAAGTCATCTACCTGCCTCAGCCTCCCAAAGTGCTCGGATTACAGGCATGAGCCACCATGCCTGTATCTTTACTGCAAGAATACAACAAAAAAGAAACAGAAAGGCGGTGGAAGGCACCTAAGAGATCCAGGCCAGTGCTTCCTGGATTATTAGATATAAGAGGAAAGTACCAGTACATTACTGGCTAAACTTCACTGTGACTCAAGCCTCCTCCCAATCCAATGCTTTATAATACCATTTAGACAAAAGGAGATAGACTTAACCTTGATCGGATTAGGTCCTTTTTTTTGGCCCCAAGTTCATTTAAAAAAAATGCTGCCCCAAAATAAAATTTTCTGAAGCAAATAGTTTCAGAGAGTAAGAGTGAAATCAATGGGAATTCATGTAACAGCAGATTTCAACTGTTTTTACATTTGCTATAAAACCTTAATAACTATATTTCATTGAAGGAATAGTCACACTTGTGATCACTAAAATTACTGAAATTCAATAACCTGGACAAAATTGGACTCGATGACTTCCAAGCTTCTGTCCTGAGACTTTTTATTCTAAATGAAAAGTCAGTATCACAATTATACTACAATTACAATCTGAAAATATCTCATTTCAGTATTGAGATATTCTCAGCACCTGATACAGATCCATAATACAATGAATTTCTCCAAAGAAAGGTGCTTCAAGGACAGCATAGTCTCAGAATCTACACAAACCATGATAAACTGTATTACTAACGGCTGAATATTTTAAAATCTAAGTATTAAAATATCTACAACGAGATTTGCAAACATGTAGTCATCATTCATTCTCCTAACTCATATTTAAATATTAATTTAAAAATGTCTTACCATAAAGAACACACTGGATGGATGTGTGCACTAATTATTTTAGCAATGCCTCTTGTCAAGAAATCCCAGATGACAATTCGGCCATCATTACAGCCAACTGCAAGCAGTGTGCCCCATCTGTTAAAGGTGCAAGTCAAAGCCATGCTGATACAATCCAAAGTTCCATCAGCTTCCTAAAAGTTGAAACAAATACAAGAATAGAGACAACAATAGCCAGATATCCAAATTATTTCCTAAAGGTTCTTTATCACTTGTGATACTTTTATTGAATATAAATTACACTGTATACCAAAATAATCTGTGTCTTCTTATATCTATTAAAATAGCCAAAATGAAGAAACATTTATTAAAGCTAACCACAGATTCTGGAAACAGATGTGATCAATCCCTTACATCACTACTATAACTTTGTATAAACTTTCTGGAGGGCAAATAGGCAAAATATAACAGAAGCATTTAAAAAGTCATATCTATTGATGCAGTCATCATAATTCTGGGAATTTATTCCAAGAATTTAAAACAAAAAGAATTTAAAAGAATTTTTTTTTAAGAATTAAAAAAAAAACACCCTGGAATAGCCTACAAAGCGTAACATCAGAGAAGTCAAATTATTTCATATCAATAGCAAGCTATTTAAAATAACTACAATGTATGTCTATCCTCAAACATTCAAGTGTTACAAAATAGTTTTACACTTAAAAAAGTAAAGCACATGTATAGCATACATTTTGCTTTACTACGTAAAAACATTGATCAAAACAAGAAAAGCACACAAAAAAATCTACGATGGTGTTGTTTGTGAAAAATCCTTCAATGAAAGTTTTTCTTTTATTTAAAGGAAAATGAACTGTAAGATTACAAGATCATGATAAGATTTCTAGCTCACTTTGCCTATTTCCTCCCTGATCAAAATTATACACTAGTTCCTTATCATAGCAAAACATATATTATCACACTTAATGCTTCTTTGTCAAAACACAAGGATCAAAAAGTATTTTCTGTTCTAACATAAACATCCACAAGTTACTATGTTCCTAAAATCACCGCAATACTACACTCTTACCTCTGGATAGTTCTGCCCAAAGGACTCTGCAACAAAGCAAAGAAAGAGTTGATGGAACATGTACCACATAGCAAGGATCATACAACTCATGAACAGTGTATAGCAGTGGCTGACAAAACGAAAATGAAAGGGGGATATGACGCCCTTTCAGGCATTCCATGAGGCCACACAGATTTTCAAGATTCTGCTAAGATGACTTGTTTACTCGAAAGTATACAGATGAGCTTTCCTGAGACTATATGACCTGGGATGTTGCAACAGAGCGAAGGCAGGAGCAGATAGAAGTCCCCCAACTTCTATTCAGGCAAACATTCAAGACATTTGTAAAAATGTCACAACAGTGGCATTTTCCTCACTAAATACTTTGTTTTTGAAAACAAAGTAACTACTTACATAAACATGTAACGGATTTATTATGGTTATTTCTAAATAATGTGCTTTAAAAATATTATCTCAGTTCTAACTTCTAAATTGGTAAACACTGGTAGGTAGATATCACCTACATAAACAAAAACTCTTTGGGGGTCCTCTACTTCTTAAAAGTGTAATGGGATCCTGATACTAAAAAGTGTGACAACTGCTGACATATCCAAGTTAGCAATAGTCTCTCTCCATCACACCCTTTGGGCATTTCACAATTTATTTCCATATTTACTAAGGTAAGAGCAAGGAGCTGGGCTTGGTGGCTCATGCGTGTAATCTTAGCACTCTGGGAGGCCAAGGCGGGCAGATCACAAGGGAGTTCGAGACCGGCCTAGCCAACATGGTGAAACCCCGTCTCTACTAAAAATACAAAAATTAGCCGGGTGTGGTGGTGTGCACCTGTAATCCCAGCTACTCAGGAGGCTGAGGCAGAAGAATCACTTGAAACCGGGAGGTGGAGGTTGCAGCGAGCTGAGATCGTGCCACTGCACTCCAACCTGGGTGACAGAACAAGACTCCATTTCAAAAAAAAGAGCAAGGAAGGGCAAGAGTCAATTTGTATCAGTCAAATTATCACAATTACTCTTTGAAACCTTGAAACCTTTACTAAAAGCAGCGATCACACCTCTTCCTGACTAATAACAGCATTTAGGTTGTGACAGCAAATAGTAGTTGATTAAACACGAAATTCTCTTTATTTCTTTCAGGTTTTTGGGGGGTATTTTTGTTTGTTTTTTTTTCTTGACCAGCCTGGTTTTTTTGTTTGTTTGTTTGTTTTTTTGAGACGGAGTCTCGTTCTGTCACCCAAGCTGGAGTGCAGTGGCACAATCTTGGCTCACCGCAACAGCTGCTTCCCAGGTTCAAGCGCTTCTCCTGCCCCAGCCTCCCGAGCAGCAGCTGGGATTACAGGCACGTGGCACCATGCCCAGCTAATTTTGTATTTTTAGTAGAGATGTGGTTTGGCCATGTTGGCCAGGCTGGTCTCAAACTTCTGACCTCAAGGTATCCACCTGCCTCAGCCTCCCAAAGTGCTGGGATTACCGGCGTGAGCCACCACGCCCGGCCTAGTCCTTAGAAATTTATGTGTACAAAGCCCACGTGGTGGCTCACGCCTGTAATCCCAGCACTTTCGGAGGCCAAGGCGGGTGGATCACCTGAGGTCGGGAGTTCAAAACCAGTCAGACCAACATGGAGAAACCCTGTCTCTACTAAAAATACAAAATTAGCCAGGTGTGGTGGCACATGCCTGTAATCCCAGCTACTCCGGAGGCTGAGGCAGGGGAACCTCTTGGACCTGGGAGGCAGAGGTTGCAGTGAGCTGAGATCACACCATTGCATTTCAGCCTGGACAACAAGAGGGAAATTGTCTCAAAAAAAAAATAATAAAAATAAAGGATAAACCCCACTTAAAATTTGGGATGGGGAGACTTTTTTTCTGTATGTGTGTGTATATATATCCATATATAGATATCCATATATAGATATCCATATAGATATCCATATATATATCCATATATGTATTTATTTGAGACAGAGTTCGCTCTTGTCCCCCAGGTTGTAGTGCAATGATGTCGGCTCCCTCCAACCTTTGTCTCGCAGGTTCAAGTGATTCTCCTGCCTCAGCCTCCCGAGTAGCTGGGATTACAGGCACAGGCTGCCATGCATGGCTAATTTTTGTATTTTTAGTAGAGACAGGGTTTCACCATCTTGGACAGGCTGGTCTTGAACTCCTGACCTCAGGTGATCCACCCGCTTTGGCTTCCCAAAGTGCTGGGATTACAGGCGTGAGCCACCTCACCTGGCCTCAACTGCTTGTAATTGCTTTTAGCTGGATTCCCATAGCTCATTCATTTATTGTGGTTCTATATGATACACAGTTACTTGTTTGTCTCTCCTCTTAGCTCTATTTACCAGGGCAAAAGTGGTATCTTATTTCAATGTTTTTCAAACAGTAGGACGCAACCCACCATAAATGGATACATTAATTTAGTGAGTTGGAACAAGTGTTTCAATAGATTAGAAAATATCAACCAGGTGCAGTGGCTCACACCTGTAATCCCAGCACTTTGGGAGGCCAAGGCAGGCAGATCACGAGGTCAGGAGTTCGAGACCAGCTGAGGCAACATGGTGAAACTCCGTCTCTACTAAAAACACAAATAAAAAAAATTAGCCGGGCATGGTGGTACACGCCTGTAATCCCAGCTACTCGGGAGGCTGAGGCAGGAGAATTGCTTGAACCCAGGAGGCAGACGTTGCAGTGAGCCAAGATCATGCCATTGCACTCCAGCCTGGGCGACAGAAGCAAGACTCTGTCTAAAGGGGGGGAAAAAAAAAGAAGAAAAGAAAATATCAGAGGACACTGAACATAACAAGGATTAAGTATAATCCTAAGAAATTTAGTTACACATGTGTGTGTATGTACATATAGTGAACTGTGATAGAATATATATTTCTTACTGTGATTTGTGGTAAAAATAAGTTTGACGAATGATCTTATTTAACTGTATCTCCAGTGCACACAGCAGGGGCTCAAAAAGTGGTTACAGAAGTAAAACTACTGTCCACCTATGAGCCACTTGAGTAACCACATTAAAAATACATTGTCATTCATTTCCTTCATCTGGCCAGATGTCCTTCAATATGCTTCCAAAATCACATTACTTCTGTTCCTTTCCTTTTATCTGTAGTCATTAACTTTCTCACTTTAAAATACAGTCATTTTCAGAGATTGTTATCTTTCAGACCCAGGCTTCTTTAATTTGTCTAACCTTTCAGTGCTAAATATTCCTTCCTGGCTGGGCACGGTGGCTCACACTTGTAATCCTAGCACTTTCGAAGGCCAAGGTGGGCAGATCACTTGAGGTCAGGAGTTCGTGACCAGCCTGGCCAACATGGTGAACCCCAGTCTCTACTAAAAATACAAAAAATATAGCCAAGTGTGGTGTTAGGTGCCTGTAATCCCAGCTACTCAGGAGGGCTGAGGTAGGAGAATCGGTTGAACCTGGGAAGCGCAAGTTGCAGTCAGCCGATTGTGACACTGCACGCCAGCCTGGGCAACAGAGCCAGACTCTGTCTCAAAAGATAAATAAAAATAAATATTCTTTCCTAAGTTTTATCCTAATGAGTCTTCTGTATCATTCAAGAAAAGCCTTTTGCAAGTCCCTGCTACTCTTTCAAAGTGCTAGTGTTATCACCTTTCTTCCATCCTTAAGTTTTTAAAAATAAGGGTCAACCTTTTGCCCTTGTCTCCCACACCATTCTAAAATCATTGTAATCTGGCTTCTGTTCCAAGCTGCCAAAGGACTAATCAGAGCAACCCATTCTCAGCCCTCAGACTCAACTGCTCTGATTGGCTTCTATGAAGACACCACACCAATCTGTACTCTCTTCTTCCTCTACATAGATTAATATATGGAAGGCACTTGAAAATCTGCCTAGCTCAGAGAAAGTACTTTATAACTGTTAGCTAACTTATTATCTTCATTTACTCCTCCTCTTAACCCCTAACTACAGATTGTGTGCTTGGCAATTTTCTTTTCTCCCCCTACCACTTTTTCCCTTGATCGTGCCTTGATCTATTCACAAGGTTTCAATGAGCCCATCTGTAAGATTACAAATTTCTCCCATAAATCCAAACCTGTCTCCTGACCCCTAGACCACATTCAACATCTCCAAAGCTGTCTTTTTCCAATGTCCTTACACTTTATCAATAGCATCATTATTTGCTCTCATAATTTTTCACGTAACTGTCTTACTCATCACTACTACATGCAATCTATTTGTCATCCCTACCTCCTCAATGTCTTTTCTATTTCCTAGCTCAGGCCTTCCTTATCACTCATATAATCTACCCCTCCAAACTGGTTTTACACTCCTCCAAAACTGAACTCCACATTGCTGTAAGACAAACCTTACAGACTCACAGCTCTGATTGAGTTACTAAGTCAAAACCCTTCAATGGATCTACCCTACCTTCCCTAAAAAGCCCAAACTTTTCAGTTAGGCATTCGAGAACCAACACAAAATAGATGGCACCAATCCCATCTCTTGGCATTCTCTTTATCCACAACCTGACCAAGCAGGAAAATTCATCCCTCCCATATCTTCATACTTCAGCCTGTTGATATTTCACCAACCTTAAAAATCCACTTATGGAGGGACACTTTGGGAGGCTGAAGTGGATGGATTGCTTGGGGCCAGGAGTTTGAGACCAGCCTGGCCAACGCAGTGAAACCCCATCGCTACTAAAAATACAAAAATTAGCCAGGCGTGGCAGTGCGTATCTGTAGTACCAGCTACTCAGGAGGTTGAAGCATGAGAATCACTTGAACCCAGGAGGAGGTTGCAGTGAGCCAAGATTATGCCACTACCCTCCAGCCTGGGCGACAGCGCGAGACTGTCTTAAAACAACAACAACAACAAAAAAAAACTTAAAACTCCAACTCCTCCACAGGTTTCGGGGGTTTGTTTTTCCTGGTTGACTTCTTCCCTTGCCCCAAAGACATTCACTCTCTGTTCCAAACATTCTTAGCAACTGGTAATGCCTCTTTCAGGCCTGCCTACATTCTGCAATATCCTATGGCTATTTTACATAATCACCTTAAACTCCCTGCTTAATGAAAAGCTCTTTAAGGCAAAGATCATTTTTTATGTATCTTTGTAGCCCTTTTGACAACACATCTTCTGATTTTCTTTAAAGAGAAACCTAACCATTAGGAACAGCAAGTCGTGCAGAAGTCCTTGAAAACCTCGGTTACCCCTAGGATACTATGCTAAACGTCACCTAATGAAAGTCCAGGAGAAAGGACCTACAGTTTTTAAATAATCTGGATAGGAGATAAGGAGGAAATGACTCAAAGTGAGGATGACAAGACAACTTCCTCCGTATTTCACACCTCAGTGTTTTACACACCGTCCCTAGTAAAGGACCTTAAACAGAAAATTAGGATAATTGGATTCCAGTGCCAACTATGCCATTTACTTGCTTAGTGCCTAGCCATTACCCTCTGAGCCTTTATTCATCCGTTCAATGAGGCTTCTATCAGAAGATCTCCAAGTCCCCTCCTTGGACATCTCGTTTCTACAAAAAGATTAACCTGTCCAGAAACCCAATTCCCTGACAAGTCTTCAAAGCTTCATCCCAAGCCTCACTTCTTCAAATTCTATCTCCAACAACTCTGGTCCTGGCTGCTCTGGGCTACTTCAACACCTGTGATCCTTATAATCAAAGCTAAGTCACAAACTGTCCCCATCGCTCCATAACTGATACGAAAGTGGCCTCGGGAGGGGCAATGCAATCTACTCCGGCAGAAGGTGCGCTTCCTCCTCCTGCTGCTGCTCCACATCAGGTGTGCCCAATGATCCAGAGCAGAACAGGGTCCCTAAGGTTGCAGCCTAACTCCCCTCCCGCCTGGGTTTCCTCCTTTCCAGTACCCAACGCTTCTCTATAACGCAACCACAGCCCTTCTCACCCAGCAACTCGAGGTTCATCCCTGCGGACTGTGACCGCCCGGTCTCAGCTCCGGCAACAACGTCTTCTCCCCGACCGGCTTCAGCAACTTGCGTCTAAGGGGTGGACGCCGCGAAGAGCCTGGCGCAAGCTCCGGAGACTTTCGGACTTAGAAGGCCCCGCGGCTTCCGCTTTCTTCCCCCGCCTTCCTTGTTCGTTTCAGATGGGCTGCCCAAATATATGCCTGATCAAAATCAAGGATAAACTTCCTCGGAAACAATTAATTATGATCCTTGCTGAGGTACAACAAAGTTATCGTCACTAGCGAGTTTAAATAGCGCGAGAATTTAGGGCTATTTGCTCCGGAAACATGTAGATGAGCTAGAAATTCCAGGCATACAGTTAACCTACTAGTTCTTGGCCTGTTGTGTTCAGCGGAGTTGTCCGGGCGGGCTACCTCAGATTCCGCAGGAAAGGTTCCGGGCAAGTCCTACTAATGCAGGAAAGGAGGGAAGGTCGTCCCCTAGTGCTCAGGTGTGTAGCGCGTTTGACCTCACCAACGCGCGTACTTAACCTGAATGTAGGCGGCGTTGCAGGCTGTTCCAGTCTCGTGAAAAGTATTTCTCATTTGTAAAGATATGCCATTAATCCTACAGAAAGGTACGACAATATATGTTAGGCCTGTTTATGTTAGGATAATAAAAACCTTACTATCTAAGATTTTACCGTTTACCCAGTGTTAACCGGGACGCTGTGAAAAAGAATTGGAATGAGGAGTGGACTGAGTTTCCCGGAGCTCAATCATACAGAACTCCAACGAGATACCCAAAGCAATTAGAGAAGGCCAGTTACTGGTATCTAGCGAAGGAGCAAATTTTATATGAATAAGTTCCTACTATAAATGCTGTGGCTCATCAGAAAAAGGAAAGAACGTCAAAGGCTCGCTACAGAAAATAGTACTCGGGCTAGGTCTCCGACGATGGAAAAGTACACATACACAAGGTTATTAATTGCCGTATTGTCTGCAATTGCAAACTTTTGGAAATAATAATGAAACTTATGAATTAGGGAGCCCAGCATTTTCATTTTTGCACAGGGCCCTGCAAAATTATATAGCTAGTCCAGTCCGCCTCTGCTTGACAAATTTGCAGAAAAAGAAGCCTCATTCACACAGTGCACCCTGTCCCCGGGCCCCAGTTGATTGCTTTTTCAGTAAGCTCCTGACCTAAGCTCAACCCAATTAAATTCCTTTCCCAAGAATTTGGAATAGGAATTAAGTGGCCCCCACAGTCTGACACATCGATTGAAGAGAATAAGTGTGAATTAAGGAGCTATTTAAGGCTCCTAATAATAGATGGACACCATGGTAGTTGGCTGCAGGTTGCAGAATGAAGCAGAGGTCCAAAAACAAGTCAAAGATAAAATACTTTCTGTATCTAATTAGTTCCCAAGAACATGTTACATTAATGTCTTCTAATTCCATTATCCTTAGACCTTTGTAAAGTATGCCTTTTGCAGCCGGACGCGGTGGCTCACGCCTGTAATCCCAGCACTTTGGGAGGCCGAGGTGGGCGGATCACCTGAGGTCAGGAGTTCGAGACCAGCCTGATCAATGTGGAGAAACCCTGTCTCTACTAAAAATACAAAATTAGTTGGGCGTGGTGGCTCAGCTACTCAGGAGACTGAGGCAGGAGAATCGTTTGAACCTGGGAGGGAGAGGTTTCAGTAAGCCAAGATCGCACCATTGCACTCCAGCCTGGGTAACAGAGTGAGACTCCGTCTCAAAAAAAAAAAAATCCACAGTTTTTCTGCTCTCCAAAGATAAAGGAAAACTTTGCATAAAGGCAAAAGCAACAAAGAAAAATATTATGTGAAAACAACAGCCTAGTTTCCTCTAAATTCTCTGACTCTCAAATCCAAACTAATCATATCTATATATTTAGAGATATGGTCTCACTTCGTCGCCCAGGCTGGAATGCAATGAAGAAACCATAGCTCACTACTGTAACCTTAAATTCCTGGGCACAAGTGATCCTCCTGCCTCAGCCTTCCAAAATGCAGGGATTACACTACCACGCCTGATTCCAATGTAATAATTTTTATAGATTGGATGCTAATATAGCTGATGAAGTTAAAATTAAAGCTGTTAAAAATAAAAATAGTGAGGCCAGGCACGATGGCTCACGCCTGTAATCTCAGCACTTTGGGAGGTGGAGGCCAGGCGTATCACGAGGTCAGGAGTTCTAGACCAGCCTGACCAACATGGTGAAACTCCGTCTCTACTAAAAATACAAAAATTAGCCAGGCGTGGTGGCACATGCCTGTAATCCCAGCTACTAGGGAAGCTGAGGCAGGAGAATCACTTGAACCTGGGAGGTGGAGGTTGCGGTGAGCCAAGATCATGCCATTGCACTCCAGCCTGGGTGACAGCAAGACTTCATCTCAAAATAAATAAATAAACAGATAAATAAATAAATAAATAAATAAATAAATAAAATGAAGATTAAAAATAGTGTTAGAAAAACCCTGAGGAATTTTCTTTTTTCTTTTTTTTTTTTGAGAGGGAGTCTTGCTCTTGCCACCCAGGCTGGAGTGCAATGGTGCAATCTCAACTCAGCGCCTGGCCCGCTGAGGGATTTTCAATACACCTTTTTCCTAACACTTACCTCTTTTTCCCTTTCTACCCCTCAATCCTATTTGGACTTTCTTTTTTTTTTTTTTCTTTTTTTCTTTTTTTGAGACAGAGTCTCACTCTGTCGTCCAGGCTGGAGTGCAGTGGCATAATCACAGCTCACTGCAGCTCAACCTCCAGGCTCAAGTGATTTTCTCACCTCAGTACCCCCAAGTAGCTTGGACTAGAGGCAGGTACCAACATGCCCAGCTAATTTTTGTATTTTTTGTAAAGACGGGGATTCGCCATGTTGCCCAGGCTGGACTTGAACCCCTGGGCCCAAGCTATCTCCCCACGTCAGTCCCGCAAAGTGCTGCTATTACGGGTGGTGAGTCACCATGCCTGGCCTTGTTTTTTTTTTTTGAGACAGAGTCTCGCTCTGTCGCCCATGCTGGAGTGCAGTGGCCGGATCTCAGCTCACTTGCAAGCTCTGCCTCCGGGGTTTACGCTATTCTCCTGCCTCAGCCTCCCGAGTAGCTGGGACTACAGGCGCCCGCCACCTGGCCCGGCTAGTTTTTTGTATTTTTTAGTAGAGACGGGGTTTCACCGTGTTAGCCAGGATGGTCTCGATCTCCTGACCTCGTGATCCACCCGTCTCGGCCTCCCAAAGTGCTGGGATTACAGGCTTGAGCCACTGCGCCCGGCCTTGTTTTTTTTTAAAGAAAGTTTAAATAACCTGTAAAAATTAGAGCGCAAGCCATGGCACTTCAAAACAAGGGAAGTGATCTATTTGACAATGCCAAATCTCATCAGTAGTCAGTAAAATGCAAATTAAGCCACAATTAGATATTTACAACCACAAAGTTGACAAACTAAAAAGAAATCTCCCAAAATTCTTGTAAGAGAATTCTCTCAAGAAATGTGAATCAGTACAACCACATTGGAAAACAATTTCTTGTTATGTAGTAAAAATGACCTTGTTTACATTTTTATACACTATGACCAGGAAATTCTACCTTTAGGTATATATTGTAGAAAAACTCTTGCACAAGTGCATCAGGAAACATGTACAATGGACACAGTACCATTGTTCATAATAGCAAAAAAAATCACAAATAACCCAAATATCTAAAACTGTAGAATGGCCATATCCTGATATATTCATATAATGAAATATGAATGAAATCAGCAATAAGCAGCTAATTGGCCCCCCTGCTACCTACCTCTTCTACTGAAACTCATTCTTTTCCAGTCACATTGGCACTGCCTTGCTACTATATGAGCTTGCTAAGCACTTTATTCCTACAGGAATGTAGCGCTTTTGTTCCCTCTGCCCGAATCCCTCTTTCTTTCTTTCTCTGTGTGTGTGTGTGTGTGTGTGTGTGTGTGATGGAGTCTTGCTCTGTCGCCCGAGCTGGAGTGCAGTGGTGCAATCTCCACTCACTGCAACCTCCACCTCTCGGGTTCAAGCTATTCTCCTGCCTCAGCCTCCCAAGTAGCTGGGATTACAGGCGCGAGTCACCATGCCCGGCCCCTACTTCATTTTACTTCATGGTAGTTATCACCGCTTGTCCCATTATACATTGATTCATTTATTTGTTTCTTGATTGTCTCCCTTTTACAAGAGTGTAAGCTCCTTAAAGGCAAGTACTTTGTCAATTTTATTCACAGATATACCATTGTGCCTAGAAAAGAAAGGGCATACAGGTGCTTTAATATGTATTTGTAAAATATTTGCAAAATAAATGAATCAGTGTAATTAATACAAAGATTTTTTCAGACTGGCTTCAGAGACAGAGGCTTTCAGACTGGCATAAGAAATTAAAAATAGGAGCCGGGCGTGGTGGCTCACTCCTGTAATCCCAGCATTTTGGGAGGCCGAGGCGGGCGGATCACAAGGCTGGGAGATCGAGGCCATCCTGGCTAGCATGGTGAAACCCCGTCTCTACTAAAAATCAAAAAAAAAATTAGCTGGGCGTGGTGGTGGGTGCCTGTGTTCCCAGTTACTTGGGGGGGCTGAGGCAGGAGAATGGCGTGAACCTGAGAGGCAGAACTTGCAGTGAGCCGAGATCAGACCACTGCACTCCAACCTGGGCAACAAAGCGAGACTCCGTCTCAAAAAAAAAAAAGAAAAGGAAATTAAAAATAATCCTTTTTATTCATTCTGCAGAAGATAAACGAATACATTGAGATGGCCATCTCAAAACCTAAAAGCTGTTCCAGCTTTTTACAGTTTTTGGAAATAAAAACTAAACTTTTTTTGTACGAAACCCTCAGCAGTTCGTTGTGATTTCAGATTATATCTAAAGTGATCAACAGTAATACAATTTATGAGCCATGGTTATCGCTCACATTAGTTATTCTTTTTTTAACTATATATATATAGTTAACATTATATAACTATAATATAGATAATATATAAAATATATATATATATTTTAGAGATGGGGGTCTCCCTATGTGGCCCAGGCTGGTCTCAAACTCCTGGGCTCAAGTGATCCTCCCACCTCAGTCTCCCAAAGTGCTGAGATTACAGGCATGAGCCACCAGGCCTGGCCTAGTTATGCTTCATGACTTCACATAATTATTTAAAACATGTCTTATGATTCTTGATAAATAAAAAATTTATATTTTAGATGAGTAATAAGACCATATACCAGTAGAAACCCTTGTTCTTTACATTGTATAATAGTGTAGAAAAGCATAGAGAAGTCTGCCACTTAAAAAATAAAGCAGAGAGATGAGAATAAAATAATTATAAAAGACTACTTTTTGTACCACTTCATGACAAGTAATTTAAAAATCTAAAGGAGGCCAAGTGTGGTGGCTCTCACTTGTAATCACAGTACTTAGGGAGACTGAGGCATGAGGATCACTTGAGCCCAGGAGTTCGAGACCAGCCTGGGCAAAATAGTGAGACCTTGTCTCTAAAAAAGATTAAAAATGGCCGGGCACGGTGGCTCACACCTGTAATCCCAGCGCTTTGGGAGGCCAAGGCAGGTGGATCACGAGGTCAGGAGTTCGAGATCAGCCTGGCCGACATGGTGAAAATCCATCTCTACTAAAAATACAAAAATTAGCTGGGCATGGTGGCGGGCGCCTGTAGTCCCAGCTACTCGGGAGGCTGAGGCAGGAGAATCACTTGAACCCAGGAGGCGGAGGTTGCAGTGAGCCAAGATCACACCACTACACTCCAACCTGGGTGACAGAGCGAGACTCTGTTTCAAAAATAAAAATAAAAGAAATGATGTTAACCTTCTTTGAATTACATTGTATTAAATGTTATTAATATATGTTCCACAATTGTATGAGACTCGCAAAATTCTAATATGTCTTGCATATGCTGTCAGTTGTAATTATGGTTAGTTTATTAAATTATTGTAGGCCACATAAATCACCAAATTTTCTTGTCGATTATGACTTTTTTTTTTTTTTTTTTTGGAGGAGTCTCACTCTGTCACCCAGGCTGGAGTACAGTGGCCTGATCTCACTGCAACTTCCGCCTCCTGGGTTCAAGTGACTCCCACCCTCAGCCTCCCAAGTAGCTGGGATCATAGGCATGCACCACCACACCTGGCTAACTTTTGTATGTTTAGTACAGACAGCATTTCACCATGTTGGCCAAGCTGGTCTCAAACTCCTGACCTCAAAGGATATACCAGCCTCGGCCTCCCAAAGTGCTAGGATTACAGACGTGAGCCACCGCACTCAGCTATTATGCCTTTATGCCCATTTTAAGTTGTTTCCATGGTTAAGTGCTTAATTCTGACGCAGTTTCTGAAAACTCCGCAAGCAAAATCCTAGAGTGTTGTGTCTTCAGGGAGGTTCATGAAAGGATGGAAAGGACAGTGACAAGCACTCTTAAATACAGCTTTCTGGCCAGGTGCGGTGGCTCATGTCTGTAATTCCAGCACTTTGGGAGGCTGAGGCAGGTGGATCGCTTGAGGTTAGGAGTTCGAGACCAACCTAGCCCACTTGGTGAAACCCCATCTCTACTAAAAGTACAAAAATTAGCTGGGCATGGTGGCATGTGCCTGTAATCCCAGCTATTGGGGGGCTGAGACAGGAGGATCGCTTGAATCTGGGAGGCAGAGGTTGCAGTGAGCTGAGATCATACCACTGCACTCCAGCCTGGGCAACAGAGCGAGAATCTGTCTCAAAAAAAAAAAAAAAAAAAAAAAAAAACAGATTTCTCATAACTTTAGGATCATATCATTTGGACTAGGTATGAATTCTCAGAACTCTAATAAAAGGAATGACTGGTTTATAAAACTGCTAACCCAAACAGGACAAGAATTAATTGAAGGCTGTGGCAGTGCCTCATGCCTGTAAATCCCAGCACTTTGGGAGGCCAAGGCAGGCGGATCCCTTGAGCCCAAGAGTTTGAGGCCTGCCTAGGCAACATGGGGAAACTCTGTCTCTACAAAAAATACAAAAATTAGCAGGACATAGTGGTGTGTGTCTGTAGTCCCAGCTACTTGGGAGGCTGAGGTGGAAGGATTGCTTAAACCTGGGAGGGGGAGGTTGCAGTGAGCTGAGATTGCACCACTGCACTTCAGCCTAGGCAACAGAGTGAGACCCTGTCTCAAATATATAAATAAATAATTGAATACCAAGAAAATACTTTGCCAAATGGTCACACTAAATCAGCCAGTATGGAAATTGTTAAGATATGAAATTTGAATAAATTCCATGGTCCAACTCAAATTACCTATGCTAACCCATCTAATAAACCGTACTACGCATCTAAATTAGAGAAACAAAGTTGATATTAAAATATAAGTCCAATATTAGGCACAGATTCATGGAGAACCCTGATGGCTGCCTGGCCCTTCCTGAGGCCTTAAAGCCTCCATTACTAAGCTTTCCATGATTCATCATGAAGAGATAAAATATTCCAAATTAAATGTGTGTGTGTGTGTGTGTGTGTGAGTGGGTGTGTGTGATGACTGTTCTAAATTGCTAAAATAGTTTATGACCAATGTTTGGTTGTTAAACCCATAATCCTGGGAAGATGAATGCAACTTCAAGTACATTTCTGCTACCTGATCGATCATTTAAACCTTTATAGAGGAATTTTATTCAATTTTCATTTTCAGTACATATGTTCTGGTTGTAGTGATAGAAGTACTAATACTTGTTTCATTGGACAAGTTGTAAAAACGGTTTTATTTGTTTATTTTGTTTTTATTTTTTTATTTTTTTTGAGACAGAGTTTCACTCTGGTTGCCCAGGCTGGAGTGCAATGGCACAGTCTCGACTCATACAACCTCTGTCTCCCACCTCCTGGGTTCAAGCAATTCTCTTGCCTCAGCCTCCCTAGTAGCTGGGATTGCAGGCGCCTGCCACCACGTCCAGGTAATTTTTTCTATTTTTAGTAGAGACGGGGTTTCACCATGTTGGCCAGGCTGGTCTTGAACTCTTGACCTCAAATGATCCGCCCACTTCAGCCTACCAAAGTGCTGGGATTACAGGCATGACCCACCGCGCCCAGCCTATTTATTTATTTATTTACTTATTTATTTTTCAGACAGAGTTTCGTTCTTGTTGCCCAGGCTGGAGTGCAATGGTACAGTCTCGACTCACTGCAACCTCTGCCTCCCAGATTCAAGTGATTCTCCTGCCTCAGCTTCCCGAGTTGCTGGGATTACAGGCATGTGCCACCACACCCAGCTAATTTTGTATTTTTAGTAGAGATAGTGTTTCATTATGTTGGCCAGGCTGGTCTTGAACTCCAGACCTCAGGTGATCCACCCTCTTTGGCCTCCCAAAGTGTTGGGATTACAAGCATGAGCCACGGAGGCCGGCCAGTTTTTAAAAAAGGATTACAGATACAATAACATTAGGCAAAGCTAACTGAATTGACTAGATTGCCTTGGTCAAAGGTATTATAGATTGACGACAATCAGATCCACTTCCAGTAGAAGATGGAAGTTGACCCCTTATGAAATAAATAGTCACTGGAAAGGCCTATGCACCTAATAATAGAATGTCATGTATCTTCTGCTACTAAATACTAATATGACTAAATGCTACAAAGTTTTAATGCATTATGTCAAAGTGTATTTTCACCAGATTAAAAAAAACTTTCATGGGCCGGGCGCAGTGGCTCAAGCCTGTAATCCTAGCACTTTGGGAGGCCGAGATGGGCGGATCACGAGGTCAGGAGATCGAGACCATACTGATTAACACAGTGAAACCCCGTCTCTACTAAAAAATACCAAAAACTAGCTGGGTGAGGTGGCAGGTGCTGTAGTCCTAGCTGCTTGGGAGGCTGAAGCAGGGGAATGGCATAAACCCGGGAGATGGAGCTTGCAGTGAGCTAAGATCTGGCCACTGCACTCCAGCCTGGGCGACAGAGCGAGACTCCGTCTCAAAAAAAAAAAAAAAAAAAAAAAAACTTTCATGGTCCACTGACTGAGGACAATCAAACATTTCACAATCTAGAACCTGGAGATCTATTGGGTCTTCTGAGGGCAACATCACAGAAAAACGGCCCTTGGCACCAACAATGCAGCAAAACTTTGAGATCCTGAACCTTGGTCTCATAATCTCACAACTCGGAAGGGCCCCCTCCAGACTCGTGGAACTGTATACCGATTGGAAACCTTAAGGTAAAGCTAAACAGGGAAGTTTCTCTCCAGAAGCAGATGGCATCCCAGATGTGGACAGCTTTTTCTCAAGATCATGGATCGAGATTGTACTATCATGAGACTCTTACCTCTCAAATTTTTCTTGCTTGTGCCTATATGAACAATAGAACTGAAAAAGGGATCTCATGTATGTACTCATGGGGTATACTTTTATTTGTAGAGGATTTTGCAGCCATTCTTATACATGGACAATCTTACACTTTGATAGAAGATAAAAGGCCTATGTCAGGGGAAAAAGAAAGAAAATTCTCAGAAGCACTTTATTAAGCACTTAATTTATCCTTTTTTTTTTTTTTCTGAGACAGTGTCTTACTCTGTCACCCAGGATGGAGTGCAGTGGTGCAATCATGGCTCACTACAGCCTCTACCTCCTGGGCTCTGGTGATCCTCCCACCTCAGCCTCCCAAGTAGCTGAGACTACAGGCATGTGCCACCATGCCTGGCTAATTTTTGTATCTTTTGTACAGATGGGGTTTCACCATGCTGCCTAGGCTAGTCTCAAACTCCTGGACTCAAGCAATCTGCCCACCTCAGCCTTCCAGAGTGCTAGGATTACAGGGATGAGCCACTGTGCCTGGCCTTAATTTATCTTTAAGCACCAGGATACACTAAACTTTCTGGAGCTAGGAAACAAAAGACAATTAGCTAGAAAAGAAAGGAAGATGGGAATATAGTAAACTTCTCTCCAGTTCATTAATATCTTAAGGGAATGCCTAATCAATTCTTTGAACATAAGCTTCTTGAAGGCAAGTAGCCTACTCTGTTTTGTTTCCAAGTGTCTAGATTAGTGCTTGGCACACTTTACATGCTCAGTAAATAATTGTTGATCAATAAACAACCACGGGAACAATTTATGAACTATAATTCTCATCCTAGGCTTTTTTTTATTACTTTATGTTATTATCTAAAAAGAGTACATAACTTTGAAACTAACTCACTGTACATTTTATAAGTGATAAATTGTACTAGTGACAAAATACCTAGCATATTCAAAGCCACATGTTAGCTTGTATTAATTGCAATCCAAATTTGCACACTGAGATCAGCTCACCAATCCAATTAATCAAAACGGATCAAAAGCTGATCAGGGGAAGGCAGAGGAAAATGAAATGCAGACAGGTCCTATCTTTATTTTAAACTTTTATCTTATTTTTTTTATCATGGCCTCTTTTTGGCATGAATTCTGACTTTTCAAAATATTGAGTTTTGGAGTGCCCCCTTAAATTTTGCACACCAAACAAGTGCCCCATTTGCCCCACAGCAGAGGCCTCAGACAAGCCCACAATAAGCACCAGAGGAGGAATGGTCCTTCCGAGTCATACCAAATGAAGGTCAGAGGGCCAGGCCATTGTACCCGTGAATGACCAGCCATTGAACGCAGACTGGTTTTGCCAAGGAGGCAACAGCTTGTGAGAGCCAACTCTTGTCTGCTGAAGGCAATTTGTGGAGAGGAACTTGGCTGTGAGCTATCAGCATCCAACACCCCTTCTAGCTGGGAGACATTCCTGACAGCTTGTTCCTCAGGGGCAATATGGGAGGCACAATAACTTTTTAGTTCTGCTATTATTATTATTATTATTATTTTTTTTTTTTTTGAGACAGAGTCTCGCTCTGTTGCCCAGGCTGGAGTGCAATGACACGATCTCGGCTCACTGCAACCTCCTCCTCCTGGGTTCAAGCAATTCTCCTGCCTCAGCCTCCTGAGTAGCTGGGATTATAGGCATGAGCCACCTCACCCAGCTAATTTTTATATTTTTAGTAGAGAGGGGTTTCACCACGTTGTCCAGGCTGGTCTCAAACTCCTGACCTCAGGTGATCCAGTTGCCTTGGCCTCCCAAAGTGCTGGGATTACAGGCATGAGCCACTGCACCTGGCCAACTTTAGACATTTCTCTATTGTTAAATTACTACAAGTGTATTAGCTTTGTAATTCAACTCATTAACATATTGAGTCTTTAAACAACAACAAAGACTGGGATATGAGGTCCTGTGGACCAGTTTTACATCCTATTGAGGTCAGAGACGACCCTTCTGAAACCCCAATCCAGCCATTTATTCCAGCTTCTATCCTATAAAAGGCCTCTCCCACCCTACAGACTGGTGAGTCTGTCCCAGGGAACACAGAGCTTAGACTGCAGATTGTGAGGGTAAGCGCCCCTTCCTCTTAGGCAAAAGGGGAGCTGGTATTTAGGGTCAATGAGAGTAAAGGGCTGTTGATGAGTGTAGGAGAGTGGCTCAGATATCTCAGTTTAGAACCCCGGGCTGACTGGTTCTCATTCTTACCCTTTCTCCCTTTCCTGGGCAGGTCCGCAGATCCTTGACACCCTAGGTGAAGTGCCCATGCCTCCCAAATGCTGCCATGTCATCTGCACCAAGAAGGGTATGTGGGGATCCAGACAGTGGGGAAAGGGGCCCTGTCTTAAGTCAGCTCTGCTGCCACAACACAATACCATATAGTGGCTGACTTAAACAACAGAAATTCTCTTTCACAGTTCTGGAGTCTGGAAGTTCAGGATCATGGTGTTCATAGATTCAGTGTCTGGTGTGGGCCTACCTCCTGGTTTACAGATGGCCTCCTCCCTGCTGTATCCACCTGATCCATCTGCTTCTCAGTCTACATCTTGCCTGAGGTCTTCTTGAGGGTCTAGGACAGAAAGCAAGGGCCTGAGGGACCTGCTGTGCTCTAGTGTTCCAGGAAGAATGGGGTCTGGCTGCTTGTTCTCGCAGTCCAATAACAAGATGCAGATAGACTGGGAAAGAAAGGAGTTTATTATTTTTATTTATTTATTTATTTATTTTTTGAGACAGCCTCTTGCACTATTGCCTGGGCTGGAGTGCAGTAGCACAATCTTGGCTCACTGCAACCTCTGCCTCCTGTGTTCAAGCGATTATCCTGCCTCAGCCTCCCGAGTAGCTAGGATTACAGGTGCCCACCACCACGCCTGGCTAATTTTTTGTATTTTTAGTAGAGACAGGGTTTCACTATGTTGGCCAGGTTAGTCTCGAACTCCTGACCTCGTGATCTGCCTACCTCGGCCTCCCAAAGTGCTGGGATTACAGGCATGAGCCACTGCACCCAGCTAATTATGTCTATAGCTTAGCAGAATCCAGAGTCCTCTCATTATTCTAACCTTGTAGGCTTTCATTAGTTTTACAAAGGCAGTTTAGTTCTGGGAGGGGCTACTATTATTCTTGCTTTAAGGTTAAACTATAAACTAAATTTCTCCCAAAGTTGGCTTGGAATGACCAAGGACAGCTTGGATGTTAGAAGCAAGATGGAATCAACTATATCAGATTTTTCTTTCAGTCATAATTTTGGAAAAGTGGTTTTATCTGAAGGTAATCACTATCTTTACCCTTCTCTGAAAATATAGGACTCTTACAATATTTCAAAAGTTCACCCCCTCATTTGAGCCCCAGAGTTCAAGGCTGCAGTGAGGTGTGATCACACCACTGCTCTCAGGTTTGGTCAACAGAGCAGAACCCCATCTCTAAAAAAAGGAAAAAAAACTCTTGGCTGAGATTCTTTTGCCTCAGAAGTTAGATATCATTATACATATTTTGCTTTATTTATTTGTTTGTTTATTTTCTCGAGACAGAGTCTCGCTCTATTGCCCAGGCTGGAGTGCAGTGGCACAGTCTTGGCTCACTGCAGCCTCTGCCTCCCAAGTTCAAGTGATCCTTGTGCCTCAGCCTCCTGAGTAGCAGAGATTACAGGCATGCGCCTCCACCCTTGGCTAATTTTTTTGGTATTTTTAGTAAAGACAGGTTTTCGCCATGTTGGTCAGGCTGGTCTTGAACTCCTGACCTCAAAGGATCCTCCCGCCTCAGCCTCTCAAAGTGCTGGGATTACAGGCTCATTACATGCCCGACCCGATATCATTATACATATTTTTTTATATATATAACCAATATGTGTTTAGATTTAGCCATCCATTTACTGTTTTCTCTGCTTACCATTCATTCCTGCATATCAGGCCTCTCTAGGCTCATAGTTTCCTTTTTCCTAAAATACATCTTTTACATGAGTATTAGTGAAAATCAGTTTGTAAATTATTTCAACTTTTGATTTTTAAAAAATGTTTTAATTTTTATGCTAATTCTTGGAGTATACATCAGCTAAACATATACTCACAAGTTGGTATTTCTTCTCTATTGCCACTTTGGAGATGTTATTTAAAAGACAATACAGGGCTTGGCGCAGTGGCTCACACCTATAATCCCAGCACTTTGGGAGGCCCATGCAGGCGGATCACTTGAGGCCAGGAGTTCAAGACCAGCCTCGCCAACATGGTGAAACCCTGTCTCTACTAAAAATACAAAAATTAGGCCAGGTGTGGTGGCCATGCCATGTCTCCCAGCTACTCGGGAGGCTGAGGCAGGAGAATAACTTGAACCCAGGAGGCGGAGGTTGCATTGAGCCGAGATGGCACCCTTGCACTCTAGCCTGGGCAAAAAGAGCAAAACTCCACTCAAAAAAAAAAAAAAAAAGCCAAGTGTGGTGGTATAAGGCCCAGACCCAGACCCGGATCTGAGTTGCAGCCACCCTCACCATGCTGCCCACCGCCTGTGCTCCACTACCTGCCTCCATGGCCAGTCATGTTGGAGCATATGAGCTTGCTGCCCATACGAGTAGATTACAAGGGACAAAAGCTAGTTGAACAAATGTTTCAGAGAATTATTATTTTTTCTTCAGTCGTTGGATTTATCTATGGTTATGTGGCTGAACATTGCAAATGAACTGTCTATATAGTTATAGCTGGATTTGCTTTTTCACATTTGTTGACACTTCACCCATGGCCCATCCATCACTGGCATCCCCTCAAGAGGTTACATGTCCAAGACTCATCACAGAAAATGAGAAGCTGGGGATAGAAAAATTAAGAGGCAAGCTAAAAATAATCTATTGGAGGTTTCCTGGTTTGGCTTTACTATAGCACCTGTTTTTGTTTCATGTGAAATGGATCCAAAACATCAGATAAAAACCACTCATGCAGGCTGGGCATGGTGGTTCACACCTGTAATCCCAGGACTTTGGGAGGCCAAGGCGGACGGATAACAAGGTCAGGAGATTGAGACCATCCTGGCTAGCATGGTGAAATCCCGTCTCTACTAAGAATACAAAAAATTAGCTGGGTGTGGTGGCACACGCCTATGGTCCCAGCTATTCAGGAGGCTGAGACAGGAGAATCACTTCAACCCGGGAGGCCGAGGTTGCAGTGAGCTGAGATCGCGCCACTGCACTCCAGCCTGGGTGACAGAGGGAGACTCCGTCCCCAGCTCCCCCACCCGCCAAAAAAAACAAAAAACACTCATGCATCCGAGCTTGGTGGCTCGTGCCTCTAATCCCAGCACTCTGAAAGGCCGAGACAGGTGGATCACCTGAGGCCATGAGTTCGAGACCAGCCTTGCCAAGATGGTGAGACCCCCCCCATCTCTACAAAAATACAAAAATGTTTAGCTAGGCATGATGGTGGGTGCCTCTAATCCCAGCTACTGGAGAGGCTGAGGTGGGAAAATTGCTTGAACCTGGGAGGCGGAGGTTGCAGTGAGCAGAGATCATGCCACTACACTCCAGCCTGGGTGACAGAGAGAGATTCCATCTCAAAAACAAACAAACAAACAAACAAACAAAAAGCCACAAATGCTCTCTGGCACAGCTGTATGTAGATTTGGTTTTCTGTATTTCATTTTTAATCCCATTGGGTTTTGATTTACAAATATTTTAGAGCCTCTCTTTATTATCTTGCTCGGAAATGGAGAACAAAAAATACAAGTATGCAACATTTCTTTTAGGTTCTTATAAAGTTTTTCATAATGAAGAATAGATGGCCAGCCGATTTTTGTATTTTTAATAGACAAGGGGTTTCACCATGTTGGCCATGCTGGTCTCAAACTCCTGACCTCAAGTGATCCACCTGCCTCAGCCTCCCAAAGTGCTGGGATTATAGGCGTGAGCCACCACATCTGGCTGGCAAATTTTTAAAATTTTCTGTAGAGACAGGGTCTCACTATTTTGCCCAGGCTGGTCTTGTACTTCTGAGCTCAAGCAATCCTACCATCTTGGCCTGCCAAAGTGCTGAGATTACAGGTGTGACCCACCATACCTGACCACACTTGCAAATTTAAACATACCTTTATAAAACTCACCTCAACCTCCTGGGCTCAGTCAGTCCTCCCACTTCAGCCTCCCAAGTAGCTAGGACTACAGGCACATGCCATACCATGCCTGGTTAAATAATATCATTTTTATAAGGCACAACACAAAGTATATATTGTTTAGAGCTACAGGTATATTTGGAAATACTTTTCTTAAAAAAAAAAAAAAGAGAGAGAGGGAATGGGCTGGGCACGGTGGCTCACACCTGTAATCCCAGCACTTTGGGAGGCCAAGGCGGGCAGATCACGAGGTCAAGAGTTCAAGATCAGCCTGGCCAACATGGTGAAACCCCGTCTCTACTAAAAATACAAAAATTAGCTGGGTGAGGTGGCGTGCGCCTATAATCCCAGCTACTTGGGAGGCTGAGGCAGGAGAATCGATTGAACCCAAGAGGCGGAGGTTGCAGTGAACTGAGATCACGCCACTGCACTCCAGCCTGGATGACAAAGCAAGAGTCCGTTTCAAATAAAAGAGAAAAAAAAAAGAAAAAAAGAAAAAAAAGAGAATGATCAACACAGTAGTAACTTAGGGATGGGAGAAAGGCAGGGAGGTGCAGGAACTGGTATCTGGGAGAATCACACAGGGGCTTGAAAACCATGGCAGTGTTCTGGCCCACAAATTGCATGATAAATTCACATTTTAAAAATTGTTCTTGGCCAGGCCTGGTGGCTCACGTCTGTAATCTCAATACTTTGGGAGGCCAAGGCAGATGGATCACCTGAGGTCAGGAGTTTGAGACTAGCCTGACCAACATAGCAAAACCCCATCTCTGCTAAAAATACAAAAGTTAGCCAGGCGTGGTGGTACATGCCTGTAATCCCAGCTACTCACGAGGCTGAGGCAGGAGAATCACTTGACCTTGGGAGATGGAGGTTGCGGTGAGCCGAGATGGCACCATTGCACTCTAGCCTGGGTGACAGTGAGACTTTGTCTCCAGGAAAAAAAAAAAAATTGTTCTTATGCATCAATTTTTTTTTTTTTTTTTTTTTTTTTGAGACGGAGTCTCGCTCTGTCGCCCAGGCTGCAGTGCAGTGGCGCGATCTCGGCTCACTACAAGCTCCGCCTCCCGGGTTTACGCCATTCTCCTGCCTCTGCCTCCCGAGTAGCTGGGACTACAGGCACCCGCCATCTCGCCCGGCTAGTTTTTTGTATTTTTAGTAGAGACGGGGTTTCACCGTGTTAGCCAGGATGGTCTCGATCTCCTGACCTCGTGATCCACCCGTCTCGGCCTCCCAAAGTGCTGGGATTACAGGCTTGAGCCACCGCGCCCGGCTTTTTTTTTTTTTTTTTTTAAAGACAGCGTCTTGCCCAGTCTGGAGTACAGTGGTGCAATGTCAGCTCACTGCAACCTCCGCCTCCTAGGTTCAATTAATTCTTCCTGCCTCATCCTCCTGAGTAGCTAGGATTACAGGCACCCGCCACCATGCTCGGCTAATTTTTGTATTTTAGTAGAGATGGGGTTTGGCCATGTTGGCCAGGCTGCTCTTGAACTCCTGACCTCAGATTATCTGCCCGCCTCGGCCTCCCAAAGTGCTGGGATTACAGGCATGAGCCACAACACCCGGCCACATCAAAATATATGAGGATGTTACATATACTCCTTTGCCAGTATCTAATAATTTTTAACAATTGTAAGCAAATCCTGCTCAATACAATGTCTTAGACTAACCGTGTTTCTCTGTGGTCCCAGCTTAGAATCTGGAGCAGTTCCCCTTATTTTCAGAGCCAGTGGCTTCACATTGAGCCTGACATTTGCCTCTTAAACTCCTGCTTCCACACATAGAAAGGCTCTGATTTAGCCTTTACCTAGATGCTTGAGTGTCTTTGATTCATGGGGAAGCCATGCTGAGAAAATAAGGGAGGAAGGAAACAGAAAGGAAATAGAAGCCAAGGCATTCTTCATAGGTTGAAAAATACTCCAGAGATTTAGAAATGTCCTTCCCAGAGACCAAGTTGTGGCCTCTCTATATCAGTCCCCAATCTGTCAATCTTCTTTCACGACCTTGCCTCCCAGTAGTGCCAGAAGGGTGGCTGTGGAGGTCAAGCAGCCCAAGAGATGAACTGTAATGGCCATGTGTCACCTGGCACCTGTCCTGAATTTAGGTCCCTTTTCTCATTTCTCTTTGATTACTTTTCAGGAGTTACATCTCCTCCAAGGAATATAATTTTTAGTGAGCAGGCAAATTTAGGTGCCTGCCTCCCATCATGGAATCTGAAGGGGACAGATCCTTCCACTTTTCAACCAGTAAAGCTAGAAGATGGGTCTGGGACCTGTGCTGGGCCAGTTGAGAAAACTCGCCCTGGCTGTTAACTCTTGAGGGAGTAAAGATGGTTCATCACAGCCTTAGACAGCAAAAGCTTGCAGAGCTGCTCTGGTTCCTGCCTACAGATTCTGTGAGTCTGATCTTCCAGTTCTTGCTGATTTTTTGAGGCACTAGTATTTTTCCAGTACGTATTTCCTTCCTCCTAAATTAGCCAGGATTCATTTTCTAGATGTTCATAGCAGATAAACAACACAGTAACAGAAATTCCATATCCTAAAAGTTGGAAGTTGCCTCTTTAGGAAAATCACTATTATCGGTTTGATTTATACATTTACAATTTTTTTTCTGTGCACTATACGTGCAGATGGACTAAATCTCTAGATAATTTGGGGTTCTGGGGAACAAAGGGATTTTTACCAAAAAATGGGTTATGTTTTATATATATATATAGTTATATATATAGTTTTATATATATATAGTTTTATATATATGGAACTAAATCTGTCATTGACATTAAGATCCAAATTCTGAATGAAAAAGCCCATCTCCTCTA
>NW_012117921.1:919969-958294 GCF_000951035.1 Colobus angolensis palliatus | reverse complement strand
TTTTTTGAGATGGACTCTTGCTCTGTTGCTTAGGCTGGAGTGTGGTAGCACGATCAGCTCACTGCAGCCTCTGCCTCCCAGGTTCAAGTGATTCTCCTGCTTTAGCCTCCCGAGTAGCTGGGGTCACAGGCATGCACCACCACACCCAGCTAATTTTTGTATTTTTAGTAGAGACCATATTGGCCAGGCTAGTCTCGAACTCCTGACCTCAGGTGATCTGCCCACCTTGGCCTTTGAAAGTACTAGGATTACAGGCATGAGCCACCATGCCCGGCCAAGCCACTGTGCCCAGCCTAGAGTTTTTGTTTTTGTTTTTATATTTACATCTTTCCTATACTTGGACTTTTTTTTCACATGATGATTTAAGTATTTTTTTCCTCAGGTGATGATATGATTTGAATGCATGTGTCCCTCCAAAATTCCTATGTTGGAACTCAAACCCCAAGCTATTAAGAGGTGGGGCCTTTGGGAAGTGATTAGGCCATGTGGGCTTAGCCCTCACAGATAGGATTAATGGCACTATAAAGAGGCTCAGAGGGCTGCCTAGTTCTTCCATCTCTTCTGCCATGTGAGAACAGTGTTAGTCTCCTGAAGGACGCAGCAACAAGGTGCTATCTTGGACGCACAGAGCAGTCCTTACCAGATACTGACTCTGCTGGCGCCTCAATCATGAACTTCCCAGCTCCTAAAACTATGAGAAATAAATCTATTATTTATAAATTACCTGGTCTGTGGTATTTTGTTATAGTAGCAGGAAAAGACTAAAACAAGGGGATAGCCAACTTTACTGACTGATCTGTTTTTTTCATGGATTTGAAATGCTAACTTCAAGGGGCCGGGCGTGGTGGCTCATGCCTGTAATCCCAGCACTTTGGGAGGCCAGATCACCTGAGGTCAGGGGTTTGAGACCAGCCTGACCAATATGGCAAAACCCTGTCTCCACTAAAAATACAAAAATTAGCCAGGCATGGTGGTGTACGCCTGTAATCCCAGCTACTTGGGAGGGTGAGGCAGGAGAATAGCTTGAACCCGGGAGGCAAGGTTGCAGTGAGCTGAGATCACACCATTGCACTCCAGCCTGGGAGAGAGAGTGAGACTCTATCTCAAAAAAATAAAAATAAAAATAAAATATACCAAGGTATAGGCTCTCCCTAGAAGGGCCACAAGAGGCCTCACTCAGTGCGTGTCTCCCCATAGTAACTGCACTCCAAAGGAGGCCATTCAGTTAGCACTTCATGGACCCTTGGGATTCTACTAAAGGCAGAAATTTTGAGGTTGAATTTAATAATGTTCAGAAGCCTGAATCCCACCCAAATACAGGGTCGGGAAGGCCACCCAAGTTGCGCTACTCAGGGCACATGACTACTGAGGGACGTGTTCTTGAAAAAGCATGCCCAATCTGAAAATGTGTACACCAAAAGCTATTTTTTTCCAAAGTAATAAGGGCAAAGGAAGAGGTTAAGAGAACTCAGTCACACTGAACTTCCTAGGAAAATACAGGGCATATGCATATAAGATGGGATATATTTAACTGTGAAGGGTGGCTGGAGTTACCAGAGTTTTACAAGTGTTAAGAGGCTTATCTGGGCTGGGTGCATGGCTCACACCTGTAATACCAGCACTTTGGGAGGCTGAGGCAGGAGGATTGCTTGAGCCTAGGAGTTTGAGACCAGCCTGGGCAACATAGCCAGACCCTATCCTTAAACAAACAAAAACAGCCAGGCATGATGGTGTGCATCTATGGTCCAGGTACTCAGGAGGCTGAAGCAGGAAGATTGCTTGAGCCCAGGAGGTCGAGGCTACCGTGAGCCATGCTTGTGCCACCGCACTCCAGCCTGGGCAACAGCAAGAGCAAGACACTGTCTCCAAAATAAAAATAAAAATAAAAATAAAAAAGGCTTATCTGCATTATTAGCATTAACCAACTGAGCTAACCGGCTTCAGCTGCATTAAATGAATACTGTGTGGGTATGGACTGAGAACCACTGAGATCAAGGAGCAGAACACACCAACTACGTAAGATATGCTGCCATCTGCTGGCTAACCTTGTGTTGCAGTCAAACCAAAAGTAGTTACAGCAAAAAATGACAGCCACACGTGTAAGCCAGACATGGGTATGATAACAAAAAACAAACCAAAGCAAACGCACCTCATGTTGCACGCTGACCTTCCCTGGTGACTAGAGGTAGTGCCTGTCTCTTGGCGGTGGCCCATGGTGGTGCCTGTCAGGCACTGCTGAGTAAGCAAATCTCAGCGCTGGGGTGAGCCTAAATAGAAAATTCAAAATACACTACATGCAGATAGGCCAGCATAAGATTATGTGCCAAGTTCCCTCACAGTGTAATAAAGAGTAGCTAGGTTCATATATGAACTCACAATACTGCAGGTTTGTGCTTAAAAGCAGCTGGAAAAAAGCATGTCACCCAGGATAGGCTCTGGAAGATACATCGCTATCATCTCACCCCTTTTCTCTGCTATCCTATTTCCCATTCCCTTGCCCCACCCTCCAGTAGTGGTGATGTAAAGTACCCAGAGGCCAAGAGCCATGGTGGCTGGGGAGGGCCCCTGATGGGAGAGGAACATGTTCCATCCATCTCCCCTAAGGCAAACTGAAAGACATCCGACTGCAGGTCACCAGTGGAAATGGAATGGATTAGGGAATGTCCTGTTACTATGGGTAGTGAGGTAAGGGAAAACCAAAGCCAAACAGATAGAAACCTAAAACGTTAATGTGATCTTTATTATACAGCACATCTAGTATTTGTGTAACCCAACAAGTATATAGAATACTCTATAAAACCAAACCCAACCCTTCAAATTTACATGAATGAAGATTAACCCCGAGTTGCATCTCTTCAAAATGCACACAATTACCACAGTCCTGCTGTAACAGTATTATGGAAAGAGCCAGGTAGCACAAGAAAGGAGAGAGGATAAAGACTGAAGTGTGTGCGAAAGTCATTTTCTTTTGTTATTGCACTTTTATTCTACACACTTAGTATGTTACACCTTTATTTAACACTGTAACAAACATTAGTCCTTTAAAACAAACAAACGACATTACATGAAGACAAAAGACAACAGGCTGTCCAGACCAATTTTCTTTTCAACCATCTGGGCAAGGTGGCCTCCCCAGTGCTTGGTGTCCTGATGCACCTCTGAGATCACCTCAATTGGACTGGATGTTAACAAAACAGATAAAGTTAAAAATAAAACCCTTTTAAGAACAGTAGTGCTACTGGAAACCTCCAGGGGAGTTTGGAATACAAGTGTCCCAAGGCCACTCCCTCCTTACCCACTTCAACATCAAACAAGCCCTATTCATCCCACCTCCATATTTGGAAGGATTAACCTTCTTTTTCTTTTTTCTTTTTTTTTTGAAATGGAGTCTTGCTCTGCCACCCAGGCTGGAGTGCAGTGGTGTGTTCTCGGCTCATTGCAGCCTCTGTCTCCTGGGTTCAAGCAATTCTCCTACCTCAGCCTCCTGAGTAGCTGGGACTATAGATGCCCGCCACCATGCCTGGCTAATTTTTTCTATTTTTAATAGAGACGGGGTTTCACCATGTTACAGATTGGTCTTGAACTCCTGACCTCAGGTTTTAAAAAGTGGGTTACTTGATCCAGAAAATCCAAAAGCTTTGGAAACTCAAGGAAAGCAACTACACTTTTGGCAGTGGACTCTTCCAGGGTTGTTAATCCCACTCTGATGCAATATGGATGGACTAGGGAGGTTTCCTGATTATCCAAATGGAATACCAAGCATGCCATCATCTCTCCAAAGCAAGCCCAAAGGGGCCTTTAACTTCCCAAAGTGCTACTGTAATCACCAATTCCCCCCAGGCCTCCCAGTGCTAAATAATAAGCCAAAGCCAAAATATAAAGTGTCATTCAGTGCAGTTGTCACTTTGAAGCCCTGCAACCCCGAGGCACTTCTTCCATTAGGAAGAATACTTTGTGACTGACCCTTCTTTGGCAGCTCAAGCAAAGACACAAAAATGCACTTGAGAGCTGACAGGTACTAGTTGAGAGTTCGACGAGTCCCCTATTTCTATCTGTGGTAGTAATGCATTCTTTCCTCCACTGCTTCCTTGAATTTTAGTGTTAAAAATTAGGAGAAGCTGCCTAGGCTCTGTCCCCTTGAAGTTGATGGAGTCAAAAGTGACCCTCTTTGGTCTGGGAACAACCAGCACAGTCCTCCTGTGAAGCGCTTGCTCAGTCAATGAGCTACTCTTTGCAGAGGATCAGGGAACTAAGGTATGCCTGGGGAAACCCCACCCAAATGAGCCAGGCCAGACAGCCCTTGCCATCAGCTCTCTAGGCCCAGGGTCAGCCATTCCAGGGTCCCAGGCTCCACCATTTCCCCTGACTGCTCTGCAGGAAGGCCTCATTTCTGAAACAAAATGAGAGACCAGACTTCAAGCTCTGGCCATTAAAAATGGCCAGGTCATCATTTTCATGCTGGGGTAAGCTGCCCTAATTATGCTGATTAGAAGGACAGAACACAGTAAGGGTCATTCTTTCACGTCATCCTTTTTCCTCCTCCAGCCACAATCTCACCTCACCACTTGGGAACACGTACAACCAAAGCTGGGAGGTAAAATCTTCAGGACTTTGGTCATGCTGGGCCCTCTATAAGCCAAGTGCTGCCAGACTTCTTTGAAAACCTAGTGTCCTCCCAAGTAATATACAATACAGTACGTTTCATGGCATTCCATCACTTATCATAAGAATGGATGCCAAGGAACAAAGAAACCAAAATTAGCTGACAATGTTATAAAACAAAAGCAAAGTATACACACATTATACACACGTATACCTGCACTCAGCCTGCTGAGTATTTAAATAACATCCCCAAATATCCATATATGGATTTTGGCTGGCCTAGAGACTTTCAAGAATATTTTGCACCTTTTCTCAAAATACTTTTTTTAAGAAAATGAACTGTAACACAACTACTCATCTCCTTACTTACATTAGTCCCTCCCTTTCACCCTCCCCATTGGGGAAAAAACTGTTGGGGAATCTGCTAGAGAACTGGCATCTGATCGCAGACTAAGCCGTGGGGTAAACTAAAAAGGGACTCTGGGTAGACGAAAAAAATCTAACCTCCCATATGTGAATGGGAGTATGAGCTAAGACTTCCAAAGAATGCTAGGAATGTGACCTTCATAATGGAAGCACAGACTTATGATTATAGCTAGAGTCAAAAGAAGACAGTCTGGAAAGGGAACTATGTAAGACTTTTCCTAAAATTTCATAGACAACAGACTTAGACAATGATTTTCCAGCAAGTAGAGAGTACTTACCCCTCCTCTCTTGACACCTGACTCCCTTGAAGCCCCATCATAGTTCCCAGAAGGACAAGTGAGTTAGTGCAGAGAATAGAGTACTTGAAGTATAGCTAAATAGGTGGTAAAAATTCAAATGTACTGAACATCCTACCAAAACAAGGCTAAAGCCTACAGAGTCCAAAGACACTGAGTCAGTTACTTTATCATTTGCAGGTAAAAAGGTTATTAGCACTATGTGGAGTTTCTGAAAGGTTGCGAGAGTTTAGGGAGCTACTATGCTCAAACGTATCATGATCGGAGCCCAGGATAGCCAAAGAGTTAAAAGTTATATGAAAGACCCATTATAGACTCCATTTATATTCCATTAATATTTAAAAGATGGTCATTCTGTCATAAACAAGCCTCAGAAAATCCCAGCAGCAAATGTGCAACTCATCTTTTTCTTTTTCTTTTTTGAGATGGAGTCTCACTCTGTTGCCCAGGCTGGAGTGCAGTGGCGCGATCTCGGCTCACCACAATCTCCGCATCCCAGGTTCCAGCAATTCTCCTGCCTCAGACTCCCGAGTAGCTGGGACTACAGGCGCGCACCACCATGCCCGCACCACCATGCCCGGCTAATTTGCAACTCATCTTATACACCTACTTGGGGACCTGTTCTACAAACTCTGGGGCTGGACACAGGGGCCAGACCACAGTTATTGGGGATTAGGCAGATGGAGGGAGACTACTCACTTCCACTGTCTACTTCCTTGTCTACCTGTTTTTCTGAATCTAATGGATCAGTTTGGTTGAGGAAGGCTTGAAGAAGTGCATCTGAGATGCACCAATATTTAAGTTGTTCCCCTTCCTCTGCCTAGAATCAGAATTTCTTTCCTCAAGCACACTTCATGAGGAACTCTCCAAAAGACCACCCACCCGCCTCCCACCTTTCAGGGAAACTTCCCAGACACTAGCATACGGGTGAGGGGCACACACACAGAACTACCAGAGGAGGGTTTTTCTCTTTCGTGTGCTTCTTTTTTTCTTCTAACCGATTATATTTAAAATAAGGTAAAAAGAAGGAACAAATTGCAGGAGAAATCTTGGTTAGAAAGCTCACTGATCAAATTTTAAAAACGTCAGCGTGTTAGATTGAAACACAAAAAGAAAAGTTTCTGATTATGTTAAGTTTTAAAAACAAGCTCGTTTTCTTCCAGTATGTTTGTACACAGGCCATGGCCTCCAATCATCTCCCACCTCTCAGGTCTCACCCAAATACTTCGCACTGGGTTGGTTTTGCTCAGACACTCACTCCTACGTACCACGTTATCTGGAGCTTTCCCACTTTGAGATGAGAAGAGGTAAACAAAAGAAAAGACTCAAAGGTAAAAGAACAGATTCTGTTCTGGGGTTAGCAGTAACTCTAAATCCAATAACTTCTGTGTGTGTGTCTATATATAGAGATATAGACACACACACATGTATATACATATACACACACATATATGCACACACATTCTTTTTTTTTTTTTTTTTTGAGACAGAGTCTCACCCTGTCGCCCAGGCTGAAGTACAGTGGCACGATCTCAGCTCACTGCAACCTCCGCCTCCCAGGTTCAAGCGATTCTCCTGCCTCAGACTCCCCAGTAGCTAGGATTACAGGCATGTACCACTATGCCCAGCTGATTTTTTGTATATTTAGTAGAGATGGGGTTTCACCATGTTGGCCAGGCTGCTCTTAAACTCTGGACCTTATGATCTGCCCGCCTCAGCCTCCCAAAGTGCTGGGATTACAGGCGAGAGCCACCAAGCCCGGCCTCTCTTTTTTTTTTTTTTACTTTTTTCAGGGCCTTTTGGTGATGTAACAGTGAAACCCTCCCCCAGAAACCAGGGATATGTGGTCCTATAAATGTAAACACACTGGCACTATGAGGAACAGATAGCTCTGTTTCTAGCTACCTCACTGGGACTTCTGACCATTGCAACCTGAGATCCCTGGCTGCAGACAGCAGGAACCAGACATCCACAAGTTACTGTTTTTGTCCCCATGTTTTCATAATCCCAGAACTAAGTTCAAATTTTCTGAGTCCTGACTAAACTATTCCTAGCTAGAGCCAAAAATCATGAGAATGAGACTTTTTAACACTATTGCCACTGCAGTGTCCTGCTTGTTGTCTTAGAAGCATATACAGTGAATAGACAATGGTAACATCTGCCTCCTTTTCATTTGTGAGGCCAGAACATCACATTCCTCAGCTTTTACACATCTTAGACACTTTTTTGCTAAAGGAATAGCTTGGCGCTTCAGTGAGCTGCTGAATATGCTCAGTCATTCAACTCTTCACTATCCAGGAGTCATCCCTGCCTGGGAAGGTTTCAAGTTTCCCAGCAAGCACCAGTTCCCTTGGGAGTGTGTCCTATAGTGAATAAATGTCAAATTCTCCCCATGGCCAAAAGGTGAGGGGGAAGGAAAGAACTAGAGAGTGAAAAAGAAAGGTCTTTGCTTTCAAGTAGAATCATCTAGTCCTCTGTTTGGCTGCTCAGAATTGGACTTGCAGAGCCGATCCATGATGCCCTGGAGCATGGGCTGAACAATGCCCAAGAGAGGCCTCTTCAAGGGGTCGCCATCCCAACAGGCTTCCATCAACTGCCAGCACTCCTCATCAAACACAGGAAGACGTTCTGGGCGAGCCCCTAGAGAAAGGAGCATGGAAACAAGACCACAGTGAGAGGGGCCCAGCACATACAAAGAGGCGTGACCAGCTCAAAGGCTGAATTCCCAGTGGGGCTCAGAATACTAAAGAATGTAAGGAGTTTTGACTTCAATTGCAAACATCTAGGTTAGAACCTAACAATAAGAATAATTTTTTAAAAAAAAGAAAGAAAGAAAAAGAAAAGAAAAACTGGAACACACTGGCATATGAAGTTGAAGAACTGGACATTTTTTTAAAAAGGCTTTTTGAGATAGTTCAATAGAGAGTTGACTGGAAGCAAAGGTTGACTTAAATATGTTTTCTGGATTCATGACAGTTTAAATGTATCTATGGCCCTGCTATGGAGTAGCCAGATAGGATGACAGGAGGCTGGGTGACATTGCCTGGGCTCAGTCTGCGCTAGCCAGGGGAGTTAGGACAAGGTAGTACTTATGGCTCTTACCCCTTCGCACATTGTTCCAGAGATGGTCTTTGCTAGCACACCTCTCAAATGCCTCAGGGAGCTTGACAGAGCCTGAGCAGATATACCAGAAAAGAATTCCAAAAGCGTAGACATCCACGGAATTATCGTACTTCCCTGATGGCAAGAAAGGATGAAACATAATGAGCCGCGGAGAGTCAGGCAGCAGCATCCACACCATCTTGCCTCAGTAGAGGGTTGGCTTTTTCCAAAGCTTTTAACATCTATTATCTCTCAATAACAACCCTGCCAGGTGGGCAGGGCACATTTATAATGCCCATTTTACAATACAATCAAGTAAGACATTGGGAGGTCACAGCTCAATACTAAGAGAGCCAAGCCTAGAACCTGACAAAGGAAAGGGAAAATAAGGCCTGTCATTCTGCTAGGACAGTCAAAAAGATTAATCACAAAAAATTAAGGAAATAAAGTTGGAAATACAGGTGGGTAGGTATGTTGAAACCAGAATATAATAATTTTTAAAGTCAGGTACAAGAGTCTGGATTTAGTGGGCAGCAGGAAGTCATTTATGTTTTAGAGTAGGAGGTGACATGAAGAATATAGTATTTTAGAAAGATGATTCTGACAGCAATAGGGTGGACTGTAATAGAAACAATAAAAGAAATTTAAGTATGAAGTAACCAAAATAGAGTAACAGCAGTAGGATTAGAAAGTTTCTTCTTTTTTTTTTTTTTGAGACAGAGTTTTGCTCTTGTTGCCCAGGCTAGAGTGCAGTAGCATGATCTCGGCTCACCACAACCTCCGCCTCCCGGGTTCAAGCGATTCTGCCTCAGCCTCCCGAATAGTTGGGATTACAGGCAGGCACCACCACACCCGGCTAATTTTGTATTTTTAGTAGAGACGGGGTTTCTCCATATTGGTCAGGCTGGTCTTGAACTCCTGACCTCAGTGATCCACCCGCCTTGGCCTCCCAAAGTGCTGGGATTACAGGCGTGAACCACCGTGCCTGGCTGAAAGTTTTTTTTGTTGTTGTTAAGTAAATCTAGAGAAAGAAAAATGATGACTGTCTACTTAGTTCAGATGTTGAATACGGCTACAGCTGTCTCACTAACACCTAATCCTTACATGTATCACCCAGTGAAGGGCTGGGGGAAGATTCATACATGATATGAAAGAAATTTAAATATATTGCTAATTTTAACTCTTACCAATACTAATGACTACCTTTCTATCTTTGCTAGCAATGGAACAATCATTCCTATCACTTGGGCTCAAAACCTTGCAGTCATCTTTTAGTCATTCTTTTCTGTTCACTAACTGTATCAAGTTAGCACCAAAATCTTGTTCACTCTTCCTCTGAATTAATCTAAATTTCTCACATTTGTTTGTTTCCGCACTAACACCACCTTAATCATGGAGAAAATCATAGAAGACCAGCTATCTGGCCTTACCTTGGTTCCTCCCAAATCATCTTTACCTACTGTTGCTAAAGCTCATCTTCATCAACATTTTCCTTTGTCTCCTACTCAAAAGCTCAGTAGCTCCTTAAGTCTTGCACAACAAGCCTTGATTTTTCTGTGGGAATTTCAAGCTCAATGTATTTTATCTCCAATCTTGTTTGCTACTGTTCCCCAAATGGATTTCTTTCCTGTCACGCTTATTTCTATTCTGTGATTTTCTTCATTTCCCCTTCTTTAGCCTCCAGAATTTTCTCTCCTTTATGCTACAGGGTTGTACTATGGAAACAGAAAGTCCTAGACTTAAATCACAGGTCCATTACCTTTTAGCTCAATGTTTTTGGGAGTAGGTTTCTTCATCAGTCTGGTCTCAACTTTATCCATTGAATGGACACAAAAATTCATCATCATCACAGAATTAAACAAAATACATGAAAAACCTACCCATACTGCTTAACTCAAGGTGTATACTTAATAAATGATTTCCCTTCCCACCTACCAATTTCCCAGATCTGACTCAAGTTCTACTCAAAATCTCACCTTCATCACAAAACCACTAAACATTTCCACCTTCATTTATTCCTTCTCTAGACACCAACAGTACATCATATAGCACTTAATTTAGCACTTAATCATACGTTGTGTTATACTGCTTCCTATTTTACCTCTCAATATATCTCTGTGTCAACTGTAAGTTCTTTAATGATAAAGGACAACTCCTATCACACAGGAGTTATTCAATCAATACTTTATGATTAAATAATTGGCTGATTATGGCAATTATGGCACGAATAACCCAGAGAGATGTCCAAATGGTGATTCCCATTTGTACTTTTTCTTTCTTACTCCTCTACCTCTTCAATTTCCCTGCTACTTGCCTTAGGTAGGTCTCCCCTGATCTGGTTTCTCCCTTGCCTGTGCTAGACCTGCCAGTAGTGATTGTAGAAACGAGCTCAAGGGGTAGCACTCAGGATTAAAGTAATACACCCTACCCAGACCCACTGCCTGCCCTCCAGCCTTACCTGTGAAAAGTTCAGGGGCCATATGGATTGGTGTCCCCACAATGCTGCCTGACATCATGGCCTCTGGCTTGCAGAATCCTAAGTCAGTGATCTTGGCACGGTTCTGCTTATCCAGCTGCCAACAAAGCAGGGCAAGAGTCACCTTGTTTCTGATCCTGCACACAGCAGTGCTGCATACCCAACCTCAAAGGTAGGTACCTCAAAGTAGTGTCACTGGACAGGATTATGCTCTGAAAAATGAGTTGTCAGGTGATTTTGTCCTTGTACAAACACCAGACTGTGCTTACACAAACCTAGATGGTATACTTGCTACACACCTAGGCTACGTATTAATAGTATGGTCTTTTGCTACCAGGCTACAAACCTGTACAGTGTGTTACTGTACTGAATACCATAGGCAACTGTAACACAATGGTATTTGTGTATTTAAACATACTTAAACCAAGAAAAGGTACAGTAAGAATACGGTATAAAAAATATTTGGTATACCTGTAGAGGGCATTTATAATGAATGGAGCTTGCAGAAGTGGAAGTTGCTCTGGGTGAGTCAGTGAGCGAGTGGTGAGTGAATGTGAAGGCCTAGGACATTACTGTACACTACTGTAGGCTTTATAAACACTGTATATTTAGGCTACACTATATTTTTAAAAGTTTTTCTTCAATAATAAATCAACCTCTACTTACTGTAATTTTACTTTATAAACTTTTTAATTTTTTAAGCTTTTTGTTTGACTCTTGCAATAAACACTTAGCTTACAACACACATTGTATAGCTGTACAAATATATATATATATATATATTTATTTTTTTTTTAAGAGACAGGGCTGTGCTCTGTCGTCCAGGCTGGAGTGCAGTGGCACGATCACAGCTCAAGGGAGCCTTGAACTTCTGGGCTCAAGGGATTTTCCTACCTTGGCTTCCTGACCAGCAAAGACTATGGTTGTATGCCATCATGCCGGGATAATTTTTTGATTTTTAGTAGAGATGGGGTCTTTCTCTGTTGTCTAGGCTGGTTATAGGCTTTCTTTTTTTTTTTTTTCTAGCTTTTAAAACTTTTTTGTTAAGAACTAAAACACAGACATATTAGCCTAGGCCTGCATGGGGTCAAGATCATCTATATCACTGTCTTCCACTTCCACATCCTGTCCCACTGGAAGGTCTTCAAGGACAATAACACACATGGAGCTGTCACTTCCTATGATAGCAACACCTTCTTCTGGAGTTCGTCCTAAGGTCCTGCCCGAGGCTATCCTTACTAGTTTATATATTTACTGTACTACACTTTTTAGAGTATCTAAAAGGTATAAAAAGATAAAAAGTATAGTACAGTAAATATATAAACCAGTAACATAGCTGTTTATTATCAAATATATACCGTACATAATTGTGCTATTCTTTTATATCAGTAGGTTTACACAAGCATCACCACACGTGTATTGCACTGTGCTGCAACATTACAACAGCTATGATGTCACTAGGCAATAGGAATTTTTTAGTCCATTATAATCTTTTTTGTTTATTTTTGTTTTTTTGAGACAGAGTTTTGCTCTTGATGCCCAGGCTGGAGTGCAATGGCACGATCTTGGCTCACCGCAACCTCTGCCTCTCGGGTTCAAGCTATTCTGCCTCAGCCTCCTGAGTAGCTGGGATTACAGGCATGCGCCACCACGCCCAGCTAATTTTGTATTTTTAGTATAGACAGGGTTTCTCCATGTTGGTCAGGTTGGTCTCGAACTCCCGACCTCAGGTGATCCGCCTGCCTCGGCCTCCCAAAGTGCTGGGATTACAGGCATGATCCACCACACCTAGCCAGTCCATTATAATCTTATGGGACTACATTGTATATGTGGTCTCACTGACCAAAATGTCATTATGCAGTGCATGACTGTACTTCATAAATCCTGCCGCCAACCTTCCTGTCTCCAGGTTCATTTCCATTACAGGTTGAATATCCCTTATCTGAAAGGCTTAGAACCAGAAGTGTTTTGAATTTCATTTTTTTTCCCCAGATTTTGGAATATATCCATTATACTTGCTGATTCAACACCTCTAATTAAAAATCCAAAATGCTCCAGTGAGCATTCTCTTTGAGGGTCATGTCAGTGCTCAGAAAGTTTCGGATTATGGAGCATTTTGGATTTGTAATTTTTGGATTAGGAATACTCAACCTGTACTGTCTTCTTCCCCATACTATAAGCCACATGAGGGCAGGGATTGCCGTTTTCATCTTTGTATCCCCAGTGCTTAGCACAGTGCCTGGTACATATGAAGGTCCTAAAAAACCCTGGAAGAATAGAAAGTACAGGTCCATGGAAGGACACCAGGGAAACACTTCAGAGCCTGACTCTCCTCCTGACCCCAGAGCAGAAAGTTGAGGTCCTCTGGTCAGCCGAGGAGAGTTTCCTAAAGTCCCTGTAGTTTCCTTTCCTAAAGGTTGAAGAGAATAAGTCTGTCTAATTTGGCTATTGATCAGCCTTTAGGTTTCGGCTGTCAATTTTAGGGAGACTGTTCCCTTCCCCTAAATTGCTGTCATCTTCATACATCATTTAAGTATTGCCAGAAACAACTGAATGACATGCCAGTATACTTTCAAGAGGAATAGATCAAAAGATTCTTTACAATTCAAATTACAGGACTAGTGAGTTCATGAGCATCTCACCATTTAAGGTACATTTACCCATCTCAGCCTTCATCCTACATCTCTGATCAAACCTTAAGCAATAACAAGGCCCAGACTCCTCAAAGGCAGAAAGACTATTCTAGATTAAAGGAGACTAAAGAAACATGACAACAAAATATACTATATATTTCCTGGATTGGATCCTGTATCAAACAAACAAACATACCATATTTAGGGCAACTAAACATATTTGGGACAACTGAAAAATGTTAATATAGATTAAATATTAAATAATAGTATTGTATCAATGTTAAATTTCTTGGGTATAATAATGACACTTTATGTAGAATGATATCCTTTTTCTTAGGAGATACATGATGAAGTACTTAGGAATAAAGTGTTTTCTGTTACTTTTTTTTTTTTTTTTGTGGCAGGGTCTCACTCTGTCACCAGGCTGGAGTGCAGGGCACAATCTTGGCTCACTGCAACCTCTGCCTCCCAGGTTCAAGTGATTCTCCTGCCTCAACCTCCTCAGTAGCTGGGACTACAGGTGTGCACCACCATGCCTGGCTAATTTTTTTTTTTTTTTTTTGTATTTTTTGTAGAAACAGGGTTTTATCATGTTGGCCAGGCTGGTCTTGAACTCCTGACCTCAGGTGATTCACCCACCTTGGCCTCCCAAAGTGCTCAGATTACAGGCATGAGCCACTGTGCCTGCCCTTGTAACTGAATTTCATATAGCTCAGTAAAAAAGTATGCACACGTGTGTGTGTGTGTGTGTGCACATATAGAGAGAAAGAGAGAGTGCACATTTTGGAAAAAAGAGAATATGAATTTGGGTAAAGGGTATATGGATCTTCATTGTACCACTCTTCCATAAGTTTAACATTTTTCAAAACAGTGTAGGGGGAAAAAACCTTACACAGTATCAGCTAAGTGTATGATAAAACTCCTCCCTAAGCTTTAAGTCTCACATACCATCTTTCACCATGCTGTTAACTCTACTACTTTCTGATACGGTTTGTCCCCATCCAAATTGCATCTTGAATTGCTAACTCCCATAATCCCTGTGTGTCATGGGAGGGACCTGATGGGAGGTAAGGTGCTTTTCCCCCTTTTGATCGGCACTTCTCCTTGCTGCCACCATGTGAAGGAGGACATGTTTGCTTCTCCTTCCACCATGATTGTAAGCTTCCTGAGGCCTCTTCAGCCCTGCGGAACTGTGAGTCAATTAACCTTCTTTCCTTTATAAGTTACCCAGTCTCAGGTATGCCTTTATTAGCAGCGTGAGAATGGACTAACACAGTAAATTGGTACCAAGAGTGGGCTGCTGCTGTAAGGATACATGAAATTGTGGAAGCGACTTTGGAACTGGGTAACAGGCAGAGGCTGGAACAGTTTGGAGGGCTCAGAAGAAGACAGGAAAATGTGGGAAAGTTTGGAACTTCCTAGAGACTTGTTGAATGGCTTTGACCAAAATGCTGATAGTGATATCAACAATGACGTCCAGGGTAAGGTGGTCTCAGATGGAAATAAGGAACTTGTTGGGAACTGGAATAAAGGTCACTATTGCTATGCAAGGAGACTGGAGGCATTTTACCCCTGCCCTAGAGATCTGTGGAACTTTGAACTTGAGAGAGATGACTTAGGGTATTTGGTGGAAGAAATTTATTTATTTATTTATTTATTTATTTATTTAGAGACAGAGTCTTGCTCTGTCACCCAGGCTGGAGTGTAGTGGTGCAATCTCAGCTCACTGCAACCTCCACCTCCTAGGTTCAAGCAATTCTCCTGCCTCAGCCTCCCAAGTAGCTGGGACTACAGGTGTGTGCCACACCCGGCTAATTTTTTATTTTTAGTAGAGATGGGGTTTTACCACGTTGGCCAGGCTGGCTTCAAACTCCTGACCTCAGATGATCCACCCACCTCGGTCTCCCAAAGTGCTGGGATTACAGGTGTGGGCCACCATGCCCACCCCAGAAGAAATTTCTAAGCAGCAAAGTGTTGAAGAGGAGGCAGAGCATAAAAGTTTGAAAAATTTGCAGTCTGACAATGTCATAGAAAAGAAAACCTATTTTCTGGCTGGGCACAGTGGCTCACACCTATAATCCCAGTACTTTGGGAGGCCAAGGTGGGCGGATCACTTGAGGTCAGGAGTTGGAGACCAGCCTGACCAATATGGCAAAACCCCGTCTCTACTAAAAATACAAAAATTAGCCCAGCGTGATGGCAAGTGCCTGTAATTCCAGCTACTTGGGAGGCTGAGGCAGGAGAATTGCTTGAGCCTGGGAGGTGGAGGTTACAGTGAGTTGAGATAGCACCATTGCACTCTAGCCTGGGCAACAGAGCAAGACTCCATCTCAGAAAAAAAAAAAGAAGAAGAAAGAAAGAAAGAAAAGGAAACCTATTTTCTCGGGAGAAATTCAAGCCCGCTGCAGATATTTTCATAAGTAACGAGGAGCCAAATATTAACCAGCAAGACAATGGGGAAAATTTCTCCAGGGCATGTCAGAGACCTTCACAGCAGGCCCTCCTGTGACCCCTGGAGGTCTAGGAGGGAAAAATGGTTCTGTGAGCTGGACCCAGGGCCCCCCTGCTCTGTGCAGCCTTGGGACATGGTGCCCTGCATCCCCGCTGCTTCAGTTCCAGTTGTGGCTAAAAGGGGCCAACACATAGCTCAGGCCATTGCTTCAGAGGGTGCAAGCCCCAAATCTTGTCAGCTTACATGTGGTGGTGGGCCTGTAGGTGCATAGAAATCAAGAGTTGAGGTTTGGGAATCTCTACCTGGATTTCAGAGGATGTATGAAAATGCCTGGATATCCAGGCAGAAGTTTGCTGCAGGGGTGGAGCCCCCATGGAGAACCTCTGTTAGGCCCATGCAGAAGGGATATGTGGGGTTGGAACCCCCACAGAAAGTCTCTACTGGGACACTGCCTAGTGGAACTGTGAGAAGAAGGCCACTGTCTTCCACAACCCAGAATGGTAGATCCACACACAACTTGCACCATGTGCCTAGAAAAGCCACAGACACTGAATGCCAGCCCATGAAAGCAGCCAGGAAGTGGGCTGTACCCTGCAAAGCCACAGGTGTGAAGATGCCCAATGACATAGGAGACCACCTCTTCCATCAGCATGCCCTGGATGTGAGACATGGAGTCAAAGAAAATCATTTTGGAACTTCAGGATTTAATGACTACCCTATTGGATTTCAGACTTGCATGGGCCCTGTAGCACCTTTGTTTTGGCCAATTTCTCCCATTTGGAATGGGTGTATTTATCCAATGCCTGTACCCTCATAGTATGTAGAAAATAACTAACTTGCTTTTGATTTTATAGGCTCACAGGTGGAAGGGACTTGCCTTGTCTCAGATAAAACTTTGGACTTGGACTTTTGGGTTAATACCAGAATGAGTTAAGACTTTGGACAACTGTTGAGAAGGCATGATTGTGTTTTGAAATGTGAGGACATGAGATCTGGGAGGGGCCAGGGGCAGAATGATATGGTTTGGCTGTGTCCCCACCCAAATCTCATCCTGAGTTGTAGTTACCATAATCCCCATGTGTTGTGGGAGGGACCTAGTGAGAAGTAATTTAATCACGGGGGGAGTCACCCTCATGCTTTTCTCACGATAGTGAGTTCTTACGAGATCTGATGGTTTTGTAAGGGGCTTTACCCTCCTTTGTTCAGTACTTCTTTGTGTTGCTGCCATGTGAAGAAGCATGTGTTTACTTCCCCTTCTGCCGTAACTGTAAATTTCCTGAAGCTTCTCCAGCCCTGTGGAACTGTGAGTCAATTAAACCTCTTTCCTTTATAAATTACCCAGTCTTGGGTATGTCTTTACTAGCAGCGTGAGAATGGACTAATACACTTTCTGTGAGGACTTTTCTTAGGATCTAACTTACATTTACGTGTACCCTCCAAAATCACTCAGTCACAGAGGTAGACTATAATCTTGGGGAAACAGCTCTTACTTACCAGCACATTTTTCAGTTTGATATCACGATGGACAAGTCCCTGGCTGTGCAGGAAGCGGATTCCTTCCACCACGTCTAGTGCTATCTGCAAACGTGTCTCCAGGGTCAGCCCAGCCTTGGGGAGACAAAAGAGCTTGCTTGTCATGATAAGGCAACTCCTCGATTCAACTGACTATGCTTGGGCACATCAGGACAGAAAAGTGAATTTTTAAAAGGGCGAAGAGCTGGGCACAGTGGCTCATACCTATAATCCCAGCACTTACGGAGGCCAAGGTCAGGAATTTCGAGACCAGCCTGGCAAACATGGTGAAATCCTGTCTCTACTAAAAACACAAAAAAGAATTAGCTGGATGTGGTGGCAGGTGCCTGTAATCCCAGCTACTTGCGAGGCTGAGGCAGGAGAATCACTTGAACCCAGGAGGCAGAGGTTGCAGTGAGCTGAGATGGTGCCACTGCACTCCAGCCTGGGTGACAGAGCTAGACTCTGTCTCAAAAAAAAAAAAAAAAAGGTGGGGGGAGAAAAAAGCAGTTAGGAGAGGGAGGTAGAAGAAAAGCAAAGAAGAGCAAGCTGTAAAGGAGACAAAGCCAGATAAAATCCCTTGCAGGCTGCAGTTAAGCCAAATGAATAACCTCAAATGTGACTAGCAGATAGAAACAAACAACTAAGGCATGAGCTCATTTCTAACATTTGAACAAATTCTGGAACTGCCCTTGAGGCTCAAAGTGACTATTTCTAGGTCCCTTAGGAAGATTTACTTCCATTGCTTTACAGGCCTGGTTAGCCCAGGTTTGGTTTTATGGATTCAAATACCAAAGTCACTCATATTACTTCAATTCAGGGTCTCCTGAATACTGGAAAATGTCACATCACTCATTCAAAAGTTCAAAGGACATTCTCTAGTTCACTTGTGAAGATACATCAGACAATGCTTAACTCCTCTGAAATGAAGAGGGAAAGCTGCTTGGAGAGTCATTTTCTTCATCATATTGATTCCTCATGACTCCGGGAAGCATTTCTAAGGTTTCCTCTGCCCTACTTCTGGAAGCCTCCATATAAACTGGTCCAAGAGGAATCTGTGAGAAGGGATCTACTCAGAGACTCTGAGGTCAGCTTTTCTGTCCTTCTACTCAGCTCCTATGTAGGGAACAGACAAAAGAAACCTCTCTAATTCCCTCTTGGTGGTTTAGATAAGGGCAACTCAACATCCAACTGAGGGTTTCACCTTCACTCAGATAAAATCCTTCAGTAGCTTCTCATAGTCTATAACAGAATTTGAATTCTATGGAAATTCTTAACATTTTGGGTCTTACGTAATTTGTTCCCAGCATCTCTTTGCACATTATGTCTCCTGATTCCCAAAACGAACCAGCTGCTCCAATGTGCCCAGTGTCCTTACCAGCCTTTGAATGCTCTAGGCATTAAGCTGTTCCTTCCCCCTGCTATGGCCTCTTCCTTCCAACTGCCCAAATTCTACCCATCATGGTGTATTTGTCAAACTCAAACTCCACGTCTTCCTGAAATGGTCACTGACTACAATTCTCTTAACAGCGCCTATCAAATTATACCTTCTGATATCCTCTAATGATGCTTAATGCTGGACCTTGTATAAAGCAGTCACTAATAAATATCCGTTGACTAAACAACAAAAACTAGCTTTATCCTCTTATAGCAAAAGTGAGAAAGAAGAGCAGAGTTACAGGAAGCTGTACTGCTCTTCTAAGGAGTTTAGATTTTTACTACCACGACAGGGGTCCAAGTGGTGAATGGCAATATTTTGGGTATATAATGGGGTGAAAATAGGTTCTGAGAAATCTTTAAATTTATTTTTATTTTTATTTTTAGAGACAGGGTCTTACTCTGTCACCCAGGCTAGGGTGCAGTGGCATGATCATAGCTCATTGCAGTCTTGACCTCCTAAGTGCAAGGGATCCTCCTACCTCAGTCCCCTCGAGTAGCTGGGACTACAGGTATGAGCCACCACACTCAGCTAACTTTTAAATTTTTTATAGAGACGAGGTCTCCCTCTATTGCCCAGACTGGTCTCAAACTCCTGGACTCAAGTGATCCTCCCACCTTGCCTCCCCAAGTGCTGGGATTATAGGGGTGAGCCACCATGCCCAGCTGAGAAATCTTTAAGGGTTTTTGGAAATAAATGAAATAAAGCCTAATTACTCCAACAATCTCTGATGAAAGCTAAAAGCTCTGAATAAACAGGAGAGGATGAGAGGCCAGAAAGGAACCTGTGGATTTGGCTGCCAGCTGGATCTTGCTCTCTCCTTACCTTCAGCCCTGTGTAGAGATCCCGGTGTAGCCGCTCCATAATGAGGAGCACAGCAATGCTGGAGCCACCACCATAGTTGTAGTCTATGACTGAACCATGGAGATCCACCAATCGCTCATGCTTCGGCAGAGACCTGGTGGGAAGAAGAGAGGTCTGGGCTACAAGACTTGGGCTCTAATCCTGCATGCCATGCCAGAATGTAGGAGAGAAGAATTTCCAGACCATGCTTAGGACAGGTCCAGAGGTAATGGCCCTCAGTGCAGATAGAGCCCTCAGTGTAGACAGAGCCCTTAGTGCAGACAGGGCTTAACAGTCTTCAACAAGGATGAAGAATCCTGGATTCTAAAAACTGATAAGGCTTAAGGACTAAAGAAGAAAGTTAAATGGAATGATGAGTCTGAGAAATTAGGATGGTGGGGAAAGAGCAAGCAAAGACAGTAAAGGCCTAAAAGGGAGCACACGTCTGTTAGACACAGAAACCTAAATATAGAGAGGCCATGCTGTAGCTCTTGGTACAAAATCTAAACCAGGCTTCTAGATTCTCCTCTGGATGTTTCTCATAGAGATGTATGAGACCAGGACCCACCTCATGTAGTGAAATTCCAAAGCCAGATCATTCCAGTGCTTCTCATCTGGAGGGACAACTGATTTGAGGGCACAAGGGAAGTGTCCTCCCCAGTTGTCACACAGGTACACCACACCATACTGGCCCCGGCCCAGTTCCTGTCCCAGTTTAGGTTTACCTATAAGGTACAGAGACAGAGATAAGGCAGGAGGGATGGGAACTTGGTGGGCAACCTCTGTAAGATTCTTTTTTTTTTGAGACAGAGTCTTGTTCTGTCACCCAGCAGGAGTGCAGTGGCACGATCTCTGCTCACTGCAACCTCTGCCTCCTGGGTTCAAGCGATTATTCTGCCTCAGGCTCCCAAGTAGTTGGGATTACAGGCATGCGCCACTATGCATGGCTAATTTTTGTAGTTTTGGTAGAGACGTGGTTTTGCCATGTTGTCCAGGGTGGTCCCAAACTCCTGGGCTCAAGAGATCCACCCAGTGTGGCTTCCCAAAGTACTGGGATTACAGGCGTAAGCCACCATGCCGGCCCTGTAACATTCTTCACTGTGAACCTGCCTTTAGGGTCAAGAAGCTGTGATCATGCCCAGGGATAAAATTCTGGTGTCATTCTAACCCAATAGAAAGTAATCTAACTGGTTCAATTCAAATAAACTTTGGTTATGTGGTGGTTTTTTTTTTTTTTTTTTGGAGACAAGAGTCTTGCTCTGTCACACAGGCTGCAGTGCAGTGGTATGATCTTGGCTCACTGCAACCTGTACCTCCTGGGTTCAAGTGATTCTTCTGCCTCAGCCTCCCGAGTAGCTGGGATTACAGGCAAGTGCCACCACGCCCAGCTAATTTTTGTATTTTTAGTAAACATGGGGTCTTGCCGTATTGCCCAGGCTGGTCTTGAACTTCTGAGCTCAGGCAATCCACCCATCTCAGCCTCCCAAAGTGCTAAGATTACAGGTGTGAGCCACCACACCTGGCCTGGTCATGTTATTTGAACTATATAAATAGCAGGACGAGACTTTAGGAATTCAAAAACATCAGTAAAGGTTTAGGCAGTTTTGCAAAGAAGCAGCTTTAGACGCTGGGATTCTCTGACTTTGGACATAAGAACGTCAGGTATCCTGAACCATCCTCCGGTTTATTTGAAAATCAGACTCACGATGAAGCAAGACGTCCTGTAGAGAACGGCTTTCCAGAGAAAGGCGGGCCAGGCGGGGGGCATGATCTTTCCGAACCTTCAGCCATAGATCTTCAGTTTTCTCTAACCGGCCTGAGTGGCCAGCTTCTAGCTGGGAGGGAAACAGAAAAAGTACATATGACTTAAGTCCCTAGCTTCAACTTCCTCACCTGTTATACAGGGATAACGATATCTACCTCATATACATAATTATGAAAATTAAACAAGATACATGTAACATGTTTAGCACAGAGATTGGCACAGAGTGGACTCAATAAATAATAACTTTTCCTCCTGGATGCATACTCACATCTATCCACTCTCTGCCTGGACAAACCCACTCCCCTGCCAGCAGACAATCAGATGTCAAACAATTATGAAATAACATAGAAGTTGGAAAGTCATCACCTTCTGTCATTTGTTCTTAGCTAAAATACTATATAAACATATAAAATTCCTACTCTTATTTTCTTGCCTCACTCAGTGAAATGGGGAGCAATTAACTGAGCTCACTCCATTCTCCCTAGAGTTAGGAAAATATCCACATGAAAAATTTATTGAAAAAACTTCCTATAACGTAATAGGCTAGAAAGAAAAAATACTGATGATTTTATACACACACACACACACACACACACACACACACAAAGAACAGAGAGCAAAATATTCCCATCTGGATGAGGCTCTTCTCTGCTTGATCCAGTTATATCTCCTTTCCTACATACCAACCTGCCGCAAAGAGGCTGCAAAAGCCTCGTGGGAACTATTGAGCCGAGTCCGGAATTGGCTGCAAATGCTCTTGGCCAATTTGGAGGCGCTGAGGCTCTCAATGGCTTCCTGGGCCACCTTCCTCTTCCATTCCAGAGTGATGGCAGGTGGGCTAACCCATGTGATGCGCTGGATGATCTACCAGGATGAGGACAGCAAGATCACCGAAGAATGAGAGACAAGAACCACTACAAAGACCCAGTGTCCTTCCTTTTCTGGGTTACCCATTCAATAGGAGCAGGCTCATAAGATGGGAGCCATACGAAGTCTAAAGTTCCTTTCCAATTCCATCTACCTCAAAATCAGGTCCTAGCCCAAAGAAAGCATCAAAGAACACCAGGCCTAGTTTACATGCTCACAAACCCTCAATATACTACATTCAGTGCCAGGGAGTGCCTGATAATCTTTCTGAAGTCAGTAAATAACTCTACATAAGAGCCAGATCAAATTCCAGAACAGAAACCACATTCACAGCCTCCGGCAACAACAAAGCCTAGTTCTGAGAAAAGATTTAGGCTGGGAAAAAGAAATATGAAGAAGCTAGTGTGGTAGAGTCTTGCAGCTCCATGAAATATCATTTATCTTTTTTTTCTATTTTTCCATTGTCCACAAAGAACACCCAACATAAAAATCATTTAAACCCAAAACTTCTGAGAGTTCAAGGTAACAATGTTAATAATTATTTGAGAATAGGCATAAACCAGAATTCTCCCAGGCAGACAAACCAGAACAAATGGCCATCCTGCCTTAACAGAAGATCCTAGATATATGTTTCCTATTGGGGTCACTAGGATTCATTTGAGCCAACTAGGGGCTTAGAAATCTTTCTCTAAGTAATAATCCCTACCTGCTTGATTTGCTCCCACAGCATCCTTGTAACTGATGACCCTGAGTGAAATGTGACTTCAACATGATAGGCAGCATTTAAGATCTGAAAGAGACAACACCAAAGAAAACATGCCCTCAGTAGTGTGGCTATTTCAAAAATGCAATAAATGATATTTATTTCAAGAACACAGTCCAGACTCAGGGTTTCCAAATTTATCCCTTAATATATATGCAGAGTCAAGCTGATTATTTATTTTGTGACTAACTATCTAGCCCCTTCTACCTCATCTTTATATTCATCAACCCTTGTTTTTTTTTTTTTAAAGACAGAGTTTCGCTCTTGTCACCCAGGCTGGAGTGCAATGGTGCGATCTTGCTCAGCGAAACCTCCGCCTCCCAGGTTCAAGCAATCCTCCTGCCTCAGCCTCCCAAGTAGCTGGGATTACAGGCATGCGCCGCCATGCTGGGCTACTTTTGTTTTTTTAGTAGAGATGGGGTTTCTCCATGTTGGTCAGGTTGGTCTTGAACTCCCAACCTCAAGTGATCCACCCGCCTCAGCCTCCCAGAGTGCTGGAATTATAGGCATGAGCCACTGTGCCTGGCCTATATTCATCAACTTAACTGCAGTTTTACAGCTCACCAACATCTCCCACAGGCAGTGGTCATGTGACAGGAAAACAAAATAAAATTCAAACGAGATTCTCAAGAAGCTGAAAGGGAAATTCTTGCCTAACTTGAAGCGTGGGTTTGTGCAGATTGTTTCATGTGTTATCTATGACACGATGTCTTAAAAAAATCATTCTTTTTCTACCTGTTTGAGATAATTACTGGTGATGTGAACTGAGACATCCTGAGACTTCTCCAGGCTCTGCAGACATCGTTCCAGGGTTCCGACGAAGCTCTCCCTCAGGTAATCCACTGAGCTGATCAGCTTATTAGCCACTGCCTGATTTAGTCGGGAGATGATGAGTTCCTGGATCTGTCGGATGCAGCATTTGATCTCTCTGGTGCCCACTGGTTCTCCATTCTCAGGGACAATGACGTCTATGGAGGTAGAGAAATAAGCTAATGAGTTGTGAGGAAGAAGGGGTAGGCACACCAAATAAACTCATCTCCCAAATCGGAATCATGGAACTACCGTGATGATGATGGCTACAAAAAGACATGATTCGTTGATGAAGTCTGACTCTCACAATGATCAGGGGTCACATAACCCTCAACTACTTAAGGCAGCTAAGATCCTGAGAAGAAGCAATTAAGGCCAGGTGCAGTGACTCATGCCTATAATTCCAGCACTTTGGGAGGCCGAGGCAGGAGGATTGCTTGAGCCCAGGAGTTCAAGATGAGCTTGGGTAACACAGTGAGACCTCATCTCTACAAAAAGTAAAAAGATGAGGCAGGTGGGAGGATGGCTTGAACCTAGGAGGTAGAGGCTACAATGAGCTGTGATTGTGCCACTGCACTCCAGCCTGGGTGACGGGAGTGAGACCCTGTCTCAGAAAAAAAAAAAAAAAGAAGCAATTAAGTCTAGAATGAGACTGTTGATTTTGTTAGCTTTTATGTCACATTTATAGGAAGGGAGGAACAACATTTATAAGTGCAAACTATTTGAAAGGCACTAAAATAAGGATTTTACACATGTAATCTAATTTCATCTTCACAATAACTTTGTTAGATGGTTATTATAGATCAAGAAACAGCCTCAAAGAGAGAACAAAGTAGGCATAGGAAGGGGATAGTACAGTTAGTTAGGAAGTAACATAGTCAGCATTTGAACCCAGTGCTCATTCCAAATCCTATGATCTTTACAAAATTTCACACTCCCTAGCATATTAATGAGAAAAATCCAAGAGTCGGGAATTTTATTCTATGTTTTGTTTTGTTGTTTTGAGACTGAGTTTAGCTTTATCGCCCAGGCTGGAGTACAGTGGCACGATCTCGGCTCACTGCAACCTCCGCCTCCTGGGTTCAAGTGATTCTTGTGCCTTAGCCTCCCAAATACCTGGGATTACAGGTGCCCACCACCACGCCCAGCTAAGTTTTGTATTTTTAGTAGAGATGGGGTTTCACCATGTTGGCCAGGCTGGTCTTGAACTCCTGACCTCAGGTGATCGGCTCACCTTGGCTTCCCAAAGTGCTGAGATTACAGGCGTGTGCCACTGTGCCCAGTCAGGAATTTTATTCTAATCAATTACTAGATAAATAAAAAGTAAAACTCAATTGTCCCCACCATGCTACACTATCGCTTAGGATTAGAACATCTATTAATATTGTAAATCAGAAGACAGAATAGTTTAAGAGAAGTCAAACTACTTGTAAAAAGATGTGCTCCTAAGAAGGCACTCTCATGTCTACCGGTGGAAATTTAAATTGGTGCCACTTCTTCAGAGGAAATTTGGCAATATCTATTAAAATGTTCAACCAATCAAGAAAAATCTACATACCTTTTTGATCTAATTATTTTGCTTCTAGGAATTCTTTTTCTTGAAATATACCCTTACAAGTCCCAAGACGTATATGTACAATGTACAATGATGATTAATGCAGTACAATTTGTATTAGCGAAAGAGAAAATAAAAAATAAAAAATAAACAAACAAGCCTGGCCAACATGGTGAAACCCTGTCTCTACTAAAAATATAAAAATGAGCTGGGTGTGGTGGTGCACACCTTTAGACCCAGCTACTAGGGAGGCTGAGGTGGGAGGATTCCTTGAACCCGGGAGGCGGAGGCTGCAGTGAGACTAGATTAGGCCTCCGCACTCCAGCCTGGGCGACAGAACAAGACCCTCTATCAAAAAAAAAAAAAAATTAAAAAACAAAAACAAACAGCTTAAATGTCCATCAATGAGAGAATAGTTCAATAAATTCAGGCATATCCATTAGAAGAAGACAAATTTGTATGAATATTTATAGAATGCCCTCTAAGACACACACTAAATGAAAAAGACAAGTGCAGAAGAACATATGGAGAAGAACTGGGTGGCTAGGGGATGGTGTCTTTTTGTTTTTGTTTTTTTGAGGCGGAGTCTCGCTCTGTCGCCCAGGCTGGAGTGCAGTGGCCGGATCTCGGCTCACTACAAACTCCGCCTCCTGGGTTCACGCCATTCTCCTGCCTCAGCCTCCCAAGTAGCTGGGACTACAGGCGCCCGCCACCTCGTCCGGTTAGTTTTTTGTATTTTTTAGTAGAGATGGGGTTTCTCTGTGTTAGCCAGGATGGTCTCGATCTCCTGACCTCGTGATCCGCCCGTCTCGGCCTCCCAAAGTGCTGGGATTACAGGCTTGAGCCACTGCGCCCCAGCGGGGATGGTGTCTTTATAACTCTGAATTAAGTACCATACATATAGGTTTTATCTTCAAAATAAATTTTATAAAGTGTGAATATCAAGATACCTAGCACATATGCATTGTCTTTATTTAAAAACAAACAGTAATAGTAATCTGGCTCCACGCTGGGCATGATGGCTCATACCTGTAATCCTAGCACTTTGTGGGGGCTGAGGTGGGAGGATCGCTACAGGCCTGGGCAATACAGCAAGACCTCGTCTCTACAGAAAAAAAAAAAAAAATCTGGCTCCATAGGATATATGCTAGCTTGCTTCTAAATCTTCTTCTTATTGTTTCAAGGATACCCAGAAAGCACTTAGAACAAGGTAAGAACAATCGAATACTTTACTGTCCGCCCAACCTAGCTGTCTTGACCTCCCTTCATTCTGTGTAACATGATGCTGGCAGTGATGCTTTGGTGTCTTTAATCAAATATTAAGAAGACTTCCTAAGATTTCCACTGCAAGTAACACTTCTCAACAACTCTTCTCTGTAGTGGGGAATTCACCAAAGAGGTATCTCTGTTCATCTTTAGAATGACTATAAGAAATCAGGCAACCTATGCTTGCTAAAGTCAACCATACTTCCTTTATATTTATAAGTGTAACTTAAAGTAGATACCATCATTCACACACTCACTGATTCTCCAAATATGTACTGTATAAAAGAGTCTGTGTTATTTGCTGCAAGGAATACGATGATGAATAAGACCCAGATCCTATCCTCCTTCAACTCTAGGATTTTAGGAAGTAGTCAGCAGTATATAAATAACAATAATAAAAGATAGAAAGTGAAATATGCCAGAAATAAGTTACAGATGGAATACTATGGGATTTCAAATGACTGCAATTGTTATTAGCTAAGAAAATTAAAGCAGGGCTAGGTGTGGTGGCTCATGCCTATAATCCCAGCACCTTTTGGGAGGCTAAGGTGGGAGGATTGCTTGAGCCCAGGAGTTCAAGACCAACTTGGCCAACATGGTGAAACCCCTGTCTCTAAAAAAATACAAAAAATTAGCTGGTGTGGTGGCATGTGCCTGTAGTCCCAGGTATGCAGGGGGCTAAGGCAGGAGGATTGTTTGAGCCCAGGAGATTGAGGCTGCAGTGAGCCACGACTGCACTACTGCACTCCAGTCTGGATGGCAGAGCAAGAAGCTGTCCCAAAAATAAAAAAAAAAGAAAGAGAAAATTAAAGAAGACTTCATGAAAAATGGCATTTGGGAAACAGGCCCTGATGGGTAGGTAGGATCTGGAAGTTCACAGACAAATCAAAGACATTCCAGGTTTAAGGCAGGGTGTTATCAAAGAAAAAGTAAAGGGAGCGTATGGAGGACAGAAAGAAGTTAAGACCAATTGACATAGAAAATACAGGAAAGTGCATAGTGAGGAAATAAGACTGGAAAAGTTGGTAAGGGCTAGGCTTTGGGAGGTCTTTAATACTAGGTGTAGGAGTTAAACTTAGTCTGTAGAAATAGGGAGCCAGTAAAGGTGAACTGGAGAAAGAAGTCAGGGAGATCCGTTAGATAACAATAGTTCAGTTAGACTTAAGGAGACAGAATAGAAAAGCACAGGTAGGTATCGAATATGTAAGAAGATTAATCATGGCCAGGTGTGGTGGCTCACGACACCCAACACTTAGGGAGGCCGAGGTGGGCAGATTACGAGGTCAAGAGATCAAGACCATCCTGGCCAACATGATGAAACCCTGTCTCTACTAAAACACAAAAAAAATTTAGCCAGGCATAGTGGTGCATGCCTGTAATCCCAGTTACTTGGGAGGCTGAGGCAGGGGAATCGCTTGAACCCAGGAGGTGGAGGTTGCAGTGAACCGAGATTGCGCCGCTGCACTCCAGCCTGGGCGACAGAGCAAGACTTTGTCTCAAAAAAAAACCAAAAAAAACTGATGGTGGGTCCCATGTCAGAAATCCTGAGTAAGTCTGCAGTGATCTTTAGTGGTCTTGAGCATCTGTATTTTCAGAAAGCCTCCCAAGGGATTAGGATACCCACAACTGAGACTCTAAAGGGTAACCTGTAAACCATCATTTTAATCTTGCAAGGAGGTTTATACAGAAGTCAGTATACAAAATCAGCAGCATCTCAGACACCCAAAGACCTGACCAATCACTTTCACCCAATTTTGTTAGTAGCCATTTGTGAAGAACAGGATTATCAAAAGGCTAAAAACACAACTTTGGGAAATCCTCCTGATTTGGGCTTCAGAAGCAGCCTGAAAGGAAATGAGACCATGAGACAAAAAGAACCAATAAAGAGGCATGAGCCATACTGCAGGAACAAAGGTTAAAGCACCATTTACTAACATTCTCCAAGCAGCTCTTCTCCAGCTCCATTAGGAGTTGAGGGGGTACAGGCAGAAAGTGGAGATGAGCAAGCTATTAGGATGAATTTACCAAAAGTTGAGCTAATGTTCTTGGGAAGGAATGAGGGTGGAATCTTCCACGATGATCTTTGAGAGCAAGAGAGGCCACCTTGGCTAAATAGTGGGCTCCTGCTAGTAACAGTGGGGTGGATGAAGTTACCCTGAGATTCCTCCAACCTGAAGAATTAACGTTCTTAATTTCCGGCTAGAAAATGGTTAGAGACTCCTCCCATGCCAGCACCCCAGCAAGCTCTGTGGGACCTACCTTTAAACTCCATGTTAGCAGCATCATCCAGAAGTTCCTCCTTCATGGTATTAAGTGTCTCAATAATCATATCCTTCATTTCCTCCTGCTTTCGGTTGGCAATATTCATCAATGATTCGTACAACTCATTCTCCTTTTTTCGAGTATATTCCAGACGTTTGGGAGTGATCTGCAGGTCCCGCTGCATGTCAAATGCCTGGTTAATAAAGATGTCAAGGCAGTGGCAATGCACCAGGTTCAGGGCCTTGGCGGCGTCCACCAGGCGAGTCTGTAACACCTGGTGAGAAAATGTGCTCAAGTGTCTCAGCTTTTCACTCTGTTCCACCAACACGCTCTGAGCTTTAGTATCCTGGCCAGGAGTCCCGCAGTTCCAGTGACTGTTGCTCAGATAGCCCAGGTCAATTAGCTGGCGATAAAGCAGTGATCTTTCACTCTCCGTTCTCCTGGTTGAGGAGTCTGTTATCTCTGAGCCCAGTTTCGGCACTTTGAAAAAGAATACAGGAAAGGAGAAATACTTTTGGATTTCCTGAAGCTCTTGCTCATCCCTCTCAGAGAGTTCATCTTTGTGGAGTGCATAGGTTATCACAGGCAAGAAATCATTCACCAAGTCACCCAGAACATCCACTGTGGGCCGGAGGCCTTGGCATGGTGCTACCACAACGTCCACTTCCTGGAAGGGGAGGGGGGTCATATCAGCGCCTTAGGTCAGAACCAATACTTGCCTCCCCAAAGTCCCACACTGAGACCAAAATCCTGATCTACAATGGAACAATACTTCAGTACCCCAGCCATTGATCCACCTCCTTCCTCGGTTACCAACACTCCCTGGTGCAGCCTATGAAGGCAGGCACTCATCTAGAGAGAGTGAAAAAACAAAGAAGTAGAAAGGATGGCAACCCCTTTCGCCATCAGATTAAAAAAAATTTTTGGTCTCTGCCTTCCTTTATTGTTTAGACATTCCCACCGATTCCCTCTGATGAAGAATTAAGACAAATAATGGAAGAAAAAGGAATTGTAATGGAAGCTATGAGACTGGGAGTGAGTCGACCTGGCGCACTCCTCCCCCTCTTGCTTTCCTCTGACGCCTCCATCTCTGCCATTCTGACCTGGCTAACTCCTAAGCATCCTTTAAGTCTCGATGTACATGTTATGACATATCCTTATAGAGCCTTTCCTATCACACAGTCCCAACCAAGCACACTTTACTTCCCTTTTCTTAAGGTTCAACATATTTATAATCCACTTACTTAAAGCTCTTCTTTCCCCCATCGGTCTGTAAACTCTTTGAGGGCAGGGACTGGGTCTATTTTGCTTACTATTGTAGCTCCAGTGCCTAGCATGTGGTAAGTCCTAAATACTGTTGAATCAATCAACAGTATTAAGTAGGAAACTAAAAGCCAGGTTCACCAAACACTATTACTGTCCTATTCTGAGTCTGTAGGTATCCTAAAGTCTTAGCCACCTAAGTCTAAGTAATACCTTTAGGAATATGATCACTTGGTAAGACAGAGATCAAGGTTTGCCTATCCAATATCTAGTCTCCATGTTATAGGGGAAGGCGATGTCCTTTACAGAGAGGGGTGTCCAATAAGTGGGTGGAGTTTCCAGGAAAGCCCTTCAGTGTACAGGGGGTGGATTCTACCAGGAAATATGCCCTTTGGCCTTGTCCTTTTTCCTGCTTGGAGCACAGATGTGACAGCTAGAACAGCAGTCATCACTCAGCAGCCCTAATGCAAACCTGAGGGTGGAAGCCAGCACTAAAGATGATGACACCAAAAGAAAGAGGGAGCCTAGGTCTCTGGTGATCACAGAACTGCCACACCAGCTCTCAGTTACCTAGCTTCAGACTTCTTTTATGTAAGGCAAAAAAACCAACACCCAAAAACTCTACCTTTAAGTTCCTGAGTTTTGGTTTTTTTGTTTGTTTTTTTGATGATCTGTTACACACAACTGAACCTAATCTTAACTGAAATACCCAAGTTGCTAAAGTGAGTTTCGAGAATGATCTTGAGGCCAGGCGCAGTGGCTCACACCTGTAATCCCAGCCCTTTGGGAGGCCAAGGCAGGGGGATCGCTTGAGGTCAGGAGTTTGAGATCAGCCCAGCCAACATGGTAAAACCCCATCTCTACTAAAAATACAAAAATTAGCTGGGTGTGGTGGTAGGCACCTGTAGTCCCAGCTACTCCAGAGACTGAGGCAGGAGAACGGCTTGAACCCGGGAGGCGGAGGTTGCAGTGAGCTGAGATCATCCCACTGCACTCCAGCTTGGGCGACAAAGCAAGACTCTGCCTCAATTAAAAAAAAAAAAGAATGATCTTTGAGGTTTAGAAACAAACCTTCCACAGGTCCTTTGCCTAGTCTGCACATTCCCCTTCGTGTTCTACTTCTTTCCCATGAAGGTTCCAAACACACAAGAGCGTATGTCTATCTACTGCATTTCAATCCATTGCATAGGTTGTTCCTCTGTGTCTCTGACATTGTCTATTTTGCCTGGCATTCCAGGTGTAAACTGTTAACTAGGGACTCACACATACTAATACATTACCATTGTAGGTACATAGACTCCCGATGTCTTCAAGGGTCTGCAAACTCAGAATCAATCCTCCACAGAATTCTAGCATATTTTAGAATTATAAAAGAACTCAACACAAATATGCTCAAGTTTGTGCCCTTAACAGTTATCAGATGTTGAATATTTACTTTATGTGAACTCTAAAAGACACACAATTTTGTTTCTTTCAGACGAATATACTGTTTTTATATCTTACCCTATTTGAGCAGTAGGTTTATTGATTGAGTGATTGAGACAGAGTCTCAGTCTGTCGCCCATACTAGAGTGCAATGGCACGATCTCGGCTCACTGCAACCTCTGCCTCCTGGGTTCAAGCGATTCTCCTGCCTCAGCCTCCCAAGTAGCTGGGATTACAGGCACACACTACCACGCTGGGCTAATTTTTGTATTTTTAGTAAAGATGGGGTTTCACCATGTTGGCCAGGCTGGTCTTGAACTGTTGACCTCAACTGATCCACCTGCCTCAGACTCCCAAAGTGCTGGGATTATAGGTGTGAGCCACCACACCCATCATGAGCAGTAGGTCTTTTTGATAAGTTTTTGTTTGTTTGTTTGTTTGAGACAAGGTCTTGTGCTGTTGCCCAGCCTGGAGTGCAGTGGTGCAATTAAGGTTCACTGTAGTCTCAACCTCCCAGGCTCAAGTGATCCGCCCATCTCAGCCTCCCAAGTAGCTGATACCTCAGGTGTGAGCCACTACGCCCAGCTAATTTTCATTCTTTTTTGGCTATTTTTTTTTGGTAGAGATGGGGTTTTGCCATGTTGCCCAGGTTGATCTTGAAGTTCTGAGCTCAAGCGATCTGTTCCTCAACCTCCCAAACTGCTGAGATTACAAGTGTGAACCACTGTGCCCAGCCTTGTTTGAGTTTTTAAAATCCTCTTTATTCCCAACAAAGCACAAATATCTCACCTTCTTTTCTCACAAAGAACTGTGCTATTTTCTCAGGCAGGTCACATAACTTTAATTTGCCTGGCCACTTTGAACTCCCTAAAGCTCAAAGTGCTTTTAGCATCTCACCATTTGTCATTTTAGCAAACGCTACATAAGTCAATCTACTCTTTATCCAACCCAAGCCAAGAAGAAATTTGCTGTTTCATCTGTGTCTCAAGTTGCATGGAATGTTTTCTGGCTGGAAGACTAGTCTGATACTCATCTTGCTATTCAAAACAAACCCCTTTTCACTACCCTGAGTCACACATGCTACAGTATGAATCATTTCAGTGAAGCATATTCAAAAAGTTGGTAAGAAATTTTAAGGTTTAAAATAGAACATACAACTGCATAAATGACAACATTATAATCACATATAACAATGAGATAAAGACTAAAAAGAATCCCAAGAAACGAAAACAGTTACATTAGACTGGGTGTGGTGGCTCACACTTGTAATTCCAGCACTTTGGGAGGCTGGGGTGGGCAGATCGTTTGAGGTCAGGAGTTCAAGACCAGCCTGGCCAACATGGAGAGACCCTGTCTCTACCGAAAATACAAAAATTAGCTTGACATGGTGGTGCACACCTTTAATTCCAGCTACTCAGGAGGCTGAGGCAAGAGAATTGCTTGAACCCAAGAGACAGAGGCTGCAGTGAACTGAGATCACACCATGCACTCCAGCTTGGGCAACAGAGTGAGACTCTGTCTCAAAAAAAAACAAAGCAAATAAATAAAGAAAAGAAAACAGTTACATTAAAGCAAAGAATTATAGGTGGAAATGTTTTTTATATTACAAAGCTGCTCTAAATACATATTTTTTAAAAGATATAAATCAACCAATCAAACTTACGAAAGGCAAGCCTAAATATTCAAAACCAAAGTATTGTTTAGAAATTTCAGGAAAGGCCGGGCGCGGTGGCTCAAGCCTGTAATCCCAGCACTTTGGGAGGCCGAGACGGGTGGATCACGAGGTCAGGAGATCGAGACCATCCTGATCTACACGGTGAAACCCCGTCTCTACTAAAAAATACAAAAAACTAGCCGGGCGAGATGGCGGGCACCTGTAGTCTCAGCTTCTCGGGAGGCTGAGGCAGGAGAATGGCGTCAACCCGGGAGGCGGAGCTTACAGTGAGCCGAGATTGCGCCACTGCACTCCAGCCTGGGCGACAGAGCTAGACTCCGTCTCAAAAAAAAAAAAAAAGAAAAAAAAGAAATTTCAGGAAAAATTTTGTTTGCTTATTTTTTCTGATGGATTATCTTAAAATTCTAGAATAAATTTTCAGGTTTTCCTCAAAGGACCATTTTGTGTGCACGACAGAAACATCAGCCAAAGCTACCACGTCCATTTGTAAGACCAAACGGTTGGATGGTTTTTTTTTTTTTTTTTTTTTAGATGGAGTTTCACTCGTCACCCAGGCTGGAGTGCAGTGGTGCAATCTCGGCTCACTGCAACCTCTGCCTCCTGGGTTCAAGTGATTCTCCTGCCTCAGCCTCCTGAGTAGCTGGGATTACAGGCATGTGCCACCACACCCAGCTAATTTTTGTATTTTTTAGTAGAGATGGGTTTCGCCATGTTAGCCAGGCTGGTCTTAAACTCCTGACCTCAGGTGATCCACCCGTCCCAGCCTCCCAAAGTGCTGGGATCATAGGCGTGAGCCACTGCACCTGGCCCAATACTGTTTTTAAGAGACCAGTAGACTTTATTTGCTCGTAGGTGTAAATTCATTATTAAAGAAATGGATTTTGGAAGCCAGGCACAGTGGCTCGTGCCTGTAATCCCAGCACTCTTGGGAGGCTGAAGTGGGCAGATTGCTTGAGGCCAGGAGTTTGAGACCAGCTTGGCCAACGTGGCCAAAACCAGTCTCTATTAAAAATACAAAAATTAGGCTGGGCACGGTGGCTCACGCCTGTAATCCCAGCACTTTGGGAGGCTGAGGCAGGTGGATCACAATGTCAGGAGTTCAAGATTAGCCTGGCCAATATGGTGAAACCCCGTCTCTACTAAAAATACAAAAATTAGCCGGGCGTGGTGGCATAAGCCTATAGTCCCAGCTACTCAGGAGGCTGAGGCAGAAGAATCACTTGAACCCGGGAGGTGGAGGTTACAGTGAGCCAAGATCACACCATTGCACTCCAGCCTGGGTGACAGAGTGAGACTCTGTCTCAAAATAAATAAATAAATAAAAAATTAGCTGGGCATGGTGGCACATGCCTGTAATCTCAGCTACTCGGGAGGCTGAGGAATGAAAATCACTTGAACCCAGGAGGTGGAGGTTGCAGTGAGCTGAGATCACGCCACTGCACTCTAGCCTGGGCAACAGAGTGAGACACTGTCTAAAATAATAATAATAATAAAAGATTTTGGGCTTTATTTTTTATTTTTAATTTTTCTTTTTTTTTGAGACGGAGTTTCACTTTTGTTGCCCAGGCTGGAATGGCACAATCTTGGCTCACCGCAACCTCTGTCTCCCAGGTTCAAGCGATTCTCCTGCCTCAGCCTCCCAAGTAGCTGGGATTACAGGATGTGCCACCACGCTGGGCTAATTTTGTTGTTTTAGTAGAGATGGGGTTTCTCCATGTTGGTCAAGCTGTTCTCAAACTCCCAACCTGAGGTGATCTGCTCACCTTGGCCCCCCAAAGTGCTGGGATTACAAGCATCAGCCACTGTGCCCGGCCATGGATTTCGGACTTTCTAATGGTAGAGTATGGCCTGATATATTGGCACCCAGAAAGAAGCTGTCCATTTCTAAATATACCTTGTACTAAACAACAATGGATAGAAAACAGGTATTATGCTCTCTCTTCTCCCTTCCCCAGTTGACTAACGTGTGCAGTTGGTGTCACTGCTCTGAGTATCATGACTGTCAGAAGATAGGCAAAGAGCTGCTGGCAGAGACCCTGGCAGCAGTACAAATTAGACTGGAATGTGATATGCGATTCTGCAATACTCACAGTGAAGGGATGACTCATGCCTGACGGTTATAAACAAAAAAGGAAGCCAACACTGTCTCCTGGAGACAGGGAGTGAAAAAATAAAAATTAATATAAAGAGGATGAGCCAGAGCTGTTATGGGTCTTAGTATGGCCACCCGAGAGGGAAGTCTGACATCAGACTGTTTCATGGATGGCTATATCCCTTCTTAGCACCTAGAACAGTGCCTGGCACTTAGTAAGCATCCAATAAATAAACATAGAATGAATTAATGAAGAAATGATGCTCAAAGCCACTTTCAAAATATGTAAAACCTTCTATCTTTCAACTCCCATCCCACACATTTTATCCCACACATTTATCTGAAATCGCATTTGCCTCTACTCCAAGAATAAAGCAATGAGTAAGCATTTTGCTCCTAACTCAATCAAGTAAAAAGAATCTCAAGGAATCATGACAGTAACCCATAATTCCCATATTGAGTCACAGTGAATTCCTAAAGAGATCTCTCTTGTAGAATGCATTCTGCATAAATCCATGGAATTTACAGAAGCTGATCTGTTACCACCCATTTTCTTGGTAGGATTAAGAAATGCAATAGAGACTGGGCGCCGTGGCTCATGCCTGTAATCCCAGCACTTTGGGAGGCCAAGGCAGGTGGATCACCTGAGGTCGGGAGTTCAAGACCAGCCTAACCAACATGGAGAAACCCCGTCTCTACTAAAAATATAAAATTAGCTGGGGTGATGGCGCATGCCTGTAATCCCAGCTACTTGTGAGGCTGAGGCAGGAGAATCACTTGAACCCGGGAGGCAGAGGTTGCGGTGAGCCAAGATCATGCCATTGCCCTCCAGCCTGGGCAACAAGAGCAAAACTCCATCTTAAAAAAAAAAAAAAAGGAAATGCAATAGAAAGGAGCTTGCTACTCTACAAACACCAGAATATACTTCTTTGGTTTTATTTTGGGTATAAAGTGTAAAATGACACTATTTTATTTTATTTATTTTTAAATTTTTTGTGGAGACAAAGTCTCACTATGTTGCCCAGGCTGGTCTTAAAACTCCTGAGCTCAAGCAATCCTCCTGCCTCGGCATCCCAAAGTGCTAGGATTATAGGCATGTGCCACTGTGCCCAGCCAGTGACACTATTTTAAATGTCAAGAAGTAATCACTCAATCACTGAAGAAGGCTGACCCCTTCCTAAGAGTACTGACTCTTATAGGTGAAGAATCCCTACTCTGTAGCTCATGGTACTTTATTAAAACTCAATTATAACAAAGGATGATTACACTAACTGCTAATTCAAACAGAAAACAGTGGCCTGGCACAGTAACTCACGCCTGTAACCCCAGCACTTTGTAAGGCTGAGGCTGGAGGATCCCCTTGAGCCCAGGAGTTCGAGACCACCCTGGGCAATATGGCGAGACTCCATCTCTACAAAAAAATAAAACAAATTAGCCGGGTATGGTGACAAACACCTATAGTCCCAGCTACTTGGAAGGCTGAGGCAGGAAGATCCCTTGAGCCCAGGAAGTTGAGGTTACAGTGAGCCATGATCACGTTCCTGCACTCTAGCCTGAACAACAGAATGAGACCCTATTTCTAAAATATAAACAAACATACAAACAAAAAACACAGAAAACAGTTATGTACGCAGGCTAAAGTTGGTAGGTAAAAGGTGTCTTTGCTTTCTCTAGAGTTCTGAAGCCTCAGGTTCACATCACATAGAAAAGTATGCAACTATATATTAATAACTGTCCTGACCTTGCACACCCTTGACCTCTATCCTTGTCCCCATATTCTAGCTATCTTTACTTCCAGTTCTCCTCTTGTGACATTCTCATGGGGCATTTGAAAGGTTTCTCCTGTTTGTTTTCACACAGGGCTGATTCTTTATCATTTCTAAATAGTTCCCTGAAACATCACTCTTAAGCCTGTAATCCCAGCACTTTGGGAGGCCAAGGCAGGTGAATCACTTAAGGTCAGGAGTTTGAGACCAGCCTGGCCAACATTCTGAAACCTTATCTTTACTAAAAATACAAAAATTAACCAGGCATGGTGGCAGGCACCTGTAATCCCAGTTACTCAGGAGGCTGAGGCAGGAGAATCGCTTGAACCTAGGAGGCAGAGGTTGCAGTGAGCCGAGATCCTGCCACTGCATTCCAGCCTGGGCGACACAGCGAGACACCATCTCAAAAAAAAAAAAAGAAAATAAAATACCTTGACTCTTGTTGGTATACATACCTTCCAAGGGGGAGCTGCAACCAAACAGCTATAACATGTTTCTAGGTTACAACATGCCTCAAAGAAACTGGGATCAATGTGAAGGCAAACCAGAGTTTTATCCCAGTAGTCAACATTGAAGGGATACAAGCTCATCTCCCTACCTAGTAAAAGCATCAGTGTGTAACTCAGGCCAGATATAAGACTTAGAAAAAACACAATCACAATCATAGCCCTCAGAAGCCACAGAAAGCATGAGACCATCATGTTAAAAGTAGAAGAATATTTATAATCCCAAACACCCAAAAGCAAAGATTTTAGCTCTGATTCTCAACTCATAAGCATGAAGACTTTAAGGATCTGAACTCTCTTCTCTCTATCTCAAATGACAACGGATTAGGTAATCGACAAGTTGATAAGAATATATTGAATGGTCTCTATGCATTCTACCTAATGGATAGTCAAACACCTAGGTATCTACTGATGCACATAAAAGTAGAAATCTGAATTTTAGGCCGGGCGCGGTGGCTCAAGCCTGTAATCCCAGCACTTTGGGAGGCTGAGACGGGCGGATCACGAGGTCAGGAGATCGAGACCATCCT
>NW_012117921.1:915612-919707 GCF_000951035.1 Colobus angolensis palliatus | reverse complement strand
AATTTTATTCTCTTGCCACTTACTAGATTGGGAGAGACAAAATATTTTGTCTAGAATAGAGAAGCGGGAAAGAGAAAGGAGGGAAAACTTTACCTTTCAACTTTTATATACTTCTGTATTATTAACCTTTTATAACAGCTTTCTGCTTTCATTTTATTACAAAAATAAGCCATAATGAATTACGAAGAATGTTCTCTCTAATAAGAGTAGAAGAATAACTATAAGTAAGTTGGAAGAAGAAGATTTAAGTTTTGGGAGGAGTTCCAGTGTGGATGATTCAGGGAAGGGATGGGTGACTGAGAGAGCAGGAAGTCTTCTCAAGGACACTGATTTATTCAAAAGGAGGAGGAAATGGGCTTACTATGTGCCAGACACTGTGGTAGGTGCTTTCAACACATTCTCGCACGTTAGCCTCATACCAATTCTAAAAGACAGGAATTATAGGCCGGGCACAGTGACTCATGTTTGTAATCCCAGCACCCTGGGAGGCTTAGGCAGGCAGAATGCTTCAGCCCAGAAGTTCGAGACCAGCCTGGGCAACACGGCAAAACCTAATTTCTACAAAAAAATACAAAAATTAGCCAGGCATAGTAGCATGTGCCTATAGTCCCAGGTACTCAGGGGCTGAGATGAGAGGATCACTTGAGCCTAGGAGGTTGAGGCTGCAGTGAGCCAAGATCCTGCCCTGCACTTCAGCCCGGGCGACAAAGTGAGACGCTGTCTCAGGAAAAAAAAAAAAAAAGATAGGAATTATAGCCCCATCTTACAAATGAGGGAACAACGTGACATAGCGAAGTGACAAAACCAGGATATAAATCCAGGTCCCCGTAGCTACAAAGACAATGTTTAAACAGTCATGGAAGACCCACTCTGTGTCAAGCACTGTCTGATTTGGTGTTTGGGGAGTTACAAAAGTAGAATAAAAGATAGACTAGATGCTTTCAAGGGTCCTAACAATTCTAGCTAGGGTTCTGTATTAAGAAGTATATGCTGGTTACAAAGTAAAGGCTCCGTTATCAAACAAGATAATATCCTCTATGGATTGGCTGAGACATCACAATAGCAGTCAAAAAGAAAATATTGTTAATAGTCCTAACAACAGTTTCTACCTGTTGACAATACTTTTCAATCTCTAAGTCTCTGAATTAGGGAAGATTCCCTACCCCATCCATCCTCTACTCAGAAGGAAACAAACATGTGAGATAGTAAAAACAGAAAGGAAGCTATTTGGTGCAGGAAAGAGGTAGACAGAATCCTAGCAAAGGAAGAAGACAAAAGACGAAGATTAAGACTGTGACTGCTGTCAGATTTTCGCCTCAAGAGCTAACCCTGGGCCGGGCGCAGTGGCTCAAGCCTGTAATCCCAGCACTTTGGGAGGCCGAGACCGGCGGATCACGAGGTCAGGAGATCGAGACCATCCTGGCTAACACGGTGAAATCCTGTCTCCACTAAAAAATACAAAAAACTAGCCGGGTGAGGTGGCGGGCGTCTGTAGTCCCAGCTACTAGGGAGGCTGAGGCAGGAGAATATTGTAAACCCGGGAGGCGGAGCTTGCAGTGAGCTGAGATCCGGCCACTGCACTGCACTCCAGCCTGGGCGACAGAGCAAGACTCCGTCTCAAAAAAAAAAAAAAAGCCAACCCTGGAAGGCCAGAGATGAATCACTGACAGTGAACTGAGGAAATACAGCCTCAGCTTCAGGATGTTATTTTGTTTTGTTTTTTTTACTTTAAGTTCTGGGATACATGTGTAGAACGTGCAGGTTTTGCTACACCTATCAACCCATCATCTAGGTTTTAAGCCCCACATGCATTAGGTATTTGTCCTAATACTCTCCCTCCCCTTCCTCCAACCCCCTCAACAGGCCCCCGTGTCTGATGCTCCACTCCTTGGGTCCATGTGTTCTCACTGTTCAACTCCCACTTATGAGTGAGAATATGCAGTGTTTGGTTTTCTGTTCCTGTTTGCTCAGAATGATGGCTTCCAGCTTCATCCACGTCCCTGTAAAGGACACGAACTCATTCTTTTTTATGGCTACACAGGATGTTGTTATTTATTTATTTATTTATTTTTGAGACAGAAACCCAGGCTGGAGTGCAATGGCGCGGTCTCAGCTTACTGTAACCTCCACTTTCCAGGCTCAAGTGGTCCTCCCACCTCAGCCTCCCGAGTAGCTAGGACTACAGGCATGTGCTACCACACCAAGCTAATTTTTGTATTTTTTGTAGAGAAAGGGTTTTGCCTTGTTGCCCAGGCTGGTCTCAAACTCCTGAACTCAAGCAATCTGCCTGCCTCGGCCTCCCAAAGTGCTGGCATTACAGGCATGAGCCACTGCACCCAGCCAGGCTGTTCTTTTAAGAGATATATCAAGGTTATTACAGTGAGCACAGGGATTAAAAAAAAATATTGCCTCTGAATCACACATATCCTTCATAGGTATATTAGCCTATAACAGGAATTTCCAGGTTTTTTGGCAAAGAGCAATGTATGCAGGATGGTTACATTTTACTATGTATGTTAGTGCGTGCTAGGGTAAAGGTAAGAGAGATATTAAAAACAAAATAGGATTACTGCCATAAAGAATTTATAATTTAGCATTCGCCTGAACTTTCCACATCCTTTTTAAATATATCACTTCAGTTTCCCTTTTTTTGCCACATAAAATAAGAGTTTTTAAATTTTTAATTATACTTCTAGAATATCATTTCTTATTTCTCTATCCTACACATATAAATATGATCCTTGTTTCTTTTCCCTTGGAGTTGACCATTTTTTGGCCCAATTCCATAGACTCCCTCCACCAATAGTATCTTCTTGCCCTGAGGGCCTCACTCAGCATTCTTTCTTACCTTTTACCTATCAATTTTATCTTTTAACCTAGATATACTCAAGAGACAAAATCGTATCTAACTAAAGGTAAGTAACATATAACAAATGTTGGGTTTTTTTTTTTGAGACAGAGTTTCACTCTTGTCGCCCAGGCTGGAGTGCAGTGGCATGGTCTCGGCTCACTGCAACCTCCACCTCCCTGGGTCAAGTGATTCTCCTGCCTCACCCTCCCGAGTAGCTGGGATTACAGGTACCTGCCACCATGTCCAGCTAAGTTTTGTATTTTTAATAGTAACAGGGTTTTACCATGTTGGCCAGGCTGGTCTCAAACTTCTGACGTCAGGTGATCCGCCCACCTCGGCCTCCCAAAGTGCTGGAACCACAGGTATGAGCCACCAATGTTGGGGTTTGTGTGTGTGGGTGGTTTTTTTTTTTTTTTGAGATAGGGTCTCACTCCATAACCCAAGATGCAATGCAGCCTCGACCTCCTGGGCTCAACTGATCCTCCTGCCTCTGCCTCCTGTGTAGCTGGGACCACAGGTATACGCCACCACACCCGGCTAATTTTTCATAGAGATGAGGTCTCACTTTGTAGCCCAGTCTGGTCTTGAAATCCCAATAACTAGACAAAAAATGAGAGAAGCTAGTTTTCTAGCAACAAACAGTGTTTAGTAAATGTGGGGGTTAAAATTTTATGTAAACTTGTCATTTTAAGATCTTTTATAATGCTTATGAGTTGTAAAAGCATTAATTACTGAAAATTTTAAAATACCAATATCTGTTCGTTAAAAACAGGGTAGCAAAACAGACAAACAAAAACAATTAGTGGCCAGGCGTGGTGGCTCATCCCTGTAATCCCAGCACTTTGGGAGGCCAAGGCAGGCAGACTGCTTGAGCTCAAGTGTTTGGGACCAGCCTGGCCAACGTGATGAAACCCCATCTCTACAAAAAATACAAAAATTAGCCAGGCATGGTGGTGCACATCTGTAATCCCAGCACTTTGGGAGACCGAAGTGGGCAGATCACCTGAGGTCAGGAGTTCGAGACCAGCCTGGTCAACACGGTGAAACCCTGTCTCTACTAAAAGTACAAAAATTAGCCAGGCATGGTGGTGCACACCTGTAATCCCAGCACTTTGGGAGACTGAGGTGGGCAGATCACCTGAGGTTAGGAGTTCGAGACCAGCCTGGTCAACACGGTGAAACCCCGTCTCTACTAAAAGTACAAAAATTAGTCAGGCATGGTGGTGCACACCTGTAATCCCAGC
>NW_012117921.1:904511-915562 GCF_000951035.1 Colobus angolensis palliatus | reverse complement strand
CAGGAGGCTGAGGCAGGAGAATCGCTTGAACCCAGGAGGCAGAGGTTGCAGTGAGCCAAGATTGCGCCATTGCACTCCAGCCTGGGTGACAAGAGTAAGACTCCATCACAAAAAAAAAAAAAAGGTTATTTGCAAGTCACTGACCTTGCCTGGAAATATTAGTCTACTTCAGTTCCCTGAAGTAAACCCTAACAGATAACACCATGAGCCAATAACCAGGTCAGTATGTGGCAGCCCAAAAGGCCAAAAGCACCTAGTGGGCTACTGATCAGAGCAGATCAACTGAAGCTATGTAACTGCCACAGTAAACAAAACGCCACCTCCAGGAATCCCCATCTCAGGCTGAGCAAGTTTAATCGCTTCTGCTGCTGCTTCTTCCTTTTCTTACAGGTGTTCATAGGAGAAAAAAAAAAAACACACACACACACACAGATATATCAGATTGAGCAACTCTAAGGCAAACAACTGTTCCATCAGATTTGTAAGAAGAAAGAAATGGAAAAGGAGGTATCAGATATATATGCTTGAAGGAAGGCATGAGGGTGGGGAAGGGGCAGTACTTTTGTATATAAAGACACAACTAGTGAATATGGCGAATGGTGAACTGCGCTGCCAATTGCAAAGTGACTATGTTTGAACACCAACTGAGGTTTCAGATACGAACGGCTTGACAGTGTTCCTCTATTGTTGAATTTTGAACTGAGAATCTCAGGGGATCCAGAACTAAAAAGGTGGGAATACCAAGCAGTGTGGGTCCATGTGAGTTGGCCTATTCTGGAACAAACTGAAAATGGCTAATTTATGAGGACTTTAAAATAACATATTAGAAGAATGACCATTGTATAAGAGGGCAGGGGAAATTCTGCTTTGATAATTTGACAGTTCAAAATGAACACTGCATTTCCCCTAATTCAATCTTGATTTCCTTTAGCTAAATGTTTCCTTTCTTTACTACCCTCTTCACAAATCAGATGGAAAGGCTATTTAGAGCTAACTCACTGGTCCTAAAAATAACTGGAGCTAAACAAAAAGCTCATTCTCGCTGGCATGAACGATCTTCCAGGTAGCTGCTGTGCGATGCCCCCAGCAGTAAGCTGAGCATTGCTGATGTATGTAACAGAGAGAGGAGTCGGGCTGCAGTGAGAGGGCAGTGCTTAGATTCCACAAAGGTTGCAAGGCCCTCTGAGACTCAACAACAAGGGGTTCTAAACTTAGAACTACAGGGATCTGGTACGAGGCCTACACCAAAACCACTGGAGAATAAAGCAGATCTAGAGAAACACTGGCCAAGGAAGTCTCACAAACCACACGAAACAACATGAGAGGCTAGATAATTCCTCAAGAAAAGAGAAGAGAGAATATATTTTTTAACTATGCTGAGAGAAAGCTGATTTGGTATCTCAACATCCCATCCAAGTAGCCTCAATTGTTGCCTCTGTCTGCATGCTTAGCACACATCAGGAGTAGGCCCTGGGAGCTCTCAATGGAAAGATACATGCTCAGATACGCACTTGGGGAATGGCTCGTACTTCCCTTTCTGTGACTTTCTTATATCACCTCAATTTATGGAATAAAAGTAAACGAGCATTAGAAATTTAAAAAAAAATTAGAGCCAGGCACGGTGGCTCACGACTGTAATTCCAGCACTTTGGGAGGATGAGGGGGGCGGATAACTTGAGGTCAGGAGTTCGAAACCAGCCTGGCCAACATGGTGAAACTCCATCTCTACTAAAAATATAAAAATCAGTTGAGTGTGGTGGCAGGCACCTATAATCCCAGCTACTTGGGAGACTAAGGAACGAGAATCGCTTGAACCTGCTCAAGCAATCCTCCTCCCTCAGTCTCCCAAAGTGTTGGGATTACAGGCATAAGTCACTGTGCTCAGACAAGCATTAGAAATTTAAACCAATAAAATGAAGGGGCTGGGTATGGTAGCTCATGCCTGTAATCCCAGCACTTTGCAAGGTTGAGGCGGGAAAATCACTTATGGTCAGGAGTTTAAGACCAGCCTGGCTAACATGGCGAAACCCCATCTCTACTAAAAATATAAAAATTAGCCAGGTGTGGTGGCACACACCTGTAATCCCAGCTACTCGGGAGGCTGAGGCAGTAGAAGTGCTTGAATCTGGAAGGTGGAGGTTGCAGTGAGCCAAGACTATGCTACTGTACTCCAGCCTGGGCCACAGAGCAAGACTCTGTCTCACAACTTAAAAAAATAAAAAATAATAATAGTAATTTTAAAAAATGAAGGGACTAAGAGAAAAAAGTCAAATGATTTGCCTCTCCTGCAGATGGCTTTGTCACATTCCAGGATTGTTATTAAAGGCAAGAATGGTAAAAATCACCACCTGACTTACAGCAGTCATTTCTGCTATTTAACAGTATTATTATTATCTTTTTTTAGAGACAGGGTCTCACTATGTTGCCCAGGCTGGATACAACTTCTTAGGTTCAAGCAATCCTCATGCCTCAGTCTTCCCAGTAGCTGGGACTACAAGTGTGTGCCACTGAGCCCAACAGTGCTTTTTAAGCTACAGGTTTATAATCTACCAGGTCATAGCATCAACTTAGTGGGTTGCTACTCACATTTTCAAAAAATGAAGTCAAAAAGAGAGGAAATTATCAGTATGTATTGCAGAAAGCAAAAGTAATGTTTCATGAAACTTGTATTTCAAATGTATATGTGTATACATGTACTGGGTCCTGAAAGAAAATATTTGTCTTACACTGAATTAAAATATAAAAAAGTAGCCAGGCGTGGTGGCTCATGCCTGTAATCCCAGTTCTTTGGGAGGCTGAGGTGGGTGGATCACTGACGTAAGGAGTTCAAGGCCACCCTGACAAACCCCTAACAAACATGGTGAAACCCTGCCTCTACTAAAATTACAAAAATTAGCCAGGTGTGGTGGCGGGCGCCTATAGTCCCAGCTACTCTATAGGCTCAGGCAGGAGAACCACTTGAACCCAGGAGGCGGAGATTGCAGTGAACTGAGATCACACCACTGCACTCCTGCCTGGGCAACAGAGAGAGACTCCATCTCAAAAAAAATAAAAAAGAAGAAAAAAGAAAAGAAAAAAGAAGGAAGAAGAAAGAAGAAGAAGAAGAAAAGGAAGAAGAAGAAGAAGGAGAAGGAGAAGAAGAAGAAGAAGAAGAAGGAGAAGGAGAAGGAGAAGGAGAAGAAGAAGAAAAAAGAAAAAAGAAAAAAATATATATATATATAAGTTTGAAAACCACTGAGCTATTGGAAGCTTGAAGGAACTAGACCAAGACTGTATACTGCAGAGAGACTGTGTATGGATCGATCAAATACTTGTGAATTGGGAAGAAGTTCATGGGTCAACTGAACATGCCACAGTTAATATACAAAGATTACTGCCAGAGTTACTATCAGAGCTATTCAAAAACCCTCACATTATCCTGGAGCTAGGAAATGTGAACTCTCAGTTTGAAAACACAAGAAACCACCACTGAAACTGAGCTGAGAGAGAATAGGGGCTTGTTACATAGCCCCCTGTGGCATTTATCAAGATGAAAGAAATATGGACTGTGGAAGGAAATGAGATGACAGTTTTTACTTCTACAGTGTCACAGGCCACGGCCACAACCAAAGGACTCATTCATTGACTGAGAAACTAAGCTTCTTAGAAGTGGGGTAGTTGAAGTGGTTATAAGAAACAAGGAAAGAAAAAACCACTCTTTCAGGTCCTGCCAAACTAGCCCATCCTTCCTGGCACAGTTAACCAAGGGTCAAACTCTGAGTATGGCTGAATTATTTTATCCCTATCCACTCCTGACCCTGCCATAGTCACATACCCATTTGGTCTAACTAAATAGCCCAGTCCTAACTATCCAATAGGAAAGGAAACACAGACCAAGAGAGAAGTATTTCCTAAGTGATAATATATAAAGTCTTAGACAATATGATATCTTATGAGATGGCACAGGATCTGTGCTCTCTTTGGGAGTTTATGAGAGAAACTAAGATACTCTTCAAATAACAAGATCTCCATGTCTCCTTACATTGAGCCAGACCTGTCCTCACATTCCCATGTTCCTTATAAAGTAGGAGAAATGATCTGTCCTCTGTACTACTTAGTAAATTAACGGTTAGGTCTAAGGAAGAACCCACAAAATTCTTCACTTGGTCTCAATTCTAATAAGGACAATACTCATCCATCATCTTATCATTCCTTTTAGAAAGAGGTAACTAGAGACAATTCCAGCAATATCTTCTGGTTAAGAAATGAGAAAGGATTTCTAACTTTCATTACAATTATTCTGTAAAAGCATGCTGAGATACAAGAATCACATATTCCTTTCATTTTAGAAACGGAGATAAGGAAGTGAGGTGACAAGCAAACTACTCAGGGCCTTGCAGCATGGTAAGAAGAGGCAGGAATGGGTATTGCTACAGTCTTGTTTGTTTTTCAACTTCCCAGATTATGTTCCTCTGACTCCACTAGCCACTGCTGCTCAGAGTTCAGACTATGTATCATCGAATTACTTTTCTAGAAAGTCAAAATAAAAGGAAAGCTGGTATATATGTATACAATTGGTAGAGAAGTATGAGATTGGTACCTGTAAGAGAGCATGGTGCATCGTTACCTCCAGTTCCGCTAAAACATGAGCAGCATCCTCCTCATTGTTCTCTTGGACCTCCAGATCCTCCTCAGGGATGGTCTCCCAGTTGCCCTGGTGAGCAACCAGCGTGTGCACGAGTTCATACTGTCCAGGGAGTGCCAGGCTCACCCGAGTCTGAGTTCCATAGGTGAAGCGGAGGCGCCGAAGCTTACAGCTCTCCTCACTGCCCAGCTTGGTGGTGGGAAGCACCTGCACCCCCAACAGCAGGTTCAACAGCTGGCACTTGACATTACAATCCTGGCCGAGGATCAGTATGCAAGGGAGGCAGTCCACAATCTGCTGGAGGTACTTCTCTTCCTTAGGCGGGAAGGAAATGCAGCTCAGTTGGCCTGGTTGGGGAAGGGGAGAGTGGAGGAAGAGAAAGGAGTAGAGAGAGAGGAGTGAGGAAGGGGAGAGAGAGAGACTCACACAGAAATCCCACGAGGATGACAGGGTCCTTGAGGAGAAATTTCTAGCTAGGAACCTTGGTTGAAGGACATATCAGCGGAAAAACCCCAGTGAGAAAAGTCTCTTCACATACCAAACAGAATTCCCTTCCCTAGCTCATCCCCTAGGAACAAGTTGTTATTTCTACTCAGAAACGTGGGAGTGACCTGATCTTCCCGCCCCGCTCCTTTTTCATTCAGTGGAGGGACAGCCTAAGGAGTTTACAAGGACTCCATCACAAACACCAAGATTATTAAAATAACAAAGCCAGAAAAACCATACTGGTTGGGATGCAAACCCAAGGAGAAACATACCTGAATGTGTCAAAATTAAACCCTTCCTTCTGACAGAAGACCTAATACTTGAACACAGATTACAGTCATGTGTTGCTTAACAACAGGCATACATTCTGAGAAATGTATCATCAGGCGATTTTGTCACTGTGTGAACATCAGAGTATACTTACACAAACCTAGGTGGTATGGGTACAGCCTACTACACACCTAAGCTATAGGGTGTAGCCTATTGCTCTTAGGCTACAAACGTGTATAGCATGTTACTGTACTGAATACTATAGATAGCTGTAACACAATCTTAAGTATTTGTGTATCTAAACATATCTAAACATAGAAAAGGTGTGCTAAAAATACTGTACCTTTGTTGACCAAGATGCCATCATGTAGCACATAATACAGCACTATAGGGTCCTTTAAAATTATCTACCACATGTGGTTTTAGCTTATGTTCTTCATTGTGACATATTTTACTACTAAATGTATGAGCTATAAATATATAAAATGTATAAATGTATAAAATGAAATGCTATTCAGGTTTGCATAAGCTCTAGAATCTTTCCCAATTCATCGCTCTGATAGCTGGTGACAACATCCCAGCTGCCAAGTCATCTGTTTCCTTAAAACACTGGGGTGCTCAACTAACATCAATACCTCCTAATCAAATCATATTCCTTCTGTTTATGGGAGACAAGACCCTAAATAGGACAAAGGGAAGTAACTGCCTATTAGGATAAAATCCAGGCAAATCTAGAAAGAGATGTGATTTATCTCAAAAACATTCTCCTTGATGGACATCCCAATTACCCTGATTTGACCATTACCATATTGTTACCCACATATTGAAATACCACATGTATCCTATAAATACCACATGTATCCTATAAATATGTACAATTACTATGTGTCAATTTAAAAATCTGTTTTTCACCAACCTGATGTTTTGTACAAAAAATAATAAAAAATAAAAATCTAAAACAAAAGCAAAAACAAAAAAACTTCTCCTTTCAAGGCAACTACTACTAATCTAAATGGATAACTTCCCCAAACACATTCAAATAATGTTCAAGACAGAACAAGCTTCCTAAAGAATGAGAATCTCTGTCTGGGAAAAATAACCCGAAATTAGTTCACTGAAACTCTCAGTCTGAACTATATCACTTCCTTATTCCCTCAATATCAGTGTCTGCCTACCTCTAAGATTCAGGCAATTCCCGCATTTGTTCAGAAAAGCACAGACACACAGTTCTTAGGCTACAAAAAGGCCAATCCTTGAGCCAAAGACATCCGTCATAATTGAAATTTTGGGTGGCGCTAACTGAAACAGTATTTGTTTTAGTCACTTAACCATAAGCTGCATTAAATTATTTGTAGGCCATTTATTTTGTTTGTTGCTGGAATTGAAGCAAGAGAGGCCTGAGTCAATTAAGAGGTGGTTCTACTTCAGAGTGAACCTACCCAGCTACAATTTCAAATCCCTAAGCATCCTTCTCTTCCACAAACAGTAACACCAAAAGGGTTAAAGAGGTCTGTGTTCACGCAAATCCCTCTATGCATTTCATTAGGGCCCTTCTTTTCATATCTCTCTGTCTATAAGGATGTCACCCTGGCCTGCATATATACATCAGCAACACCAGACACTGAAACAAGCCAATCTACTCTCCTGGGAAAGAGATGAGTTCCTTTCAAAAACCAGAGTTAACTAAGTATATAATTCTGTGCAAGGGTATTTACTAAATACAAGAGTGTAACAGCAGACAACTAGTCTACTCTTTTGATCTACAACCTAAAAGCAAGAGGACAGAGCCAATTGCTTGTGTGGTCACTTAGCAAGTAGCAGCAGGTCAGTCCTGAGTCCCTTCATACCTTATTCACAACTGCAGAACGCTTACCATGCTTTATTCTAATGATCTGTTTATAATCACCAAAAGCAGGAAGAACCATCCTATTTCATCCTCAACACCCAACACAATGCCTGACACATACCAAGCGCTTAATGCTACAGATCTGTTTGTTTTGTCTGAGAATCCATTTAGTAGGGAGAGCTACCTATAGAAAGCTGTAAGCAAACCCACTGAGTACTTTGAAAAGTCCAGTATCATGATGAATAGTTTAAGAGCAACCATCACTCCTAAAAACCTCCTTCATGCGGATAAAGAATAGGACCCTTCGGCCAGGTGCAGTGGCTCATGCCTGTAATCCCAGCAGTTTGAGAGGCGGAGGCGGGCGGATCACCTGAGGTCAGGAGTTCGAAACCAGCCTGGCCAACATGGCGAAACTCTGTCTCTACTAAAAATACAAAAAATTAGTTGGGCATGGTGGTAATCCCAGGTACTCGGGAGGCTGAGGCAGGAGAATCGCTTGAACTCAGGAAGTGGAGGTTGCAGTGAGCCAAGATCATGCCATTGCACTCCAGCCTGGGCAACAGAGCAAGATTCCATCTCAAAAAAAAAAAAAGAACAGGACCCTTCCATTCATCTTGTGGAATTTAACTACCATAGTCTTAGCTCGAGTAGTGAGAAGTCGAGCTAGAGTGTCTTTACCCTCATCTACACTTCTTAGCTTTCTTCTGTTGCCAGTCCTCCCCAGATTTTCACATAAGTGTCTATATGTGAATGCATACTGACAATCTTTAAATTCTTACAATAAAAATGGTTTCATCACAAAAAGACCAACAAACCTAACTAACCTTTGTTACTGCTACTACCAGGAGAGTGGATAATAGAGAAGAAAACCAACTAAATCACTTTTCAGGACCAGAGGGAGAAAGCCTCTGCACCTCTGAGACAAAGTGTCAACTACCGGACAGCCAATGAAACAGGCTGCATCAGCCAAAACCACAGCAGACACACCCCATTATTCATCTGACCCCAATGAACACTCCCTACCTCCATCTTTCCTACAAAAAGTCACCACAAATAAACTTGCTACTGTCAAACCAACCAAAGACCAGTGCAATAGGAAAGGGTGCTGAAGTTGAGCCCAGTACACTGTTAGAAGTCTATGGCAAACATCACTGTCTCTGTTTTCCAACACGTCACTATCCAAGCCCTTTGCTTCTCCCACTAAATCTTTAGCTTTTTCATCTATCTGACATCTCTACCAGATTTGAACAAGGGCTTGGAGAGAAATGAAGTTGAAAGCAGATGGTTTTACTCCTGGATTCTGAGCACACTGCTCAGTGATGTGGAGTGCAATATGGAAGCGGGAACAGGACGAGAATGAAGGCATGCTTTGCCACTCTGACTAGCTCTGTGACCTTGGCAATCCACTCGATCTTTCTGAGACTTGAAATGTTCATCGGTAAATGGAGGGGGGTGGAGTTGGATTAGGTCATCTTTAACATGCTTTCCAGTTCTAAAATGCCAGGTTTTAACTGCTGAAAGAACAAGGATGTGAGGGGGATGGGTGGTTGGCCTGGTTGTTTTTATTTTATTTTAAATTATATGTGAATCTATACAAGCACCCCTTGGACCACTATAACTGCAGATCAAAAAGTAGACTGAACTAGCCAGGAGCTCGGAGGACCTACAGTGCAGTCTTAGCAGTTCTCTAAAGAAGAGATTAAAAGCTGTAGACTGACAGTAGAAGGGAGGAAGAAAACCTGTTTCAGAGCTGGAGCAGCTGCCTCACTGACAGTTAAAGGACTTCCAAGTTAATCGAGTTTTCTTTTGTAATTAATACAACAGCATCTGCATATGGGCTGCCAGAAGGTAACAGCATGGCTTCTCAGCTGGCGCACATTAACCTTGCCAACTCTGGCTGGGGGAAAATTCATACCAAATCGTCTTAAGTGCAAACCAAGGCTTTTGTTGTTGTTGTTGTTCTTGGTGGTTGTTCTTAAATACAGATTTTGATTTTTGTTTACTTCTAAACAAAAGTTTCAAGCTAGATGGAAGAGAAGAACAATTAAAGCAGCAACCCATTTTGGTTTTTGTTTTAGATAACATTTATTGAGCCCTTTATATATATTGATCACTTTATTTGCTTCATCTCATTTAAAGCTCATAATTCTACCAGACAAGGACTATTATTAACTCCATTTAAAAATGAAGAAATGGGCCAGGAGTGGTGGCTCATGCCTCTAATCCCAGCACTTCGGGAGGCCAACATGGATGGATGGCTTGAGCTCAGAAGTGAGAGACCAGCCTGGACAACAAAGGGAGCAACCCCCGCCGCGCCTTTGTTTCTATTAAAAAATTTTTAAAAATCAGCCAGGCATGGTGGTGTGCTACTCAGGAGGCTGAGGTGTGAAGACTGCTTGACCCCAGGGAGACTGAGGCTGCAGTGACCCGTGATCACGCTACTGTGTGACTCTCCTGGGTGAGTCACCTGCCTCAAAAAATAATAATAATGAGGAAATGGATGCTCAAAAAACCAAACCAGGCTGGGCGCGGTGGCTCACGCCTGTAATCCCAGGACTTTGGGAGGCTGAGGCGGGTGGATCGCCTGAGGTCAGGAGTTCGAGACCAGCCTGGCCAACATGGTGAAACCCCATCTCTACTAAAAATACAAAAACTAGCCAAGCATGATAGCTGATGCCTGTAATCCCAGCTATTCGGGAGGCTGAGGCAGGAGAATTGCTTGAACCCTGGAGGCAGAGGTTGTAGTGAGCCGAGATAGCGCCATTGCACTCTAGTCTGAGTGACAAGAGTGAAACTCCGTCTCATAAACAAAAAACAAAAAACAGCTAAGGTTTCCCCATTTCTCTGAGCAGCAAACTGCAGAGATAAGCAGGAACTGTACCTAGATCTCTGGGGGCCAGTAGACAATGCCCCCTACGCCACATTGTTTTCCAATCTGGGGTCAAATGCGATTTAGTAACTGTAGGACCTCAATGTAAAGCAGACTGATATAATCCCTATGAAAGTTGTCCCAAACCATGAGGAATAAAGCATACGGAGAAAACCGCAGTATTACCACTGGCTGGTTCACACTTTCAAAAAACGTTATTCTACCTGAGATCTCTAAAGTTTCTTTGCTAACAGCAACAGTACACTCTTTTCAGGGAAATTCTTAATGCTCCACTGAACAGTCAGTGTGTATTACTGTTTGGGTGACTACTCTGAAAAGAGAGGACAGGAAGGAGGAAATACTCATTACCTGTTTCTGTTGCTAGTGACTCTTTAGGATAGATATTTTATTTAAATTGTTTCTGAGGTAATGGCAATCGATTTGTAGCAATCCACTCTCCTTCTTGCCTATTTCCATGCCATCAGGCTCAGAAAACAATACCCCAAAGTGTGGTGCTTTGGCATGCTAAGCACTTTGAACTAAAGGAGATTGGAAGGCCTCAGAAGCAAGGTTGCTCTCTGACCTTCTCCTGGCCTCCTGTCTGCCTCCCCTTTTTCTCCCCCTAAGCTACTCATAGAAACCAGAATTCCTCTTCCTCAAGACCACAGAAACTAGAAACCCTGGCCAGGCACAGTGGCTCACGCCTGTAATCACAGCACTTTGGAAGGCCCAGGTGGGTGGATCACTAAAAGACCAGCCTGGTCAACATGGTAAAACCCCACCTCTACTAAAAATACAAAAATTAGCCAGGCGTGGTGGCATGTTCCTATAGTCCCAATTAGTTGGGAGGCTGAGGCAGGACAATTGCTTGAACCTGGGAGGTGGAGGCTGCAGTGAGCCGAGATCATGCCACTGCACTCCAGCCTGGACAACAGAATGAGACTCCATCTCAAAAA
>NW_012117921.1:889796-904461 GCF_000951035.1 Colobus angolensis palliatus | reverse complement strand
ACTCCAGCCCGGGCGACAGAACAAGACTCCGTCTCAAAAAAAAAAAAAAAAAAAGAAAAAAGAAAGGAAGGAAGGAAGAAAGAAAGAAAAAGGATTTTATAGTTAACTGAGCCAACCAGGGACACAAATATGCATTTCCACAAATAGGTAGTGATGTTTTATTTTTTACTATCTGTACCAAAAGTAGAGAAAAGAACAAATCCTAAATTGAGAAAGTAATCTTATATATTCTACTACAGTCACTTCTACCACAAGCTTCGAAGTACTGAACTACAAAATTCCAGGGGCTGAGAGAGAAAAAATTCAGTCCAGAAATATTTATTTATCCTTCCCAAACAAGCTCTCTGACTTTCAGCTAAATTTGAAAAATTGACATAGGAGGTACTCTCATTTAAGGAAAACAGATGCTTAGGTAGTCTGGGTTTCAGAACCTTCAGGACCAAGTAGTAAATGCTATTTCATTTGAAGGGGATGGTTATTGAAGATTAGAGACTGAAATGCACTCCAGTAGCCAAAGCTCTTGCTGGAATCGGAAAAGTCAAGTTGGCAGAATCTCTCTAAAGTTATTCTATGTCAGGGCCATGTTAAGATCACTCACAGCTTTTAAGAAGCAGATAGTATTGGCACCTGGGGAGAGGAGACCGCCTCCCTAGAGGCTGATACTCCCTGGGAGCCATGTGAAATGGGGACACACTCAGCAGCATGCTGAAGAAGCTCCTTTCTGGGTGAAACTGCTCCTGAGACTGGTCACACTACAGAGGGAACAGAATTGCAGCTGGCAGTTGAGGCTTTAATGTATGGGACACAGAGATGGAAGTAGTTCCTTGAAGGAAGTCAACCCCATGGTTCACAGAGGGCTTAGTTTCTGGCATTTGGAGGGCAGTGTATAACAGTTTATAAGCATTAACAATGATCCAAATGTGGGAATATGTCAAAAGGACACAGGAACCAGCTTGAAGGGAAAGTCACTCACCAAAGTGGGGACAATTTATGCATAAAAATAAAAAGTGATAGGAAGATATTACAATCCATTGAAAAAATTCACAAGTCTACACTGATTAAATAAACAAGAGAAAAGGAAAGCTCTTCTTTACAGTAGACTACAACTAATACATATACAAGCAATGATGGATATAAACATCACCATTGGGCTGGACATGGTCGCTCATGCCTGTAATCCCAGCACTTTGGGAGGCTGAGGCAGGAGGATCGCTTGAACCTAGTAGTTCAAGACCAACCTGGGCAACATAGTAAGACTCCATCTCTACAAAAAATTTTAAAATTAGCTAGGCACGGTGACATGTGCCTGTAGTCCCAGACACCAGGGAGGCTGAGGCAGGAGGACTGCCTGAGCCCAGGAAATTAAGGCTGCAGTGAGCTATGATCATACCACTGCACTCCATCCAGCCTGGGTAACCGAGCAAGACCTTGCCTGTAAAAAGAAAACAACAACAACAAAACCCCATCACCGAGACAGGTGGGAGTTATCAGTGAATGCCAGGTCTACTGGAAGGAGGTTTTCTGAGAAACAGGGTATCAGTGAAATATAAGAACACCTCTCCACAAACTAATCAACTGCAAAGGAAAAAATGGTAATTCACAAACTAATCAATTGCAAAGGAAAAAATGGTGAATTTATTTTATTTATTTATTTATTTATTTATTTTTGAGACAGAGTTTTGTTCTTGTTGCCCAAGCTGGAGTGCCATGGCATGATCCCAGCTCACTGCAGCCTCCACCTCCCGGGTTCAAACAATTCTCCTGCCTCAGCCTCTCAAGTAGCAGGGATTACAAGCATGCACCACCATGCCTGGTTAATTTTTTTTGTATTTTTAGTAGAGATGGGGTTTTGCCATAGTGGCCAGGCTGGTATTGAATTCCTGACTTCAGGTGATCCACCCACCTTGGTCTCCCAAAGTGCTGGAATTACAGGCATGAGCCACCACGCCTGGCCCTAAAAATGGTGAATTTAAGGTGGAGAAAACATCTCCAGGGATGGGTTGACATCATATACCCTGTGATGAAAGAAAAAAAAAAAAGGAGACATTGTTGGGACAGTTGGCAAAACCTGAACAAGGTCTGTGGACTGGATGGTAGTACTGAACCCAGGTTAATTTCTTGATTTGGCGAGCCGTATGATGATCATAGAAGCATATCCTTGCTTGGGAGGAATGCACACTGAAGTGTTTAGAGGAGATGAGAAAAACTATCTGCATTCGGCTCTCAAAAGGTTCATTAAAAGACTACATCTAATATATATCAGGAAGGAGAGAGACTGGGTGATGGAACAAATCCATGAAAATGTTAACAACTAGAAAATTTGCATGAAGCAGGTATTAGAACTCTTTTATTGTTCTTGCAACACTTACATATGTTTAAAATTATTTCAAAATAATTTTTTTAGGATCCAAAGGTATACCTAGTAAAGCGTATCCAGCTCTTGATCTCAGAGGAAAGAGATCAAGAGATAGGATTTTACTTGACAAGAAAAGCCAGCAGGAAAAAAAAAAAAAAAATACATCAAAAACAGCAATAATCGGATTCGAACAATAACAGTTTCTTCACTGTCTCTACTTTTGCCCTGCACATTACCTTCTATCTCATCAATCTTCCTGTGATGTTTACTATTGCTTGCTCAGAGTCTGGGGAGTTCAAGGCACTGATCTAAGTAAGTAGTTTAGGATCAGACTTAGAATCCAAATCTATAAGTCTAAGCAGTATAGACCAACATGATGTTCTAGTATAGGACACTCTGATAAAAGTTACCTGTAACCATCAGGTTCACTAAATAAGAAACCACCAAGGCCAGGCGTGATGGCTCATGCCTGTAATCCCAGCACTTCGGGAGGCCGAGGAGGGCGGATCACCTGAGGTTGGGAGTTTGAGACCAGCCTGACCATCATGGAGAAACCTCATCTCATTAAAAATACAAAATTAGCTGGGCTTGGTGGCACATGCCTTGTAATCCCAGCTACTTGGTAGGCTGAGGCAGAAGAATCGCTTGAACCCGGGAAGTGGAGGCTGCGGTGAGCCAAGATCGGGCTGTTGCACTCCACCAGCCTGGGCAACAAGAGCAAAACTCTGTCTCAAAAAAAAAGAAAAGAAACCATCAGGGGAAGCTTGACTTTGACTTTGCACTGCCTATAGTAACCCCTTATGTTTACTTAGTGGTAGAGTCTATATTGCCATTATACACTAACTACTTTTATCCTATACCAACAAACCACTTTTCCAAGTTGAAGCAGCAAAACTTTTCCAATTATCTCCATGGGACAGAACCAGAAGAGCATGTCAGTTGTTCAATCAGGAGAAAGTGAAAGAGGTTTCCTCATTGGGGTTTTTATATACTAAAACTTAAGAATGACTTTTCTTCTACTAGCTATATTTCCCCGTATTCCTCCTTGCACCTCGATATTGCCATAATCTTAAACGCTGAGGCTAGAGTATATCATATGGAATATTCCTAAAACGTAAACTCCATACTGGTTCACTCACTGTCCCTCTCAATTGAATAGAAAGAGCTTTTATTTAAACTAGTCTTGTAACCTAGCTGCATTTGTGATAGGGCCTTAGTCTTTGCTCTGGCAAGTTTGATTTGATTAAAAAAAAAAAAATCACCTGGGAAATTGTCTCCCCATTAAATAGACTAGAAAAGATTTTTAAAAAGATCTAAACTGGCCGCACGCAGTGGCTCAAGCCTGTAATCCCAGCACTTTGGGAGGCTGAGGGGGGCGGATCACGAGGTCAGAGGTCAGGAGATCGAAACCATCCTGGCTAACATGATGAAACCCCGTCTCTACTAAAAATATTTTAAAAATTAGCCGGGCGTGGTGGCGGGTTCCTGTAGTCCCAGCTACTTGGGAGGCTGAGGCAGAAGAATGGCGTGAACCCAGGAGACAGAGGTTGCGGTGAGCCAAGATCGCGCCACTGCACTCCAGCCTGGGCGACACAGCAAGACTCCCTCTCAAAAAAAAAAAAAAAAAAAAAAAAAAAAAGGAACTAACTAGAAACCTTCTTCTCTGAAGCAAGCCATAAAACTAGAAAGGTCACTCTCTTGTCCTCTGAAGACTTGCATTCTAGAGAGGTCCTGCCCCATCCCATACCCTGGGGGAAGGAATGCTACATAGAGAGCCCAAGAATGACCTGAGCACACCAGTCTTGGTGGGTTTCTCAGTCTATTACCATTAGATCATGTCTTACTGTCCAATCACTTTCTACACGGCAGTGAATTCTTCATCAAACCTAAGCATAAAAACAGACAGTTTTCCCTGGGTCCTTGAGACTTCATTTCTAAAGCCTCCTGTGTCACATAAATTTGTTATGCTTTTCCCTTGTTAACCTGTCTTTTGTTAGAGAAGTGTTGACTATGACCCTTAAGATGAGTGAGGAAATCTATCACACCTTTCAGCCACTACCAATCAGTAATACACACTTGTGAAAGGTAACTAAAGGCTCTTAAGGTACAGTCCATGTCCAATGTAGGGAAGGCACTATAAGAGTCGGTGAAATAGAAAATACTTTTGCTTTATTATACTACTGCAGCTCATAAAGTTAACATGGACTGCAGAGGTAATTCAGGTCTTGACAGTTATTACTGCAATACTTGTTCCTGGTACCCAAGGATTTCCCTCTTTCAGTAGTTTTAAAAATCTCTTTTTTTTTTTTTTTTTTAATAGAGATGGTGTCTCACTATGTTGCCCAGGCTGGTCTCAAACTCCTGGTTTCAAGTGACCCTCCCACCTCACCTTCCCAAAGTGCTAGGATTACAGGCATGAGCCACCATGCCTGGCCTAAAAAAAAGACAGAGACAGAGCTCAAAAAAAGAAAACTCCAGCTCTGTTACCCAGGCTGGAGTGCAGTGGCATGATCTCGGGTCATAGCAACCTCCACCTCCCTGGTTCAAGAGATTCTTGTGCCTCAGTCTCCCAAACAGCTGGGACTACAGGCGTGTGCCAAAACCCCAGCTCTGTTGTCCATGCTGGAGTGTAGTGGCATGATCTCGGGTCAGGGCAACCTCTACCTCTCGGGTTCAAGTGATTCTCATGCCTTAGCCTCCCAAGTAGCAAGGACTACAGGCAAGTGCCACTAATTTTTTTGTGTGTGTGTGGTAGAGACAGGGTTTCACCATGTTGGCCAGGCTGGTCTCAAACTCCTGACCTCAGGTGATCTGCCCACCTCAGCCTCCCCAAGTGCTGAGATTATAGGTGTGAGCCACCATGCCCGGCCAAAAATATCACTTCTAACATTGAACTTGCCATGCTTTTATGGGAAGTCAACTTAAGTCCCCTCTGAAAGTGAATGAAAAACAAAGGATTGGCCGGGCGCGGTGGTTCACACCTGTAATCCCTGCACTTTGGGAGGCCGAGGTGGGCGGATCACGAGATCAGGAGATAGAGAGCATCCTGGCTAACACGGTGAAATCCGTCTCCACTAAAAATACAAAAAATTAGCCAGGTGTGGTGGTGGGCCCCTGTAGTCCCAGCTACTCGGGAGGCTGAGGCAGGAGAATGGCTGAACCCAGGAGGTGGAGCTTGCAGTGAGCCGGGATCGCGCCACTGCACTCCAGCCTGGGCGACAGAGTGAGACTCCGCCAAAACAAAAGAAAAAAGAGGCCGGGCGCGGTGGCTCAAGCCTGTAATCCCAGCACTTTGGGAGGCCGAGACGGGGCGTGAACCCGGGAGGCGAAGCTTGCAGTGAGCTGAGATCCGGCCACTGCACTCCAGCCCGGGCGACAGAACAAGACTCCGTCTCAAAAAAAAAAAAAAAAAAAGAAAAAAGAAAGGAAGGAAGGAAGAAAGAAAGAAAAAGGATTTTATAGTTAACTGAGCCAACCAGGGACACAAATATGCATTTCCACAAATAGGTAGTGATGTTTTATTTTTTACTATCTGTACCAAAAGTAGAGAAAAGAACAAATCCTAAATTGAGAAAGTAATCTTATATATTCTACTACAGTCACTTCTACCACAAGCTTCGAAGTACTGAACTACAAAATTCCAGGGGCTGAGAGAGAAAAAATTCAGTCCAGAAATATTTATTTATCCTTCCCAAACAAGCTCTCTGACTTTCAGCTAAATTTGAAAAATTGACATAGGAGGTACTCTCATTTAAGGAAAACAGATGCTTAGGTAGTCTGGGTTTCAGAACCTTCAGGACCAAGTAGTAAATGCTATTTCATTTGAAGGGGATGGTTATTGAAGATTAGAGACTGAAATGCACTCCAGTAGCCAAAGCTCTTGCTGGAATCGGAAAAGTCAAGTTGGCAGAATCTCTCTAAAGTTATTCTATGTCAGGGCCATGTTAAGATCACTCACAGCTTTTAAGAAGCAGATAGTATTGGCACCTGGGGAGAGGAGACCGCCTCCCTAGAGGCTGATACTCCCTGGGAGCCATGTGAAATGGGGACACACTCAGCAGCATGCTGAAGAAGCTCCTTTCTGGGTGAAACTGCTCCTGAGACTGGTCACACTACAGAGGGAACAGAATTGCAGCTGGCAGTTGAGGCTTTAATGTATGGGACACAGAGATGGAAGTAGTTCCTTGAAGGAAGTCAACCCCATGGTTCACAGAGGGCTTAGTTTCTGGCATTTGGAGGGCAGTGTATAACAGTTTATAAGCATTAACAATGATCCAAATGTGGGAATATGTCAAAAGGACACAGGAACCAGCTTGAAGGGAAAGTCACTCACCAAAGTGGGGACAATTTATGCATAAAAATAAAAAGTGATAGGAAGATATTACAATCCATTGAAAAAATTCACAAGTCTACACTGATTAAATAAACAAGAGAAAAGGAAAGCTCTTCTTTACAGTAGACTACAACTAATACATATACAAGCAATGATGGATATAAACATCACCATTGGGCTGGACATGGTCGCTCATGCCTGTAATCCCAGCACTTTGGGAGGCTGAGGCAGGAGGATCGCTTGAACCTAGTAGTTCAAGACCAACCTGGGCAACATAGTAAGACTCCATCTCTACAAAAAATTTTAAAATTAGCTAGGCACGGTGACATGTGCCTGTAGTCCCAGACACCAGGGAGGCTGAGGCAGGAGGACTGCCTGAGCCCAGGAAATTAAGGCTGCAGTGAGCTATGATCATACCACTGCACTCCATCCAGCCTGGGTAACCGAGCAAGACCTTGCCTGTAAAAAGAAAACAACAACAACAAAACCCCATCACCGAGACAGGTGGGAGTTATCAGTGAATGCCAGGTCTACTGGAAGGAGGTTTTCTGAGAAACAGGGTATCAGTGAAATATAAGAACACCTCTCCACAAACTAATCAACTGCAAAGGAAAAAATGGTAATTCACAAACTAATCAATTGCAAAGGAAAAAATGGTGAATTTATTTTATTTATTTATTTATTTATTTATTTTTGAGACAGAGTTTTGTTCTTGTTGCCCAAGCTGGAGTGCCATGGCATGATCCCAGCTCACTGCAGCCTCCACCTCCCGGGTTCAAACAATTCTCCTGCCTCAGCCTCTCAAGTAGCAGGGATTACAAGCATGCACCACCATGCCTGGTTAATTTTTTTTGTATTTTTAGTAGAGATGGGGTTTTGCCATAGTGGCCAGGCTGGTATTGAATTCCTGACTTCAGGTGATCCACCCACCTTGGTCTCCCAAAGTGCTGGAATTACAGGCATGAGCCACCACGCCTGGCCCTAAAAATGGTGAATTTAAGGTGGAGAAAACATCTCCAGGGATGGGTTGACATCATATACCCTGTGATGAAAGAAAAAAAAAAAAGGAGACATTGTTGGGACAGTTGGCAAAACCTGAACAAGGTCTGTGGACTGGATGGTAGTACTGAACCCAGGTTAATTTCTTGATTTGGCGAGCCGTATGATGATCATAGAAGCATATCCTTGCTTGGGAGGAATGCACACTGAAGTGTTTAGAGGAGATGAGAAAAACTATCTGCATTCGGCTCTCAAAAGGTTCATTAAAAGACTACATCTAATATATATCAGGAAGGAGAGAGACTGGGTGATGGAACAAATCCATGAAAATGTTAACAACTAGAAAATTTGCATGAAGCAGGTATTAGAACTCTTTTATTGTTCTTGCAACACTTACATATGTTTAAAATTATTTCAAAATAATTTTTTTAGGATCCAAAGGTATACCTAGTAAAGCGTATCCAGCTCTTGATCTCAGAGGAAAGAGATCAAGAGATAGGATTTTACTTGACAAGAAAAGCCAGCAGGAAAAAAAAAAAAAAAATACATCAAAAACAGCAATAATCGGATTCGAACAATAACAGTTTCTTCACTGTCTCTACTTTTGCCCTGCACATTACCTTCTATCTCATCAATCTTCCTGTGATGTTTACTATTGCTTGCTCAGAGTCTGGGGAGTTCAAGGCACTGATCTAAGTAAGTAGTTTAGGATCAGACTTAGAATCCAAATCTATAAGTCTAAGCAGTATAGACCAACATGATGTTCTAGTATAGGACACTCTGATAAAAGTTACCTGTAACCATCAGGTTCACTAAATAAGAAACCACCAAGGCCAGGCGTGATGGCTCATGCCTGTAATCCCAGCACTTCGGGAGGCCGAGGAGGGCGGATCACCTGAGGTTGGGAGTTTGAGACCAGCCTGACCATCATGGAGAAACCTCATCTCATTAAAAATACAAAATTAGCTGGGCTTGGTGGCACATGCCTTGTAATCCCAGCTACTTGGTAGGCTGAGGCAGAAGAATCGCTTGAACCCGGGAAGTGGAGGCTGCGGTGAGCCAAGATCGGGCTGTTGCACTCCACCAGCCTGGGCAACAAGAGCAAAACTCTGTCTCAAAAAAAAAGAAAAGAAACCATCAGGGGAAGCTTGACTTTGACTTTGCACTGCCTATAGTAACCCCTTATGTTTACTTAGTGGTAGAGTCTATATTGCCATTATACACTAACTACTTTTATCCTATACCAACAAACCACTTTTCCAAGTTGAAGCAGCAAAACTTTTCCAATTATCTCCATGGGACAGAACCAGAAGAGCATGTCAGTTGTTCAATCAGGAGAAAGTGAAAGAGGTTTCCTCATTGGGGTTTTTATATACTAAAACTTAAGAATGACTTTTCTTCTACTAGCTATATTTCCCCGTATTCCTCCTTGCACCTCGATATTGCCATAATCTTAAACGCTGAGGCTAGAGTATATCATATGGAATATTCCTAAAACGTAAACTCCATACTGGTTCACTCACTGTCCCTCTCAATTGAATAGAAAGAGCTTTTATTTAAACTAGTCTTGTAACCTAGCTGCATTTGTGATAGGGCCTTAGTCTTTGCTCTGGCAAGTTTGATTTGATTAAAAAAAAAAAAATCACCTGGGAAATTGTCTCCCCATTAAATAGACTAGAAAAGATTTTTAAAAAGATCTAAACTGGCCGCACGCAGTGGCTCAAGCCTGTAATCCCAGCACTTTGGGAGGCTGAGGGGGGCGGATCACGAGGTCAGAGGTCAGGAGATCGAAACCATCCTGGCTAACATGATGAAACCCCGTCTCTACTAAAAATATTTTAAAAATTAGCCGGGCGTGGTGGCGGGTTCCTGTAGTCCCAGCTACTTGGGAGGCTGAGGCAGAAGAATGGCGTGAACCCAGGAGACAGAGGTTGCGGTGAGCCAAGATCGCGCCACTGCACTCCAGCCTGGGCGACACAGCAAGACTCCCTCTCAAAAAAAAAAAAAAAAAAAGATCTAAACTGAAATTTGTCTGGCATAAATAAGGCACTAAAGCTTTTTTTGTTTTGTTTTGTTTTGTTTTTTTGAGATAGAGTCTCGCTCTGTCGCCAGGCTGGAGTGCAGTGGGGTGATCTCGGCTCACCGCAATCTCTGCCTCCCAGGTTCAAGTGATTCTTCTGCCTCAGTCTCCCGGGCACTAAAGCTCTTAATCTGATGAAACTAAAGTTACGACACTTTGGGGATGAAAGTAATTTTTTAAAAGAAGTGGAATTAAAAACAATCAAAGGCTTTTATAAATATATAACCTAGACATAATTCTTTGGGACAACTGACAAGTGAAAAGCAAAACAATCCTCAAGTCCTACTCCCAGCATCCTGAGCCCAGAGCACACCACCCCAGGGAACGGAAGCATGTTATAATAAAGCCCAACTCAAAAGAAAGTGGTGGTCAAAAGGTTCCCACAGCCACGTGGCACACAGCTGGGGAATACATCCAAACTGTTCACACTACCTAGAGAAGAAAACAGAAAAACGCACTGCCTGTGACAGGCACTTCAACCAGAATCCACAGGGGATACTGATGAGTCTCCATGCTCTGACCAACTTGCCCTTCAAGAGTTTTGGTTTGGACTTTGGAGGAACATTACGCATAAGGGAATTTTCTCAGAGTCTCATTTATAGCTCAAAGCAAGGAGACACATATCTTAAGCATTTCTACATCTGTTCTCCTCTGGTCATGTAAGTATCAAGTTCCAGGTTCCATAGGTTGGCAAAGAACTGAATCAACCTTCAAACCTGGGAATGGCCTATACTGAGACTGGACATCCTCCCAGGGTACTCCAGTCAGAGCTCTGAGAGGTAAAATAGAAAAGTTAAACCCCCACATGATCTCACCCTCTGTAGTCTTGTTATGAATGACACTACTCAGATTCCCTGCACCATGTAGAAAGCAAACCCCATCATCCCTAGAGGCTATCTTCCTGTAAGAAGGAGCAAAGTAACCTTAGGTCTTACAATCATAACCAAAAAAACCACATCCACCCACACCTCGTACTTTTCCTACTGGCTTGTCTGTAACTTCTAAGAAAGACAGAAATGAAAGAAGCTCTAACAGTAATCTTCATAAATGCATTCTGCATTTGAACCATATAAACAAGATGATATAATCTTTCCATCAAAGAGAAAATAGGCTGATCTTCCTCTACTGTCAGAAAGTGGGCAGAACATTTCAACTCTTATTCTTTTTTTTAACAAGACAAGAGTCTCGCTATGTCACCCAGGCTGGAGTGCGGTGGCCCGATCTCAGCTCGTTGCAACCTTCGCCTCCTGGGTTCAAGAGATCCTCCTGCCTCAGCTTCCCAAGTAGCTGGGATTACAGGCACCCGCCACCATGCCCGGATAATTTTTTATATTTTTAGTAGAGACAGGGCTTCATCATGTTAGCCACGTTGGTTTTGAACTCCTGACCTCAGGTGATCCACCCACCTCGGCCCCCCAAAGTGCTGGGATTATAGGCATGAGCTACCGCACCCAGCCAATTTTTTGTATTTTTAGTAGAGATGCGGTTTCGCCATGGCCAGACTGGTCTTGAACTCCTGACCTCAGGTGATCCGCCTACCTCGGCCTCCCGAAGTGCTGGGATTACAGGTGTACTGCGTCCAGCCTCAACTCCTATTCTTATCAATGCCATTTAATCTTACAACTTTCCATATGCCCTACACTTCTACCCACTCAAAGACAACTAATGGTTAAGTAGATAACAAATTTGTAGAAAATCCTCTGGGAGGGACATGATGAAACACTAATCCTTCTTTCCTTCATAACATCAATTGGAAATAATAATCTCAGTTAGTCGGATAGAGTGGTTCACCAATGTGTGACCTGTGCCTAGTACAGAGTCAGGCATTAAATAAAGATTTGCTGAGTGAATGAATATTAACAATTTACTTGCCATATCATGGTGAAGCTCAGATCTACTGGCGTTGCATGCAAGTCATTCTTTGGAACATGAAAATAATTCTTTGGGATACTGGCATAGAATGCAACTGCACCTACTATTTGACAGCACAACAGGGTGACTATAGTCAATAATAACTTAATTGTTTTTTTTTTTGTTTTTTTTTTTTGAAACAGAGTTTCACTCTTGTTGCCCAGGCTGGAGTGCAATGGTGTGATCTTGGCTCACTGCGACCTCCACCTCCCAGGTTCAAGTGATTTTCCAGCCTCAGCCTCCTGAGTAGCTAGTATTACAGGTGTGTGCCACCACACCCGGCTAGTTTTGTATTTTTAGTAGAGACGGGGTTTCACCATGTTGGTTAGGCTGGTCTCGAACACCTGACCTCATGTTATTCACCCGCCTCGGCCTCCCAAAGTGCTGGGATTATAGGCATGAGCCACCACGCCAGCCCAATTGTCTATTTTTAAATAACTTAAAGAAAGTAATTAGACTGTTTGTAACTCAAAGGATAAATGCTTAAGGGGATGAGTACCCCATTCTCCATGATGTGTTTATTCCACATTGCATGCCTGTATCAAAACATCTCAGGTGTCCCATAAATATAGAAACCTACTATGTACTCACAAAATTAAAAACAAAAATTTTTTAATAAAAAAAATAATGCAACTGCAGCCTAACTAGTCACCTATCAAATGCTTAGTCACCTATCATTGTTCTTTTTTAGGGGCCCAGAGGGTAAAATGTGTATGAATTTACAAAAATTCTTATGTTCTATGGGGCCAAAAAATGCCCTTCCAAAGAAGGAATTAAATTGCATTTAATTTCAAAACATCATTCCAATATCCACCAGCTGTGGAAATAATTTAACAGATATTTATTTGCCCATTATGTACAAAGCACTATGGTAGGCATTACGGGGGGTACAAAATGAGTAAAACATACTCTTTATCCTTAGGGGTACACAATCTTGTCAGCAGACTAATACAAACATATCCACAGCTAATCATACAAAAGAAAAGTCCGGGGGCGGTGGCTCACATCTGTAATGCCAGCACTTTGGGAGGCCAAGACGGGAGGATCACCCAAGATCAGGAATTAGAGACCAGCCTGACCAACATGGTGAAACCCTCCCTGTCTTGACTAAAAATACAAAATTAGCCAGGCGTGGAGGCGCATGCCTACAATCCCAGGTACTCAGGAAGGCTGAAGCAGGAGAATCGCTTGAACCCGGGAGGCAGAGGTTGCAGTGAGCCAAGATTGCGCCATTGCACTCCAGCCTGGGCAACAAGAATGAAACTCAGGAAAGGAAACTTGGGAAACTCGGGAAGGGGAGGGGAGAGGGGATGGGGGGAAAGTGAGAGAGAAAGGGGAGAACGGAAGGGGAGAAGGGAGAGGGGAGAGGGAGAAGGGAAGGGGCCTCTTCCCCTATGTGGCCTGAGGTAATCTGTGAAAATGGTTCACTATTCACTTGACCCAGAGAACCCCACAAAATCATGCAAATCAAGAGGTTCAAATCTTCGTGTTCACTTCAAGAATACTAGTGACACTTAGGCTGGGCGCGGTGACTCATGCCTGTAATCCCAGCACTTTGGGAGGCCGGATCACAAGATGGGCGGATCACAAGGTCAGGAGATTGAGACCATCCTGGCTAACACGGTGAAACCCTGTCTCTACTAAAAATACAAAAAAATTTGCCGGGCGTAGTGGCCGGTGCCTGTAGTCCCAGCTACTTGGAGGCTGCAGGAGAATGGCATGAACCCGGAAGGCGGAACTTGCAATGAGCCGAGATCGTGCCACTGCACTCTAGCCTGGGCAACTAAGCGAGACTCCATCTCAAAAAAAAAAAAAAGAAGAATACTCATGACACTTCTCAGGCCATCAAGGGTATGCGTATATGAAAAGCCACGAAGTATCTGAAAGACATCACTTTACAGAAATAGCGTGTACCATTCCGACATTACAATGGTGGAGCTGGCTGGTTTGCCCAGGCCAGGCGGTGGGGCTGGACAAAAGGTCAATGGCCCAAAAAGCTTGCTGAATTTTTGCTGCACATGCTTAAAAATGCAGAGAGTAACGCTGAACTGAAGCGTTTAGATGTAGATTCTCTGGTCATTGAGCATATCCAAGTGAACAAAGCACCTAAAATGCGCCACTGGACCTATAGAGCTCATGGTTGGATTAACCCATACATGTGCTCTCTCTGCCACATTGAGATGATCCTTATAGAAAAGGAACAGATTGTTCCTAAACCAGAAAAGGAGGCTGCCCAGAAGAAAAAGTTATCCCAGAAGCAACTGAAGAAACAAAAACTTATGACACAGGAGTAAATTCAGCATTAAAATAAATGCAATTAAATTTTTTTTAAAAAAAAAAAGGAAAGAAAAGAAAGTAAATAAAAGCATGATCTGTATGAGCAGAGCCTATATTAACTGACTAACAGGTATAAGGTAAAATTCATATTCCCTTTTATTTCCGTAACTTTTTTTTAGGTTTTATTCTGAAAGGATTGTTTTTGAGAAGTGCATTTATTGGAGAAAGATTCCCTGTTCTCTTAACCTAGTAAAACAGAGAACAGAAGCATGGAGAAAGAAAAGGAGAAAGTAGACAGAGCAAAACAAAATGTAAAACCCAGATTGGATTTTTATTTAAATCCACGCCTTCTTTAAAAACTACTTGCAAGGCTGAAGAACTAACTATACTGAAATCAGTAATGACTTTTAAGACTAAACATATTGCAAATTATAATAAGCTTAAAGGCAGCAGGCAGGCTGGGCATGGGAGCTCATGCCTGTAATCCCAGCACTCTGGGAGGCCAAGGTAGCCAGATCACTTGAGGCCAGGAGTTCAAGATCAGCCTGGTCAAAACAGTGAAACCCTGTCTCTACCAAAAAAAAAAAAAAATTAGCCAGGTGTGGTTGGTGCATGCCTGCAGTCCCAGCTACTTGAGAGGCTGAGGCAGGAGAATCACTTTTATCCAGGAGGCAGAGGTTGCAGTTAGCCAAGATCCAGCCTGGGTGAC
>NW_012117921.1:873207-889503 GCF_000951035.1 Colobus angolensis palliatus | reverse complement strand
CCTGACTAACATGATGAAACCCTGTCTCTACTAAAAATACAAAAATTATCCGGGCATGGTGGTGTGCACCTGTAGTCCCAACTACTTGGGAGGCTTAGACAGGAGAACTGCTTGAACCCAGGAGGCAGAGGTTGCAGTGAGTTGAGATTGTGCCACTGCATTCCAGCCTGGGCAACAGAGCGAGACTGTCTCAAAAACAACAACAACAACAACAAAACAGCAGGCAGACCTGTACCATGGGAAACAGATTACCCCAGGAAAGGAAGATTCGGAAGGAGAAAGGCTAAAAAGGGAAAGGGCGCAAACAGCCACTGTGGTTGGGGAGGCCATTTCCTCCCAGGGAGCAGGAGATAGCAAGATCAGCAACAAGGGGTCTGATGCCCTAAATGTCAGGGAGTGGAAACTAGAATAAGAGCCTGAGTAGGTAGTGCCACATTATACTTATTCAATCAGATAGTCTCCCACTAAGTAAATGACGGTTCCGTACAAGCTGTGGAGCCTGGGTGATGACTCACTTGTAACAGAGTCTCTCTACTGCCAGGGTGCATTTTGTATTCCCATAGTCAGATCAGAAAAGAACAAAGGAAGAGCCGCAGAAGCAGAATCAGACTGGCAGCCTAGACACTTGGGCCTAAATCTGCCTCTAGCTCAAAATTGTTCTGTCCCACATTCCATCTTTCTGTTCCTCTCACTCTTCTGCCAACCCCATGTTCTAACTTTCTAAATCAATGCTCACCATATATACACACACACACACACACGCCAAACAGCCAGCCACATATATTTAGCACTAATTATATGCCTGTGCTTTAAGGTATATTATCTTCAAATGTCACAACAACTTTGTAAGGCAGGTGTTATCACTCCCATTTTATTTATTTATTGAGATATAATTCACCCTTTTTAAGTGTACAGTTCAGTGGCTTTTAGTATGTTCACAAAGTTGTACAAGTATCACCCCTATTTAATTCCAGAGCTTTCTCATCTCCCCCCAGAAAAATCCCATACCCATTAGCAGTCACCCCTTATTTGCTCATTTTCTTCTCCCCACATCTCCTGGCAACCACTAATCTATTTTCTATCTCTATAAATTTGCCTATTTTGGATATTTCATATCAATGGAATCATATAATCTGTGGCACTATGTATTACTCCCATTTTATATATGAAGAACCCAAGATTCAAATAGGTTAAGTAACTTGCCCCAAGTCACACAGTTAAAAAGAGAATGCACTTGAATAGGAACCCAGGTTTCATTCAAATGCTATGCTTGCTTTTGGCCACTGTACGCTGCCTCCATGCAGGAAGAAAATTAAGAAAGAAAGACCAAGTTTTGGATACCCTTGGAAAAATGGGATTTTGTTAATCTTTTTAAAAATGATTAGATTACCTTTTATTAAAAGTAGTAAGAACCAAAACTATAGCACTATCTTTGCTGAGCTTATGATCAGCATAAGATGTTGAAATGCACTGGCAACTCTTTTAAACAGATGATGGCAAACGACCACAGAGCACACCCATCCCAGCCTCAGCACTGCTGTCACTGTGCTCCACCCTACAATCCCAGCTTCTCCCCACCCCTCTGCCCCATAGAGATGACAGCTCTATAAAATGAAGCTCTAAAGAATCTCCTCTTTCCCAACTTTTCATCCCTTCCCCAAATGTCACTCTGCCACTTAAACTTTCTCATCATACAAATGTCTAAGACGACCAAGGAAAATGCCTATTTTATGTATGTATGTATGTATGTATGTATGTATGTATTTATTTATTTATTTATTTATTTTGAGACACAGTCTCACTCTGTCACCCAAGTTGTAGTGCACTGGCATGATCTCAGCTCACCGCAACCTCCGCCTCCTGGGTTCAAGCGATTCTCCTGCCTCAGCCTCCTGAGTAGCTGGGATTACAGGCCCGCACCACCATGCCCAGCTAACTTTTTGTATTTTAGTAGAGACGATGTTTCACCATGCTGGCTAGGCTAGTCTCGAGCTCCTGACCTCAGGTGATCCACTCGCCTCAGCCTCCCAAAGTGCTGGAATTACAGTGGTGAGCCACCGTGCCCAGCCAAAAATGCCTATTTTAAATAAGTACACTAGTGCTTTTCCCCTTCTTTTAAATGCTGGCACATTTAAAAGGTGTGACAAAAAGGTGAAGAATGTTGGAGAAACACAGCTGTGAGCTCACCAAAGGCAAAGAGCTATAAAAAACCTGAGAATTATAACTCATATAAAAGTCTTATAACCTACCTTAGCATTCTGCTTTTTTATGTATGTGTTTTATGTGTTGCACACGTATATGGTTTAGATTATACCTTTCTAGAGGACCAAGTTCAGGTCTTCTTAGACCTTTTTAATCCATCATCCAACATAAACGATTATTGATGATAATTATAATTATTTTTTCTTTCTTAAAAGTATAGAAGGGAAAGACTGATCTTCACTAGCCTAAGGCCAAGGCCAGTATCTTTATTTGACTCTTTTTTTTTTTTTTTTTGAGACAGAGTCTCGCTCTTCCGCCTAGGCGGGATTGCAGTGGCGCTATCTCAGCTCACTGCAAGCTCCGCCTCCCAGGTTCACGCCATTCTCCTGCCTCAACCTCCCGAGTAGCTCAGTAGCTGGGACTACAGGCGCCCGCCACCAAGCCCGGCTAGGTTTTTGTATTTTTAGTAGAGACGGGGTTTCACTGTGGTCTCGATCTCCTGACCTCGTGATCTGCCCGTCTCGGCCTCCCAAAGTGCTGGGATTACAGGCTTGAGCCACGGCGCCCGGCCTCTAGTTTTATATTTTTAATAGACAAGGGGTTTCTCCTTGTTGGTCAGGCTGGTCTCAAACTCCTGACCTCAGGTGATCCACCCGCCTTGGCCTCCCAAAGAGTTGAGATTACAGGCGTGAGCCACCACACCTGGCCTGTTTTTTGTTGTTTGTTGTTTTAAGACAGAGTCTCAATCTGTCGCCCAGGCTGGAGCACAGTGGGTGATCTCGACTCACTGCAACCTCCGCCTCCCAGGTTCAAGCGATTCTCCTGCCTCAGCCTCCTGAGTAGCTGGGAAAGAGGCACCCGCCACCCTGCCCGGCTAATTTTTGTATTTTCAGTAGAGATGGGGTTTTACCATGTTAGTCAGGCTGGTCTCGAACTCCTGACCTCAAGTGATCCGCCCTCCTTGGCCTCCCAAAGTGCTGGGATTACAGGTGTGAGCCACCACCGCGTCCAGCCCAGGTCCTGTTCTAAACATGCACATAGATTTACTCCCACGAACCCGAGAGATCGGTACCGTTATAATCCCTATTTCCAGATGAGGAAATGAAGGCACAGCACAGTTGTGATTTGCCCATGATCATTTGGTTAGGAAGAGGTGAAACCAGGATTCAAAGAAGGCAGCACAGACCACAGAATTTCAACAAGACATATTTAAGTCACTCTAATATCTTTTTTTTTTTTTTTTTGAGACACAGTCTCACTGCGATGCCCAGGCTGGAGTGCAATGGCTCAAACTCGACTCACTGCAACCTCCGCCTCCTGGGTTCAAGCAATTCTCCTGCCTCAGCCTCCCGAGTAGCTGGGGTTACAGGCACGTGCCATCATGCCTGGCTAATGTTTGTACTTTTAGTAGAGATGGGGTTTCACCACATCGGCCAGGCTGGTTCGAACTCCTGACCTCGGGTGATCCGCCGACCTCGGGTGATCCTCCTGCCTCGGCCTCCCAAAGTGCTGGAATTAAAGGCGTGAGCCACCGCGCCTGGCCCACTCCAATTTCTTAAAATTGAGAGGCTTATGACAAATTGCAACAGCTAGCAACTTTGCTGGATCATAAAACAAGAAAAATACTTTTCCATGCCGGGCACAGTGGCTCACGCCTGTAATCACAGCACTGTGGGAGGCCAAGGCAGGCAGATCACTTAAGGTCAGGAGTTTGAGACCAGCCTGGCCAACATGGTAAAACCCTGCCTCTACTAAAAATAGAAAGAAAAAAAAAATTAGCTGGGCCTGGTGGCAGGCACCTGTAGTCCCAGCCACTCAGGAGCCTGAAGCAGGAGAATCACGTGAACAGGGGAAGCGAAGGTTGCAGTGAGCCAAGATCATGCCACTGCACTCCAGCCTGGGCAACACAGAGAGACTCTGTCTCAAAAAAAAAAAAAGAAAAAGAAAAATACTTTTCCCTCTGCTACTCTTAATACTCCACCCTGCCTTTCCTCAGAAGTGCTCAAAGCCTTTATTTATTTATTTATTTATTTATTTATTTATTTATTTATTTATTTATTTATTTATTTTGAGACAAGCGTTTCACTCTTGTTGCCCAGGCTGGAGTGCAATGGCGTGATCTCGGCTCACCACAACCTCCACCTCCCAGATTCAAGTGATTCTCCTGCCTCAGCCTTCCCCAGCAGCTGGGATTACAGGCATGTGTCACCATGCCCGGCTAATTTTTTTGGATTTTTAGTAGAGACAGGTTTCTCCATGTTGGTCAGGCTGGTCTCTAACTCCCAACCTCAGGTGATCCGCCTGCCTCAGCATCCCAAAGTGCTGGGATTACAGGTGTGAGCCACCACACCCAGCCCAAAGCCTTTATCTCATTACTTCTGATCCCTCTGACATAAGAAAATCAACAGATAAAAGGGCTCTCACACCCTATAGCTAAGTGAAAAGGCCAGTGATTTGGGCAGCAGGGGAAGAAATGAATCAAGGAAACTTTACTTATAATTCAGTTTTCTCTGTATAGGTCAAGCTACTCTAAAAACAGAAGACCATTTTGGAGTTCCATTCTACTTACTTTTTTTTTTCTTTTTTTTCCTTCCTGAGATGGAGTCTCGCTCTGTCGCCCAGGCCAGTGTGCAGTGGCGCAATCTCAGCTCACTGTACCTCCGCCTCCTGGGCTTAAGCGATTCTCCTGCTTCAGCCTCCCAAGTAGCTGGGATTATAGGTGTGCGCCACCATGCCCGGCTAATTTTTGTATTTTTAGTAGACATGGGGTTTCGCCATGTTGGCCAGGCTGGTCTTGAACTCCTGACCTCAGGTGATCTACCCACCTTGGCCTCCCAAAGTGCTGGGATTACAGGTGTGAGCCACCACAACCGGCCTTACTTTTTAACTTCTAAAATACCATATACGTTACATATCCTCTACACTGACCCCAGTGAATTCAGAACTATAAAATTTTAGAGGAAAATATTATTTTGGGTCCTTTACTCTCTTTTGTGGGTGAAAGTGAGACAATAAAAATTTTTGGTATCATATGGCATTACAAATGGTATATAAATAGACATGAAAATTGTTTTACTATTGTTACCATCCTTTTAGTCCAATAATTTCAAATTGAGAGTTAATCCTTGATATTCTTTCAGTTGCTCAAATACTATACTACATCAACCTAGAGGCACACTTCCATTCTGAAATAATGTTTAAAACCTACAGGTTTGTTTGGGTAAGAATTGAGTGTTCCTCTTGGACACAGGAAGGGGAACATCACACAACGGAACCTGCTGTGGGGTGGGGGGAGGGGGGAGGGATAGCATTAGGAGATATACCTAATGTAAATGACGAGTTAATGGGTGCAGCACACCAACATGGCACCTGTATACATATGTAACAAACCTGCACGTTATGCACATGTACCCTAGAACTTAAAGTATAACAAAAAATAAATAAATAACAGAATTGAGTGTTCCTTCAACATCCAAGTTCCTATTAATCAGAGACTAACATTCATAAAAGAAAGCTGAGGAATGGGTGTGGTGGCTGATTACTGTAATTCCAGCACCTTGGGAGGTTGAGGTGGAAGGATGGTTTGAGGCCATGAGTTTCTGAACAGCCTGGGCAACAAAGCGAGACCCCATCTTTACAAAAAAATTTAAAAAAGAAAGTTGAGACAGTCTCTGAATGAACTTGACCTTACAAAGATGGCCTATAAATGACAGAACAACAACTAGATGTCTTTTTAGGAGTGGTTTCTACTTTCTGACATGACCACCTAAATAGCTAGGAAAATGCATCCCTAAAATATACATAGTAAGTGTCCCCTCACTAACTTTCCTTGGTGCATTTTTACCCCCAAACACTCCATGATGAAAGAAAGAGAAGCATTTTATGGAACAAAACCGAATTGCTCCCAGTCCTGCCATCTGCACACTTCCAGGTTTTAATTTGGGATGGACAGACTCCACACGGTGAAGAGTTAAATACGCAAAGATTAGTTCATGATGCAGTCAACTGGAAAAGCTAATGAGGCGAAATGCAAAGTTATATTTGTATGTCTTAAGTTGTTTTTTAAAGAATAAAAACAAGAGCCAACCAAAGTGCCTTGAAAACCTCCATCTCTCTGAGGTTAATCGATTCTCTTTGTTTTAGAAGCCAAGTCTAAAATAAATAGTTATTTTAAAATAAAAACAGCAATAAAGGGCTTTTTAAGATAAGCTGTGAGAGAAACTTTCCAGCAGGGAACACCTCTGGAAAGCACTGTTATGGGTGCGGGTGAAAGTACACATTCTGGGGATTGTCTCAGAAAACATTAGCCCTTCTCATCAGCTGTTTTCTGGTAGCCTCACAGATACCAGTTCTCTCTACAAGTCCATTCCAGGACAGCTTATTTCCAGACATAAGATGTCAAAACAACTTCAGAAAAATTAGTAATCCCCCTCCTTTTATGCTACAAGATAAAATAAGGCTTTTTAAATTCCGATCCAAACCAACTGAATGGAATAGTATCATTTAGGGCCCTGTCATAATCTTAGTATCTTATTTTTATCACCATTTATGGATTCCCAGTCCAATGTAGGACATTAAGCGCAAAACTTTGGGAATATAAGAGCTAACACCCAAAGTCAGAACAATTCATCCAGTTCTGAGCCTCGTGTTCAAATCTGCTGTATCTAAATTCATGGTTCTGAAGGTATTTTAACAGACCACCTGCCTCACATTCCCCAGTGTCTTTTATAATTACTATTATTATTTTATTTTTTGAGACGGAATCTCACTCTGTCGCACAGGGTGGAGTGCAGTGGCACAATCTCGGCTCACTGCACCTCCGTCTCCTGGTTTCAAGCGATTCTCCTGCCTCAGCCTCCCCAGTGGCTGAGATTACAGGCGCCACCCACCACACCTGGCTAGTTTTTGTTTGTTTGTTTGTTTGGTAGAGACAGGGTTTCACCATGTTGGCCAGGCTGGTCTCGAATTCCTGACCTCAAGTGATCCGCTCGCCTCTACCTCCCAAAGTGCTGGGATTACAGACGTAAGCCACCGCGCCCGTCCTCTCCAGGTTCTTTTCACGTTAAATTAGATTTTTAGGACCCACTTTCCACACCTATTCAATCGGAATTAATGAGCTAAAGCATGAGACATGGCATTCTTAATACGCCCCTGGGGTGAGTTTAATGCACACTATCGTTTGAGAATCACTAAATTAAACCCACAGACTTCTTTCCTGTTTTGTCCCCAAGAGATCTATCTACATGGAATGCCAGTCCCTTCTCCCTTCCGATCTAAAGTTATTTCCTAATTAGACGCAGTAGTTAACAAATCCTCCAGTTCCCCACCAACAGCAGTTTAAAAGGAAGCAAGACGTTAGGAAAGATTAAAGACCATGCACGATTTTAAGTGTTTGGGGGCCTTTGGCACATCCTAGAAAGAATCATGCAAGAACAAGAGTAGCTAGTTCTCCATTGGCTCAGGACCAAGACGATCCCTCCCCTCTCTTCTTCACCATAAGCTGGAGCAACATCTCTGGCAATTCCCTGGCATCCATCAGATATGATTTCCACCCCCAACCCTATTTAGAGAATGTCCCCTCTTCACAGAGCTGCCGCATGATTGCTGTGAACACATTTCACATACATCATCAAACCCACACACTCGACTACAGTCCCATGGCCTCCTCGGACTCCCGGGACACCCTGCCGCCTCTGCTCCATCCCTAAACTGGGGCTCTGACCCACAACTGCGCACCCGCCCGCCTCCAACTCAGAGCAACTTTCCCCACTCCTCGGATTAACTGGTACCCTTTCCGAACGCCGGCCCAGCCCAGTCCCGTCAGCGCACACCCCGGTGCCCGGGGTCCTGCTCCGGGAACTCCGGCCCTCGGTTGCCCCTGGCTCCCGGTCCCCCAGCCGGGCCCTCAGCGGGCCCCCTCCTCCCCTCCTCAGAGGGATGCCTTCCCAAGGCATCCCGGATCCGGCCGGCTCAGGCCCAGGGACCCGGCCACACTGCACGACTGCGACTTTCCGCCTGCCTCTTCTCGGGCTTGTTTTGCAGGACAGGGGTGCGGTCCGCCCTCCGATTTGCCTCTACTGCCCTCTCTCCCTCCGGGCTGCCCTCCTTACCCGCCTGCAGCCCGGTTTCGGCGACATCGCCTGCAGGGCCGCGCTCGGCCCCGCCGCCGCCCGTGGGGGAGGAGGGACAAGTGTGGTTGTGGGAGCACTTAATGTCGCGGAAGAACTTCTGGGTCTCGCGCAGGTTCTGTCGCAGCCGTCCCAGGTAGCGGCGGTAGCGGCCGAAGCCCCGGCACAGCTCGCGGATCATTCCGCCGCCGGGGCCCGGGCCGGGACCCGAAACGGGCTCGCTACCCCATGGTACCTCGTTGCCCTCCATCGCCTCTGCCCGCTCTGTCTTTGCGGCTCGGTCCCCGGCCGCTGGCCCGGCCTCCCTCCTCCCCGCCCCCCAAGTGCCGAAGGGAGGAGGAATCCGCCTCTTGACACCCCCGCTTGCAGTCAGCCAGGCTCCCAACCTCCGTCGCTGCCGTTGCAAACAAACCAAGCCGCAGTGCGCCGCTGTCGGAACCTTTCTCTCCACTACCCAGAAGGGTGAGGGAAGGATCGCTGGAGGACACGCTCGCCGCGGGGTCTCTTGGGACTTGTAGTCCGGGCTGGGACCAAACGCCAAAACCTCAAGGCTGGAGAAGGGGAGGCTGTGGATGGTACTGATCCCTTTTGGAGAAAATCCTCACTCGTTCTTATGTTTTCGCGCTCTCCTCATTTTAAAAAGTGTTCCCAATCCCCACTCAGCGTCCCTGAGGGGAGAGAGGAGCTGCAGAACCTGAGCGCCAGCAGAAGTGGGGTGCCTTACCGAAATCGTAGCGAAAGATGTTAATAGCAGAGAAAAGGAAGGAAACAAGACCGTGGACAGTCATATCTCCATGGCTACCCTAAGTGGCTCTCTCGTGTTTCGAATACAGTTGATACTGGGGAATCGGCTGAAAGTACCCTGGAAATAGGGAAATCTCTCATGTTTGTATTGCGTTCCCCTTTTCCAACTTTCCTTCTCCAGACTTAGAAAGGAAGGGTGTGAAAGGATCAACAAGAGCTGTAAGCTGAACTTCAGTTGGTTCCTCAAGTAAGGAGACTGGGCTGGGTAAGGGGAAGTTGAGGTTTGTGGCCTTCCAAACTATTTCTGATTATCTTAACTTGGCTTCTGCTAATATGGAGGACTTCCATTGACACACACAGTCACGGACTCCTGGACACAATGACAAAGGGGGCAAAACTTGACGTCACCTCTTTTCTGTTTCCTGAGTTATCTCTCCCCTCTTCACCAGGCACAGAACCCATCTGTATCTTTCTTGCTGTAGAAAGACACCATCTTTTACCGAGGCCAGACCTCTTCTCTGATAGGCTGGAATGATGTAGTTTCTTGACTGAAATTAAGAGGAGATTTGAGTTTGGGTCTGGGCTCTCCCTATACTTTGCCTTGTGATCTTGGGCAACACCCTGTTTCATCTTCTATAAAGTAAGGGTTTAGAATGGCAGATCTTTAAGCCCTTTTGGCTTTAAAATTTTGTGAGTCCTGCTTCAGAAATTTTACTTCTCCTAACCTCTCATCTCAGAACACACAGGTATTCCTGGCCAAATGAGGTCATGATATTTGGATTAATTGTTGTAAAATGTGAAGGCCTTGCCTTTCCAGGGGCATTAGCATTTTGTAAAAAGGGATCACTAATTCAATGAATCTGTATTTGATAAATATCTGTGAGGGCTGACTGCAAGGAGGGAGCCTCATGCTCCTTCCCATTTACCCACTCCCCCTTCTGACTTTTACTTGGTCACATTCTCCATCAGCCATTCTTCTTTTGCAAGATTGTATTCCTCATGCAATCTCCAAAAGGTTCAGTAAAACAGAAATGAAAGGCCGGGCGCGGTGGCTCAAGCCTGTAATCCCAGCACTTTGGGAGGCCGAGACGGGCGGATCACGAGGTCAGAAGATCGAGACCATCCTGGCTAACACGGTGAAACCCCGTCTCTACTAAAAATACAAAAAACTAGCCGGGCGAGGTGGCAGCGCCTGTAGTCCCAGCTACTCGGGAGGCTGAGGCAGGAGAATGGCATGAACCCGGGAGGTGGAGCTTGCAGTGAGCTGAGATCCGGCCACAGCACTCCAGCCTGGGTGACAGAGCGAGACTCCGTCTCAAAAAAAAAAAACAGAAATGAAAATTGAAAATGACAATTTTAATACAAAATAGATACTATTTTTTAAAATAGAAGAGCTGTAAGAAAGCAATGTGTAATGATTTGCCACACAGAGTAATTTCTAGCACAGGAGGTCAGATAAGAGCACTCGAGCTGGAGTTATCCAGAAAAGGAATCTGTCTTGAAGAAGAGGCAAAATTTGGATAGGTGGAAGTAATCAGAGTGGGCGTTATTTCAGGTAAATATCACAAAGCCTACCCTTTTAAAAACTATTCCTTAGTACCTTACATTTATTTTCAAAATAAGTAATACAAGAATGTAGTATAAAATTCAAACGGTGCAAAGGATATACAAGGAAAAACTAAGTCTTCCTTAGTTTTTCTGTTCATTTCCCAGTCACCTAGTTCCCCTCCCAGGAGGCAACCACTGTTGTAGATATAAATCATATATAGATAGATCCTATATATATGTATGTGTATGTATATATTTTAAATACAAATGATAGCATATGTAATACATACTTGATTATGGCCTTGCAGACCTCTGCACCAAAACATAAAGGTCTGTTTCATTCTTTTTAACTGTGTAACATACTACCACATGGATTGGCATGTTTTATTTAACAAGTCCTCTATTGGCAGACCTTTAGGATTTTTGCAATCTTTTGGTATTATAAACAATACTGCAATAACTAATCTTCTATGTACATCATTTTGAATATGTGTAAGTATATCTCATCCCCATTTTTGATCTGTTGAGAAAAGCAAAAGTTTTTTGCTATTTAAAATCTTAAAGGATGCAAGTGACAGTGAGCCCTTTGTAAATCATAATAACTTGCCAATTAAAATACATATTTTCTTCAAATATCTAATTCAAAGGACAAACGGAGAAAATAAAGTTTTGAATGGTAAGAAGAGAGGGTTTAAGTTGGTATAGAAAAGTATTTCCTGGCTGGGCACAGTGGCTCACACCTGTAAACCCAGCACTTTGGGAGGCCAAGGCGGGCGGATCATGAGATCAAGAGTTTGAGACCATCCTGGCCAACATGGTGAAACTCTGTCTCTACTAAAAAAAAAAATTAGCTGGATGTGATGGCACATGCCTGTTGTCCCAGCTACTCGGAAGGCTGAGGCAGGAGAATTGCTTGGACCTGGGAAGTGGAGGTTGCAGTGAGCTGAGATCACGCCACGGTACTCCAGCCTGGCGACAGAGTGAGACTGTGTCTCAAAAAAACAAAAAAAAAAACAAAAGAAAAATATTTCCTAGCCACGCAAAGTGGCTCACGCCTGTAATCCCAGCACTTTGGGAGGCTGAGGCAGGCAGATTGCCTGAGATGGGGAGTTCGAGACCAGCCTGGCCAGCATGGTGAAACCCCCATCTCTACTAAAAATACAAAAATTAGCCAGGCGTGGTGGCAGACACCTGTAATCCCAGCTACTCGGGAAGCTGAGGCAGGACAATCGCTTGAACCCGGGAGGTGGAGGTTGCAGTGAGCCGAGATCATGACACTGCACTCCAGCCTGGGCAACAGAGTCAGACTCCTGTCTCAAAAAAGAAAGAAAAGTATTTCCTGAAAGTGTTGAGAGTTAAACAATTAATGAAGATCAACACACAGATCTACTTTTGTTCTCTTCTATGACACCATTAAAATGACAGTAATGGGATTTTTTTCAGGCACAAAGCCAGAATAATGAGAGGAGTCAGCAGCAAAAAATAAAGTGGAAGATGGAAAGCAAATGGGCAAGTTTTAACTAAGAAACCTGAATCCTAAACCCAAAGTAGTAAAGTTGAGATCCCACCTGATATCTATTGAAGGATCCCCTAAGTCTTAGAAACTGGTGGCAACAGTTCCCCCCACTGCCTACCGTGGAAGTAGAGTTGTTTAAGAGCAGTTAAATCCTGAGGTCACTTCCTCATCTTCAACTTCCACCCTACCCTCCGAAAAACAAGACTGAAGTATTTATTCTCCAGAGAGGGTTAAATAGCTGTCTGTATAAACAAGGACATAAGTGAATGTATGGATATTGGATGCCCTCTTCATTCAATTCCTGGATCTTTGGCTACCAGCTGCTTACCCTCCAAAGAGAAAACTAAAAGTGTCTTTATGAAGGAATATGAGCAGCCCAAGAGGAAAGAGACCCAAAGATACTGACATCAGAACCGAGATTTTTGTCTGCCTGTGTGTTTCACTGCTGTATCTCCAGGACCTAGAACAGTGCCTGTCACTTAGTAGGTACTCGTTAGATATTTGTTGAGTGAATGAGTGTTCGCTGTAGATTGATCGATTGATTAAGTTGAGACAGGGTTTTGGGGTTTGCCATATTGTCCAGACTGATCTGAAACTCCTGGACTCAAGCGATACACACCTGCCTTGGCTTCCTATAGTATTAGGATTACAGGTGTGAGCCACCACATCCAGCCGACATTTTTCAACATTCAGGAAATCACAAAAGAGAAAGTAAAACCACTCAAACTTTCACTATCCAGAAAAAAACAGTAGGTTATATTGGTATCCATTAATGTTGTTATTGGAGGAAACAGGATAGGTGAGAAATATTCTTTCTAACTTTACTTTTCTATTACAAGTTCCTCTTGGTTTGATGATTTCTAGAGAGATTCTGAAGCCTTGATCTTCCTGTTCATGTAGGTGGAAATCAAGAACTTTTTTTAGAACACCATAAAACATCAACACTTAATACTTCCATATGCTTTAAGAACAGTTTACTAAGAAAAAGTGTGGCTATTTTCTGTTATGCAACATAAAATCAGAATCACAAATCCAAGAATTCAAAAGATCTACAAATTGAAGGAAAAAATAAAGAATTATATATTATTGAGTTTTATTATATTGAGAAATATAAGTATTTCTTTACTACTTGTTCGATCACTATCATCTTCTAAAGCAGGTAGGTAGTATTTCGCTCCAAAAAACGAAAGGAAAAATTATGGAAGAAAAGATGAAAAATACAACCCATTAACCTAATTTTTTTTCTATGAATTGGGAAAAGTCACCATTATCAAATTTAACAACCAAACATACTTTCTTGTAGCTCAATACTGATTCCCAAGGGAACATGTTTGAAAATCCCTGGTTCTAGACAGTCTTGCCCTCTTCTCTGCCTATAGTGTATATTGCTGGTGGTGTTGCAGAACAGTGCTTCTCAAACTTCAGTGTGCACACGAATCATGTGGAGATCTTGTTAAAATGCACTTCTGATTCAGTAAATCTAGGGTGGTGCTTGGGATTCTGCATTTGTTTTGTTTTGTTTTATTTTATTTTATTTTATTTTATTTCAGATGGAGTTTTGCTCTTGTTGCCCAGGCTGGAGTGCAGTGGCACGATCTCGGCTCACTGCAACCTCTGCCTCCTGAGTTCAAGCAGTTCTCCTGCCTCAGCCTCCTGAGTTGCTGGGATTACAGGCATGCACCACCACGCCCAGCTCATTTTTTGTATTTTTAGTAGAGACAGAGTTTCATCATGTTGGCCAGGCCGGTCTCGAACTCCTGACCTCAGGTGATCCACCTTCCTCACCCTCCCAAAGTGTAGAGATTACAGGCGTGAGCCACCACGCCCGACCTATCTTATTTTTTTTTAATTTTATGTATCTATTTATTTTTGAGACAGGGTCTTGCCCTCTGTCTCCCAGGCTGGAGTGCAATGGCGCAATCTCGGCTTACTGCAACCTCCACCTCCCAGGTTGGAGGTAAGTGAAAGTGCTTTGAAATGGAAATCAGCCAGGTGTGATGGCTCATGCCTGTAAATCCCAGCACTTTGGGAGCCCGAGACAGGTGGATTGCTTGACCCCAGGAGTTGGAGACCAGCCTGGGCAAGACCATGGTGAAACTCCATCTCTACAAAAAATTTAAAAATTGGCCGGGCGCGGTGGCTCAAGCCTGTAATCCCAGCACTTTGGGAGGCCGAGACAGGCGGATCACGAGGTCAGGAGATCGAGACCATCCTGGCTAACACGGTGAAACCCCGTCTCTACTAAAAAATACAAAAAAATTAGCCAGGTGTGGTGGCACAGGCCTGTAGTCCCAGCTACTTGGGAGGCTGAGGTGGGAGGATCACCTGAACCTGGGGAAGTTGAGGCTGCAGTGAGCCATGATCATGCCACTGCACTGCAACCTGGGCAAGAGAGTGAGACCATGTCTCAAAAAAAAAAAAAAGAAAAAGAAAAAGAAAAAAGAAAAGAAATACTGTAAAAATTTAGGGAAAAGCAAGGGAATAGAGAGAATCTAACCCGAGTTTCCAGTCCTGGCAGTGCTGCTTACTTATTTCATGATTGTAAGCAAATTACTTAGAGCCTCATTCACTTCATCTGTAGAGAAGAACTAATACCCACCTCACAGGGTTATGAAGATTAAATGACATAATGTGTAAAGCCGTTAGCACCTTACCTGGCACACAGACATGCTTAGGAAATGTTTTCTGTCTGTAGTAACTACTCACATTCAGGATCATGTATTTTTACAAGGAGGATAGCATTTCCAAGAATATTTTGTTTATGAGATTCTCTACATGAAGGTTTATTAACTTGAAGATTAAAAGTCTATAAAATTGAACTGCTAAATGCTATTTAATTATACATCAAATATCATTACAATGCTGAATATTTCATCAGTGCCATGCCTGGCTGTCAGGATGTAGAGCATTAGGGGGAAACAATCAAAGGGAATGTGGTAGAACTCTAAGCAGAGATCATCTTTGTTTAACTGCCAAGTAGAAGAACAAGGTTTTCCAGAAATGTTTTAGAGTAACCCATCCAAAGTTTTCCAGAAGCCCTGAATATAGTTTTTCCACAATTCATTTTTCATCAGTAAGATAGTAGATCGGCATTGCTTTTCTTTTTCTTTTCTTTTTTGAGATGGAATTTCGCTCTTGTCACCCAGGTTGGAGTGCAATGGCGTAATCTCAGCTTACTGCAATCTCCGCTTCCTGGGTTGAAGGGATTCTCCTGCCTTAGCCTCCCAAGTAGCTGGGATTACAAGAGCCCACCACCACGCCCGGCTAATTATTACTATTATTATTATTTTGAGATGGAGTTTCACTCTTGTTACCCAGGCTGGAGTGCAATGGTGCAATCTCGACTCACTGCAACCTCCGCCCAGGTTCAAGTGATTCTCCTGCCTCAGCCTCCCGAGTAGCTGGGATTACAGGCATGTGCCACCATGCCCAGGTAATTTTGTATTTTTAGTGGAGACGGGGTTTCTTCATGTTGGTCAGGCTGGTCTCGAACTCCTGACCTCAAGTGATCCACCTGCCTCGGCCTCCCAAAGTGCTGGGATTATAGGCGTGAGCCACCGCGCCTGTCCTCATTATTGCTTTTCTAAATCTAAATGGCTGTGATCCTTTCTCCGTTATGTTATCTGACAGTTCAGTGGAACCCATATTTGGTTTATTTCCCTACCTACCTGGAATAACACCTTATAATTGGTTATATTCTTATCTCTGGGCTGATCCTAGGTGGATAAAGATGGATAGATTAACAGCTACCAGTACTCTTTTCTATGTCAATGTTATTTATTTATTTATTTATTTATTATTATTTTGAGATGGGGTCTCTCTCTCTGTTGCCCAGGCTGGGGATGAAGTGGCACAATCTCAGCTCACTGCAGCCTCAACTACAGGGGGTCAAGTGGTTCTCCCACCTAAGCCTCCTGAGTAGCTGGGACCACCATGTCCAGCTAGTTTTTTTTTTTTTGTAGAGTCTCACTATACAGCCCAGGCTTCTCAATATTATCTTAATAAAGGTTTTCTAGAAGATTCTGAAGCCCAATTTCTGAAACATTCCATCCAGCTTAGTCTGTATCTATCCACATATGCCAAGCCCAATGCCTGAAACAGAGTATAGTCTCTCTCTATATATATCTACATATATATATATATATATATTTTTTTTTT
>NW_012117921.1:871984-872797 GCF_000951035.1 Colobus angolensis palliatus | reverse complement strand
TCAATCAATATTATCTGAAAGAAAATATTTCCTTTCATTCCCCTGCCTGCCCCCTTTCTCATAAATCCAGCCACCTCTCCAGGGAGGTGGTTTGATGGAAGTGAGGGTTAGGATTCTGAAGCAAAGGTGGAAGGCATTCTCGTCAAGAGAACATTCTCTATTCCCAAATTTCAGAGGAAAGAGGGACCTCCACCTATCGAGCTTCATGTGAGCCTCCAAGTGCTTGGAAGAAAGTTCCTGGCACCTGGTTGAGCCACCATCACATATCTCTGTGTTGACAGGGTCCTACCGTTTTTCCTAGAGCTGATTTCAGAAGCACCAGTCTAGGCACTTTCTCAAAATAGGGTTTAGGGATCCATTTAGGCAAGTTTCCAGTTTACATATACACATTTCTTGCAGAGGGAATATGACAAATTTTAAGGATGTGGAGGAATAAAGAGTAAAAAATAGTATTTAAAACATCATAAAAATAAATCCATTTTACATAAGATTTTAACAGTCTCACATTCTAGCATAAATTTTAGGATTATTTCTGAGCACTCCCTCCCATGTTTATCCATAACTTACCCAAAATTTATCAATACAGTTTATATCGTATTTAATTCTTACAACAACCCCGCATAGTTTTATCCTTATTTTACAGATGAGGAAACTCAGACTAAGGCTAAGTGATTTTTCTAAGTCCATATAGCTAATAATACAGATTTGTTGGACTCCAAAGCCCTAATTCTTCTAGCTCTACACAATTTTGCATTCTAATGCTTTCATTTTATAAGAAGGTTTTTAATGGTTTTTTTTTTTTTTTTTTTTTTT
>NW_012117921.1:868444-871075 GCF_000951035.1 Colobus angolensis palliatus | reverse complement strand
CGAGGTGGGCAGATCACGAGGTCAGGAGATCAAGACTATCCTGGACAACATAGTGAAACCCCATCTCTACTAAAAATACAAAAATTAGCCGGGCTTGGTGGTGCATGCCTGTAATCCCAGCTCCTCGGGAGGCAGAGGCAGGAGAATCCTTTGAACCAGGGAGGTGGAGGTTGCAGTGAGCCGAGATCACGCCACAGCACTCTAGCCTGGCGTGAGAGTACTATCTTCTTTCACCAGCACCCTGTGAGAGATATAAGACAAGCCTGGGTGGTCTCATTAATGAAAACAGCCCTTTGTCCCTGTGTCTGCTTGGGTATGCCCCCAGAGCAATATGAGGCTGCCTGAAAATGGTTTATGACATAAGGATGCATAGTCCAGAATAATATCTCACATGGATGGTGTGATTCCCCTTCTCACGAGAGACTTCACTGATTAAGTTGTCTTTTTCTTATTGAAGTCACAAGATCAGCAGAAGGCTTTCCAAACAACTGACATTTTCCTCTTAATTCAGAGCAACTCACCATTCCCATGTTGGAAAAAAGTGTGGTGCCTGTTAGAACTGAAGCCTAGACTTCAGTTAGAATGGCTCATGGTTTACCATTCCAATCTCAGTGCAAAAGGGTGGGACATTTAGGTAGTTTCAGGTTTATTATTATTTATTATTATTATTATTATTATTGAGATGGAGTTTCACTCTGTTGCCCAGGCTGGAGTGCAAACGGCATGATCTCGGCTCACTGCAACCTCCGCCTCCCGGGTTCAGGCGATTCTCCTGCCTCAGCGGGTCCTTCCAGGACACCAACAAAAGGAAGTCCTGAAAGAGCTGAAAAGGTTTCAGGGACTGTCAGGAAGAAGTGAAAGTAAGGAAAAGTCACACTAAAATAAGAAAGCTCTATTCCAACTGGTGGAAGGTGATATTGAGATTATATATTAATATGTCTCTATCTTAGTTATCTTACATGGCAAGAATACCATTTGAGGCTATTGAAAGGTTTAGATCTAAATTAGATGGCATATTATTAGGAACTCAAATGATAGTTGTTATTATTAGTCTATAATTACACTATACGTAGTCTAGGCTAACAGTACAGTAGGTATTACAGAAAAAGTATGGACATTGAAAGGAAGCAGAAGTGGTCTGGCCATCTCTTTTTAGCCAGGTTACCTAAGGCAAGTTTTATATCTTCTTTGAGCCTCAGTTTCATTACTGTAAAATGATACTTAACCTACAAAGTTTTTTGTTTTGTTTTGTTTTTGAGACGGACTCTCGCTCTGTCGCCAGGCTGGAGTGCAGTGGCACGATCTCAGCTCACTGCAACCTCTGCCTCCCGGGCTCAAGTGATTCTCTTGCCTCAGCCTCCTGAGTAGCTGGGATTACAGGTGCATACCATCATGCCTGACTAATTTTTGTATTTTTAGTAGAGATGGGGTTTCACCATGTTGGCCAGGATGGTCTTGATATCCTGACCTCATGATCCACCTGCCTTGGCCTCCCAAAGTGCTGGGATTACAGGTGTGAGCCACTGCACCTGGCCACAAAGTTTGTTTTATGGACTAAATGGGAAGGTGTGTTATGCATATAGTAAGTGCTCAACTAATTAATAAATCAACAAATGTAATCAACCAAGTCTTCCCCTACATCAGTGGTTCTCAAAGTTCAATGTACATATATCACTTAGGAAACATGTCTAAAAAGCAGAGTTTCAGGCTCTACCCCCAGAAATTCGGTTTCTATCAGGTTGGAATGGGGCCTGGGAAGCTGCATATATAACTAAATTTCAAGGTGATTATGTTGCTGGTAGTCCATGAACCATACTTTTAGAAATTAAGACTACCCTACAGTCTCAGAGAATAAAGAGAAGAAAAATAATTCCATTTTAATATGTCATACAACTCTAGAGCATGCAGATATATAATTAAAGAGATCCAAATGTTGAATGTTCTATTTTCAAGATGATATTTAGTTCTTCCTTACTTAAAAGAATAAGAATCATCCTAAAGAATATTTTATCCTTTTAACATTCATGATATGGATGAATGTGTGAAAATACCTCTTTTGGGGAGTCATCTTGATCCCTCACAGAGCTCTCTCTCTCCTCCGGACCTTGATACTTAATTAGCTCCCCTTGGAGTGCTGGCAGGCATTACCATTTCAATCTTGTGTTGTTAATCGACATTTCGTCTGTATCTCATCTCCCCAACTGGACTTTAAGGCAGGACCAATATCTTTTATTGTTCTATATCCTCCACAAGTGTATTATAAAGCCTTTGTACACGATATGTGTTTCATAAATATATGTGAACGAATGTAGAGCTATTGAATTGCAGACTAATATTAATTAGAATATTACTTACCATAAAGTGACTCAAAATTATAGTTGTGAAAAGGTGAGCTATTAGGTTTTCAGGCTTAGAGTAGGGGTGTCCAATCTTTTGGCTTCCCTAGGCTACACTGGAAGAAGAAGAATTATCTTGGGCCACACATAAAATACACTAACGATAGCGATAAGCTTTTTTTTTTTTTTGAGATGGAGTCTCGCTCTGTCCCCCAGGCTGGAGTGCAGTGGCACGATCTCGGCTCACTGCAAGCTCTGCCTCCCGGGATCATGCCATTCTCCTGCCTCAGCCTCC
>NW_012117921.1:861612-867464 GCF_000951035.1 Colobus angolensis palliatus | reverse complement strand
AAAAGAAAGTTTACAAATTTGTGTTGGGCCTCATTCAAAGCCGTACTAGGCTGCATGCGGTCCGTGGGCTGGGGGTTGAACACGCTTGCTTTAGAGTCAGACGGAGCTCAGCACAGATCTTGGACCTATTTGTAAGTGCTGTAACTTCTCTAAGCCTATTTCTCATTTGTAGAGTAGGAATAACACTTACCTTGTAGGGTTGTTTCAGGAGAGTGTTCACAAGGTTCCTAGCAAAACGTCGAACACCTGCGGTTCTCTTTAAATGGTGGAGACTTGCTCTTACTATTATATCTAAAAGTACTACATAGGATTATAGATAGAACTGCCCATAGATATTTATTTTCAGATGTAAAATAATAAACAATCGATTCTCTCTGAGCAAAGCTGATATTTTCCCTTTCTTTTTAAGGTCTAGAAATTTCAGCTTTAAGTAACAGATTGTCCAGAGGTTTGTATGGATTCCCTATAGAGATGGGAAAGGGCACAAAGCAGCCATTTTACCAGTCCCAGGTTTTCACACATAGTAGTACAATCAGGGTTTAAGTTTACGCTTCACAGTCCTCCTCTGTTCATTGCCATGATTATCATTTTTTCTCCCATTACAGAAAAGCAACCAGAATAAAGAATATGCATCCTACCTGAAATAAGAAGCAGGAACTTCCTGCTGTTTCATATTACAGATAGGAGATTCACTCACCCCAGGAATGAAACAGACATTGGAATTTCCTGTGTAAGTCTTAGGGCTGCTGTGAGAGAAATGATCACAAGGTTAGTAATTTGGGTTTGCTTACTCCTTTAAAACATTGCCAGTTTGGGCCAGGCATGGTGGCTCACGCCTGTAATGCCAGCACTTTGGGAGGCCGAGGCAGGCAGATCACCTGAGGTCAGGTGTTCAAGACCAGCCTGGCCAACATGGAGAAACCCTGTCTCTACTAACAATGCAAAAAATTAGTCAGGCGTGGTGGCAGATGCCTGTAATCCCAGCTACTTGGGAGGCTGAAGCAGGAGAATCGCTTGAACCCAGGAGGCAGAGGTTGCAGTGAGCCAAGATCACGCCACTGCTCTCCAGCCTGGGCAACAGAGACTCCATCTCAAAAAAAAAAAAAAAAGGTTGCCAGTTTGGTATCAGAGATTCTGTGTTTTGAATGAAATAATGTATACAATTTCTGCATAAATATAGTAATGGCAGCTTTATTTCTAAAGGCAAAAAATTATGTCAAAGAATAAGGTGGATAGTATGTTAAACCATGATATCTTCAGTTGACAGAACATTAAGCAGTCATTTAAAATGTTTAGTTAAGCCTTTTGCGGCCATCACCGAAGCAGGAGTGGCCAAAATGAAGTTTAATCCCTTTGTGACTTCCGACCGAAGCAAGAATCGCAAAAGGCATTTCAATGCACCTTCCCACATTCGCAGGAAGATTATGTCTTCCCCTCTTTCCAAAGAGCTGAGACAGAAGTACAACGTGTGATCCATGCCCATCCGAAAGGATGATGTTCAGGTTGTACAAGGACACTATAAAGGTCAGCAAATTGGCAAAGTAGTGCAGGTTTACAGGAAGAAATATGTTATCTACATTGAACGAGTGCAGCAGGAAAAGGCTAATGGCACAACTGTCCACGTAGGCATTCACCCCAGCAAGGCGGTTATCACTAGGCTAAAACTGGACAAAGACTGCAAAAAGATCCTTGAACAGAAAGCCAAATCTCGCCAAGTAGGAAAGGAAAAGGACAAATACAAGAAAGAAACAATTGAGAAGATGCAGGAATAAAGTAATCTTATGTAAAAGCTTTGATTAAAACTTGAAACAAGGCCGGGCGCGGTGGCTCAAGCCTGTAATCCCAGCACTTTGGGAGGCCGAGACGGGCGGATCACAAGGTCAGGAGATCGAGACCATCCTGGCTAACACGGTGAAACCCCGTCTCTACTAAAATACAAAAAATTAGCCGGGCGTGTTGGCGGGCGCCTGTAGTCCCAGCTACTCGGGAGGCTGAGGCAGGAGAATGGCGTGAACCCGGGAGGCGGAGCTTGCAGCGAGCTGAGATCCGGCCACTGCACTCCAGCCTGGGCGACAGAGCGAGACTCCATCTCAAAAAAAAAAAAAAAAAAAAAAAACTTGAAACAAAAAAAAGTTTACTTAAACATATGGAATATGGCCAATAATATATGGAATAATATGGGAAAAGGTAATAATGTGGGAAATGCTGCTGAGTACATTTCAAGTAAAAAAATAGGATAAAATTTGGTTTAGGCTAAGAGCTTTCTCCAATCAGGAGTGATACAGAGCCTTCCTGGTCCTCCCTTCCTTTTACAATAGCCAATAAAAAGCCTGTACTTAGGTGGTGGGATTGTGACAACGTCAACAATCCAGACAATCTTCCTAAGGATTATTTGCATAGTTTACTACTCCTAATCCAACAGAACTCAATTTCTTTTAAGGAGTGCATTGAGTGGAAGTGGTCATCTCCAACAAAAAGGGAAGAGAATTACATTAACAAAGGAGTATGTGCAATGATATTGGTATCAAAATTCAGTGACCAAAATTGTTATATCTAGTCCCTCTAGAAAGTACTTTTACCTTTGAATCACTCTACTCAGTATGTTAAACCTTAAAATAGCACACTGATAACCACTTATCCATTTGATGTTTAAATGTTTTTTTAAGTATTGCTATGGAATAGGACATAGAATTGCCTTGGATAATCTGCAAGCTTCTTACTATTGGCAAAAACAGAAGCCTTTTATTTTTCAGACCTAACTGCTTTTACAAAAAGAAAGAAAACAAAACAAAACCCTACTCTACACTTTGTTGATCTTGGCACCTTATCCTCTATAATGAAAGCTTCAACCATTTATCAAACTAAATGAACTGGGTGTTGACAAGAGAGCAGGATTCCATAATTCTGCCCTTTATACGTCTTGTTTATATACTTATTGGTTTAGCAAATTTGATACTACCAGAGTGCTCCCTTTCATTAGTTTAACTGGGATTTCTGTTCACAAAAAGCATTCAGCTTAGTGGGATAATTCTTTCTCATATGGCATACGGGGGGCTTGACCAAGTTAATTATTTTTGTTTCACTTAGGTTTACTGCACATATACCATGTGTCAAGCATTTTCACATGCATTATCTACCTTAATCCTCACAATAACCAGTGAAGATAGATAGTATTAGCCCCGGTTTATAGATGAGAAAACCGAGGGTGAAAGAGGTTAAGCTCACAAGAAGTAACCGAACTAGAATGCTTACATGAATTTTCTGACACCAAGACCAATATTCTTCCCACTAAATCATGTTATTTCCTTATAATTAACTAAGTGTGCCAAAACAGAATGGAAACGCTACTCCTACATAGAAAATATAATCACTCTCATTGTGTATCTGCAAACTTTTGTCTTATCTTAATATCAAAACATAATTTGTGCCTATATTTTCCCAAAGAAACATAGAACGATAGAATAATCCAATGCTGTAAGCAAAATTTCAACCAACCAAAGTGCTTTCAAGTTCTGATTTTCTTAGGTGCTCAAGAATTTATGGAGGCTAATGAAAATTTGCCATTGGCTTCAAATTGGTGGTTATAGGTCACTCAAGTCTTTACACAGACTTCTCATCCAAACTTCTTTGGCAGTAGCATATTTATTCCATAATATGACACTCAGTGAAACTCAGAAATCAGTGGGACACATTTGAACTCCTGAAGATAGAAGCATTGGAGTGAAATGTGCAATGCTTTTGAAACTGGATGACATGTGTGGTCAAAGCTATGGCCCTTCACTCTTTGCTAGGCAATGTCCATGTGCTTTACATATATTACCCAACATCCTGTATGGTAGGTACTGTCATTATCCCTAATTCCAAAGAACCCGGAAACTGGAACATGAAGAGGTTAGATAACCTGTTCCCACTCACATGCTCAGTGAAGAGCAGAGCTAGGATTTGTCCCCAGTCTGGCCACAGAGCCTGAGCTCTTAACCATTATGCTATGCTGCCTCTCCAAAATGGAATGTAAAGTATTAGCTGATTTTATGAAACACACCACAGACATTTTTGCTGACCTGAATCATACCTTGCAAATATGACCACAAGTAGAAAATGTGGCTGTCATACTGTATGTATATGATAATATAAAAATCAAACTTAAGACCAACTTTTATCTAGTATAGAAACAAGGCATAATTCAAAATTATAATGCTCTCTGCTTCCTTAAACGAAACCAAATCCCTTCCTTAAACCAAATCCCTTCACTTTCCTTTGGCTTCAAGTTAGGTCATGAACATGTGTCAATGCATGCTCACCATTTGCTGGCCACCGCGTACCCCTCAAGACTTGCTCAGGGTCTTTGGGGCCTCTGCACTTACCTGGGCCAAGTCAGGCAGGGAGCAGTATATTCCTCTGCTTGAAACCTTGCACCATGGGAACCTGCCCCCTCCGGTTCTGTCTAGTCCTGCCCACGGTCTACACTGGCATCCTGCCATCCCCTCACCATTGAAAATGCTAAATAAAGGCTTATAGCTTTGTGTTTCCACATTGTGCTTGATTCTTTGTGGTAGATGTGGGGGGTGGTTCTACATTCCCAGCCCATCCTAAATTCCTATCTTCTATAAGTGGAGTTGCCTAGTTTAGAAAGTAGCTGCTTGGCTGAAGTAAATTCTTAACAAATTAGTCTCTTCTAGGATACACATTAAAATGAGTGGTTGGAATGGGAAGAAGACAGAGCAGAGTCAAGAAACTCCGACTAGTGAGACTGAAGTGAGGCTACAATGTCATGATGGGTGTGAAAGAGATTGGCAAACTGTAAAATCCTTTAGAGACCATGTGGTCCCTTCACTGTCTAGGCCAGTGGTTCTCAAAGGGTAGCGTGTGTCAGAATTACCTGGAGGGCTTGTCAAAACACAGATTTCTTGGCTCACTACTTCTGATTCTGTAGGTCTGGCTGGTGGCCAAGAATTTGCATTTCTATCAAGTTCCCGGGTGATGCTGAAGCTGCTAGTCCAAGGACCACAATTTGAGAACCACTAGTTGCTGGATGAGTAAAATCCATTGTGTCCACAGGAGGCATACAATAGACACTCAGATGGGGTTGTTATTATTACTACTCTCCATATCTTGGTAACCCCAACGTTTGCTCTCTTCTGCTTCCAGATTACTCAGCAGTTTGGCTGAGATTTATGCAAAGAGAGACAGCATTCCTTTTCTACACTTCTATATGTAGCAACCTCCTGCCATTAATACCCTTTCTTATTTAAAAGCTGCTTCGCAGTTTGTATAGAACTCTCACATACGTTATTGTGTTTTTATATGAAATTCTTCCCAATTTCTGAGCATATATTATGCCAAGTAAAGTCTCATTAAGAAATATGCACTTAAAGCGGGGGACGGGGCGATGTGGAGTGAACACCCCCTCCCCTTAGCATTTGCAGCTCTGAATGTAGGCATAGGTTTAACTCAGACCAAGTATCCTAGAGGGGATAGGTGTCTCCCTTATGGATAGAAAGTGCAAAGTTAGAGCCCCCAAAAGCAGTGATAATAAACATCCCTTTTGTGCCCCTTCTCGCCAAATAAAGCGAATGGGTAGAGGAAATCCCGGGCGAGCCCTCCCCGGCAGGGTCCCTCAAGCTGGCGCCGAAACTGCGACTCCCACGCCCGCTGCCCCGGCCCCTGCGCGACAGCCCGCTCTCTGCAATGCAAAAACGCAGCAGCATCGCCCTGCAGCCCTCTCCTGGGGGATCGCACGGTGCAACCAACCCTAAAAACGTAGCCGCGCGACGCCCCCTCAGCCCCGCGGGCTTCCCATTGGCCGGTTGCCGCTGTCACTCCCTCCTAGCCTCGCCTTCCCGCTCCCGGGC
>NW_012117921.1:858671-861377 GCF_000951035.1 Colobus angolensis palliatus | reverse complement strand
GAGAGGGATGCGCTGTGCCGCCCAGCTCCTCTCCGTCCTCCCCGTGCCCTGAAGCAGAAAGTTTGGGGGCCGGGGGCTGTCTCTCTTCTCCCTCCTGCAATGACTGCCCAAGGACTCTTGCTGCCCAGCCTCGACTGTGACCTGTCTTCGCTCCCCAGGTCGAAATGAACTATTCCAAGCTATAACCAAGGCTCCCCCTTCTCGCCCCTCCCTCACCCGCCTTTAAGAATTTTTTTTTTTTTTTAATTCGAGAAATTGTGGTCTGCCATCTCCCCTCCTTGTTAATAATTTAGACCCCAGGCCTCATTTCTGAGTATAAGAGGGGGTGCGGTCTTCCCCAAGACGGCGCTCTGGAAGGACAGATTCCCCTTGCCGACCCACATACAACATGAAGAGGTGCAGATCGGACGAGCTGCAGCAACAACAGGGCGAGGAGGATGGAGCTGGGCTGGAAGATGCCGCTTCCCACCTGCCGGGCGTGGACCTCCGGCCTGGGGAGACCACGGGTGCTAACTCTGCTGGCGGGCCAACTTCAGACGCTGGCGCTGCCGCGGCGCCCAACCCAGGTCCCCGAAGCAAGCCTCCTGATTTAAAGGTGAGCAGACCATCCCCCGGCAAGCCCAACCCGCGACTTAGCTCTCGCCACTCCACGCAGAAGTGCTTTTAACAGGATACAAGTGAGGGGGGAAGTCAGGCAAATGTCAGAGAGGATGAGCGGATGCTTGACTGGCACCCCAGGGGGGACGTCAGGTACCATTTGTGCCTCTGTCTTTCAGCTCCATTTCAGGCCTCTGTGTTTGTTCCCCATTATTCAGCAAACGTTTTAGTGACTCACCCATCCGAGATTGTTTTGAATAATGTGTGAAGTGCTATTCGCAGACAAAGGGCTGGAGAAATCCAAGATGCTAACCAAAAAGTGGACAGCAGGTGACCATTAGTTTTCGTTGCTGAGTAAGTCTCTACCCATTGGGATCTTTTTTTTTTTTTTTTTTTCCTCTCGTGAGACGGAGTCTCGTTCTGTCGCCCAGGCTGGAGTACAGTGGCGCGATCTCGGCTTACTGCAATCTCTGCCTCCTGAGTTCAAGCGATTCTCCTGTCTTAGCCTCCCGAGTAGCTGGGATTACAGGCACGCGCCACCACGCCCGGCCAATTTTTGTATTTTTAGTAGAGACGGAGTTTCACCATGTTGGCCAGGCTGGTCTTGAACTGACCTCAGGTGATCCACCCGTCTTGGTCTCCCAAAGTGCTGGGATTACAGGCGTGAGCCCGCCCCATCGGGATCTTTGAGCGCCTTCCTGGATGAAGCTCAGTTTGCCGGTCTGTGAACAGGGGTTGTGGATTTCCTGCCGTTAGGTGGAGCCAGAGGTTAAGATAGTGCTTGGAGATCTCTGCCTGCTGCTGAACCAACCCCCAGGGTGGAGAACTGACAGGTGGTGGAGCAGTGCTTGAGCTGGTTTGGGGCCTCAGTTCAAGTTGCATACATGCTGAGACGGCAGCTAGAACCAGAAGCCGAAAGAACTGTTCACATGGAGCTGTTTATTTTCTGGCCTGAGGTTGCCGAGACAATTGGCGAGCTGTCTTGAATATATCTCTATCAATTAAAACAGCAGCTGAGATAAATAATGCACCTTTGCCGGAACTGCCACAGGGACTGCAGGCTCAGGCTTCTCAAGCCAGCTCACCGTCCGGCTGAGCGAGATGTCAGCCCAAGGAAGGAACTTACATGCCTTGGAGATTGATGCCTCAGTTATTTTCTCCAGAGAAGGTGCGGGGTCTGGGCTAGGGGAACGGAAAGGACTCCGTTGCATTTAATAAAGCCTGTATCCTATGGCAGCAGCCACTAAGGAGCTCACCAGAATAAGCCAATGACATTCCTCATTTGGCCTGAGCGGCTCAGAGTCAGGAAGTCAGAGCGCAGGTGAGTGTGTGTGCTCTTACCTGTGTATGTTACCTGTCTGTGTGCCTTGGGGAGGAGTGAAAAGGGGGACGACTAGGTTATTGTTATGTGTATTTTTTAAATTTTGCAGTAATTATTCAAATCTGACCTCTGGTTCTGCCGCTGTCCTTTTCAGAGCTTCGTGGCTAGCCTTATGTCTGGAGGATCTCTGTGGGATAGGCTTTCTCTGCACAGGAAGCTTGAGCTTTTGCCAGACCCAGGGAGTCCTTGGTGTTTATCTCTGCTGTCACCCCCGAGTCCATCCCATGTGGTCAGGAGGTGTAGTTCCTGTTTTAAGTGAGATGGTGAGGGGGAAGGGGTCCCTTGAATGCTGTTATGGGGAGGAGGCTAGCCTTCTGCTGCTGACTTCAGCCTCATTCTGAACCGGTCCAGCAAACCCTGATTCTTTGACCAGATGAGACCCTCAGCTGAGTCTGTGAGAGGCAGCCTTGGAAATTCCCCACTCTCCAACTCAGGACAGCAGTGGAAACTGCTTTCGCCATTTATTCCCCCAGTTGCCTTCATGAGAAAGATGGGTTGGTCATGGCATGGGGGCTGCAGTGTCTCTGTAGAGGGACACCTTAAGGTATGCCTTAAGCTTGTTGTTTCCAGTCTCCTGTATCATCTTTCTTTTTTTTCTTTTTTGGCAATGCCCTCATTCTGGTCGGGGGCAGATGTAGTAACAACTTTACATTTGGTATTAACTGCCGAACTGCCCTCAACCAGAATTGGAATCAGGTACAAGAAAAGGAGGTTCCCCCTCCCCACCC
>NW_012117921.1:809931-858621 GCF_000951035.1 Colobus angolensis palliatus | reverse complement strand
CCGCCCACAATAAAACATACCACTGAACCCAGCAATGTGGACCCAGTAAGGAGCAGAAAACCCAGCGGCAGCCTGCTTGTGGGAGCTCTGGGAAACAGCAGGGCTTTTCCTGTTTATCTCTGTCTGCTTCATCACAACATGTTTACTACCGGGTGCAAGGGACTTCCAACCAGATGTGACTTGGGGACTTTCACAGTTTGATTTGCTGTGTGGTCTCAGGCAAATCACCCAACTTTTCTAAGCCTTTTTCTGGGGAAAGGGACTAAGAATATCGGGGTGTGTCCAAACTTATTTATTTATTTATTTAGAGACAGGATCTTGCTCTGTCACTCAGGCTAGAGTGCAGTGGCATGACCACAACTCACTGCAGTCTCAAACTCCCGGGCTCAAGTGATTCCCCAACCTCAGCCTCCCAAGTAGCTGGGACTACAGGCACATGCTACCATGCCTGGTTAATTTTAAATTTTTTGTAGAGACATGGTCTTGCTATATTGCCTAGGCTGGTCTCGAACTCCTGGGCTCAAGCAATCCTCCCGTCTCAGCCTCCCAAAAAGCTGGGATTACAGGTGTGAGCCCACCCTGCCCAGCCCCTCCAAACTTTCTGGAAAAGTTGTTTTCCAGTACTGTTACAATTTTCCAATGATAGAAAAATTCCATTATTGGCTCTGGAACTGGGTAGAAGTTGACTGATTTTAGATTTGTTGGTGATACCACAGAAGGGTGTTTAATTTTTAATGCTCCCTACCTCATACCTGTGTTTGGTCAAGACAGATAAGGAGTCTGGTTTGCTTTTGTTTTCATTTTAAACTTTGGAGATGATAACTTTTGGTACCTTAGTCCCACTTCTATTTTGTCATGACAGCTCCAGGCACTGTGATGAATTATGTGCACTGGAAGAAATCATCTTGGGAAAGGGTCAAACAAAAAAATAAGAGACTCTGTATAAAGCACCTCCATAGAGGTTGGGGAGGTAGGGGAAGAGGAGAGAATTTTTATCTTTGCCAAAGAGATCTGAATGATGTTTAGTGACAGTCCGTGGTTTCAGGGGCTCCTGTGGTCTCCCTCTGATCCTTTAGCACTGTGGACCATCTTACTGTGCACTGTGAATTTCTGCTACAGTGCCCTGGGAGCTGTGATTATAGGGTGGGAAGGGCCAGTGAAAAGTAGTAATTAAGCAGCAATTTTAAAACTGTAATTGAAAAATAACCTAAAAATGGACATTGCCTCACAGGAGGCTCATGCAGATACATTGAGGGCCTTCTCAACTGTTCCACACACCTGTGAGACTGTCGGGGAAAATCTCAGTAGACACTCCCGCAACAGGAACGTAACAATTCAGTCCCATTCTTCAGCCACTTGCAGCTTGAATTCCTGTTGAACCACTCGAGTTCATGTTTCGATTCATTTGTCCTTATCGTCCAGTCTTTTGCTGCTAACAGATTCCCTGCTTGTTGGGAAGAGATACTGGGGTTGCTAAGCCACAGAGAGTGCTGGCTGACCAAAAGTACACCAGAATTCTACAGCAAGAAAACCCAGTTCCATTGCATATGGGAGGAGATGGGAAGCTTAGGGAAATACTGCAGACAGGGAACACACATTCCTGTTAAAAATACAGCATACAGGCCAGGAGCGGTGGGTGGCTCATGCCAGTAATCCCAGCACTTGGGTAGGCCAAGGTTGGTGGATCACTTGAGGCCAGGAGTTTGAGACCATCCTGGCCAACATGGTAAAATCCTGTCTCTACTAAAAGTACAAAAATTAGCCAAGTCCAGTAGCACACACCTGTAGTCCCAGCTACTTGGGAGGCTGAGGTGGGAGGATCGCCTGAGCCCAGGAGGTTGAGGCTGAGGCTGGAGTGAGCCATGATCATGCTGCTGTACTCCAGCCTAGGCTACAGAGCAAGACCCTATCTCAAAACAAAAACAAAAACAAAAAAAGTGTGAATGTGTGGTAGATACTTCTGAGGCCCAGGATGAGTGGCCAAGCTTAAGGGTGAGCTGGTTCTATCCTGCTACATGATGGAAGCCTGAAGGCATGGGAAGAAATTACCGACCTCCCCACTTCTCTCACCCCTTGTGCAGTGGGAAGAATTGACCCTTTCCTGAAAGGAGGTGTCTGGGGATGCTGACCCGGGCTTTCCCCCTGGATTTCCCCTAAGGTTCTCTTTCCTCTCACAAAAGCCCCTTTAAGTAATTTGCCCAGAGATTTCTGAGCAGTATTAATATCTTTCCCTGAAGAAAAAGGGGGAGCTCCAAATTCCATCATTCCCCTCCTGGTTTGAAGCACTTTGACTCAAGACTCATTTGGGTTCCAGCTCATGTTCTAGTCACACCATACACTGGTCTTCCTGCCTACTTAGTGAAGAGCAGGAAAAATAATTTGAAGCCAGATATCTGAGAGAAAGTCACAGCTGAGTCCTGTGTGGTTCTCCCTGCTGGCTCTCCGCCTTTCCTGGTGGTCCCAGGCAGCTTCCTCCCACTGTGAGTGGCCTGTGTTCCTTCAGGGCTCCTGCGGAGAGCCCACTAGAGAAGGGTTCATGCAGTCAGCAGATACTGACCACCTTCAGCAGGAAAGGTGCTGCTGAATTAAATTGTGAAATATGCTTATAAAAGTGCCTGAAAACGTGTGCAGTTTAAGTAACAAAAGCAAAACAGACACCTCGTCTACCTAAGTCAAGAAAAAAAAAATTGACATTCCCGAGAAGCCCCTGCTTGTTTTCTATTTGTTTATTTCTTACATATATATTTTTTCAAGGCTCAGGGTTTTGATAAAATTTATAGGTCTCAGTTTCTCCTTTTTTTTTTTTTAAAGGTTAATCAAGCGAAGCAGTGGGAGTGGAGAGTTTCTTCATTTTTTAAATGAAGGAGAAGACAAACTACTTCATAAGAACGTGGGTGGGATGAAGATGTGTGCATTTCCTGGGGCTCTCCAGGAGCTTATGGTTGGGATGGCTCTCTGAGGGCCTGCTGCATCTTGAGGCCCCAGTAGATATGTTAAGGCTTGAAGATTCCTACAATCTCAGGTGGGAGCCAGACGCCTGGGGTAAGTTTCATCAGAGGAGGTAGAATTGAGGTATGCCTAAAAACAAAGAATTGGGAAATTGGTTATTTGGCCTCACCTCCAGGTGAGCTTCTAGGTCAAATAGGATGAAATACTTGCAAGAAAACCATAGTGGAAATACACATAAGTTTAAGGGTGCTTAATGCATCATGCAGTGCAATCAGAAACTTATGGGGATTTATCAGGAAAGTTGTACTGCAAGAGGTGAGTTTAGAGCAAGATTTTTTTTTTTTTTTTTTTTTTTTTGAGATGGAGTCTCATTCTGTCTCGCTCAGGCTGGAGTGCAGTGGCACAATCTCGGCTCACTGCAGCCTCCGCCTCCTGGGTTCAAGTGATTCTCCTGTCTCAGCCTCCCAAGTAGCTGGGACTACAGGCATGCACCACCATACCCAGCTAATTTTGTATTTTGAGTAGAGATGGGGTTTCATCATGTTTGCCAGGCTGGTCTGAAACTCCTGACCTCAGGTGATCTACTCTCTTTGGCCTCCCAAAGTGCTGGGATTATAAGCGTAAGCCACTGCGCACAGCCTAGAGCAGGATTTTAAAGAAGGGGTGGAACGTTTATTACCAAACAAGAAAAGAGGGGCTTTCCAAATGGGGGGAGTGAGGTAGCAAGTGCTTTTGTAGGGTCTTTGCCCTGTTTGACTAGAATGGTCAGGAACAATGGAGGGTAGTGCAAATGCTGAAGTTACCTGTTTTGTCCCGCGTGCACCTTATATGAGGCAGGCAGAGGGTTGGAAGGCCCAGGATTGCCCCATCCCCACCCCCTCCAACCTTCAGTAATATTCAGAGCAGCCCTGTATGTGGGCTCTGGGGGAACTGGTGACCGATGGGAAAGCATGTGGCAAACGAAGCTCCCTGTTCTCCTGCCACATATTGAGTTCTAGATTAATTCCCAGCTGCCCTAGTTGTTCTAGTGGGAACTGTCTGGCAGGCTCAGTATTTACAGAATGTGCTTCTTTTTGTGTATCTAATTGTGTCTTCACTGCCAATCCCATTAAGAATTTCCTTCAGGCCAGGCGCGGTGGCTCAAGCCTGTAATCCCAGCACTTTGGGAGGCCGAGTCGGGCGGATCACGAGGTCAGGAGATCGAGACCATCCTGGCTAACCCGGTGAAACCCCGTCTCTACTAAAAAATACAAAAAACTAGCCGGGCGAGGTGGCAGGCGCCTGTAGTCCCAGCTACTCGGGAGGCTGAGGCAGGAGAATGGTGTAAACCCGGAAGACGGAGCTTGCAGTGAGCTGAGATCCGGCCACTGCACTCCAGCCTGGGCGACAGAGCGAGACTCTGTCTCAAAAAAAAAAAAAAAAAAAAGAATTTCCTTCAACAAGGAGTTGAAACGTCTGATAGGACCTAAATTTTGGGTTGAAGTTTTAAAAGATTATGGGGTTATCAGGAGCTGGGGAAAAGGGCTCAGGCAGCTTCTCAGTGGTGGTCTTAAAGGCCAACTCAAAACTCATTTCTGTTTCCATCTCTCCCTTAAGAAATGGCATCTGCCTTTGAAATCCCCATAGACTACTAGCATGGTACCTTTTTGGAATGAGGCCATAACTGGACAGGGTCCACCTTTGTCAGCCAAACACTTAAGTCTCTCTTCATGTAAGAAGTTAGAACAAAGCTGTTGAGGATAACAGGTATGTTTTGTGACTGTGCTAGAAAAACAGTTATTTGGCTGGGCGCAATGGCTCATGCCTGTAATCCCAGCACTTTGGGAGGCCGAGGCAGGGAGATCACAAGGTCAGCAGTTCGAGACCAGCCTGGCCAGCATGGTGAAAACCCGTCTCTACTAAAAATACAAAAAATTAGCCAGGCATGATGGTGTGCCCCTATAGTCCCAGCTGCTCGGGAGGCTAAGGCAGGAGGTTTGCTTGAATTCAGCAGGCAGAGGTTGCAGTGAATCAAGATCACGCCATTGCACTCCAGCCTAGGCGACAGAGCAAGACTCTGTCTCAAAAAAAAAAAAAAAAGAACAATTATTTTCAAACCAAATGACTAAAGGCTTCCTTATTCCAGCCAGGTTAACTGAGTGATGTCCACTAGGGAAAACAAAGCTGGCTATAAGGACATGAGCCCCCTACCCGAGCCCTCCCTAAGCCATTCTGGAAGACGTCACACACATTCTGGCTCCTTGGCCTGTGTTCATCTCCTCCCAAGCCAACTCAGTCTTGGCGGTTACTAAGATAATAGAGTGAGAAGAGGGTTAAACTGCAGCAGGAGAAATCTGAGTTAGACACAGGAAAAGGCTGTTGGAGCATTTGAAATATTTGTGAAAGGTTATGTCTTTGGAAAAGATAGCCATCTAAGGATTAAAATCACCTTTGTAAGATGGATTTGTAGAGACTTGGATAGTGGCTGCTCAGAAAATAAATGAACAAATAATTTATGTAGCAGTCTTCCGTGTTTGTGTTGAGGCCTCTGCCAGGTAATGTTAGGGATACAGATGTAGGTGCTATAGCTCCTGCTGTCCAGTCACTCATATTGTCCTCAAAGGTTCCGTCCATCAGCAGGTGAGAAGTTGGATAACAGTTGGAGAGAGCACTGGAAGCGATGTCACAAGGCAGTACACGATTAATTGCAAAATGAGTGGTGCAGATAACGAGCGCTTACGTGTTCAGTGCAGGGTGAAATCGCTGCAGACTGGTGTGATCAGAGAGGGCTTTATGGAGTGGCGAGGTGGTGAAGGATGGGTAGGATGCAAAGAGGCAGAGAGAGGGCACACTATGCTGGGAACTTTAATAAAAGTCTTCTATGTTGGTGTGTGCTGAATCAGTTCTGCCTAAAGACATGGTGGATGAGGTGACCTTTTCCCACTTGCTTTGGCTCCAGGCAGAATTCTCTAAGCAATAAAGGAGAAAGGAATCAAAATAAAATTGAGAATGGGGGAATTATTTGCCTGTGTGCCCATGAGTTGAGATTTTTTTTTTTTAATGTCAGCTGTGAGGCTGAGAAAGAAATAAATGATTCCAAAAAGCTTTCATCACTGGGTTTCCAATAGAAACTCCAAGTGGGCCTGAGCAGTTGCAGCTGCCTACTGTACACCACTGTGGTCATCAGCGCCAAACCTGGGGTAATGGTTCCTCTCCTGCTCCCGCTCAGGCTCCCCACCCAGAGCTTCTTAAGGGCAATTGGAGACTTCTTCAATCCACTTTGGATCCTGAGAGTAGAACTCTGTGGGTTTTCACAGTGATTAGTTCTCTAATGCTGGCCCTGTTTCCATAGAGACCCTATAAATAGAGGAACGTTGGCGACCTAGGCTGGCAAAGGCTCAGGGTGACCCAGTCACCCCACTGAACCCTCACAGCCAAACTGTTGGTAGGGCAGAAGGAGTTTCAAACCCAGGTAGGAGGAAGGGCTATGCAGTCAGCTGCCAGATGGGATAATTAGCTATAGATTAATGTGACTTTAAGCTTTCCTGGGATTTGTGGAGAACACGGGGACCTGTAAAAATTAGAAACCACTTTTGGTCATTTTTAACCAGATGGTGCCAGTGACACTGTACCCCGAGGCATTTTAGTTTTGGATTTATGCAGCTGTGTTTGCAGATTTTGGAGCAAACTTCCCCTTTGGGGGACCCACACCCAGGGAGAAAGACGGATGAAGCCCAACTGTTCAGAAACCACAGCCTTCTCAGGAAGGATCTTTCAGAAGCCATCTAGTCCTCCCTTTCTTCCTGAAAGGACAATGTCACCCAAGGAGATGGGGTCCTTCCTGCCCTTTCAGATAGTTCCAGGAGAGGGACAGCCAACTCCCCTCACTTCCTTCCCCAGGGCAACTCACCCTGGGAGGCTCTCTTTCCTAACTACCTTCTGGCCAGTTCTGGGGACGGCACTTCTTGCTTTGGCCTTATGGATCATGAAAGCCCTGTTTGTGTCCCACCTCTCGGCTCTCTACTACATGGCTTCATTTGGCCACCAGAATGGTTTCTGGCAGCCAGGGAAAAGCAAAAGTCAATGTGGAAAAGCAAGTGACATTTTAGGAGCTGGAACCTGTTAGTCAGAGCAGGTGGTGCTTTCTGCTGCGTTGGCGGCTAAGTTCCCTTAAGCTAGTCACCATGGTTTTCCTCACTTCTGAAACTTGTAGCTGGTTATGTGTATGTGCTGAGTTTTTTTTTTTTTTTTTTTAACACTTACTGTGTTATGTCAAAACTCCTTAACCATCTCCTCCCTGACACCCACATACAGAAGCGGCCCAGCCCATGCGTCACTTTGCTGTTCCCACCTCGCACCTTATCAGTAAGGAAAAACCCCTTCATTTGGAGCAATCTCCTCTCTCCGCACATTGTTCTTTGACTTCTTTTTTGTTCTTTCCCTCCTGCCTGCCACAGACTTTGATAGACTCCTTGGTCTGCTGGGGCAAAGGTCCTGGGGTCTCCTGGTCACTTTCCTTAGGTTTCCTTCACCTACAGGACAGCTCAGGGACGTGGGAAGTAAAGACTTTATAGTTGAGGGTCTTGTCCTATAACATGGGATGGGCAGATCATGACTACAGTTCAGGGAACCTACCAACCCTTGACCCAGGCATTTTTGTTTTGCTCCTGCCTTTGATACTGTTATGGGACGCATGCAAATACCCTATCTGCTTTAGTCTTGAAATCAGTGTATGGGGCCGGGCGTGGTGGCTCATGCCTGTTATCTCAGCACTTTGGGAGGCCGAGGTGGGCGGATCACCTGAGGTCAGGAGTTTGAGACCAGCCTGGCCAACATGGTGAAACCCCATCTCTACTAAAAACAAAAAAATTAGCCAGGTGTGGTGGTACACACCTGTAGTCCCAGCTCCTCGGGAGGCTGAGGCAGGAGAAGTGCTTGAACCTGGGAGGTGGAGGTTGCAGTGAGCCAAGCTCACACCATTGCACTCCAGCCTGGGCAACAGAGCGAGACCCTGTCTCAAAAAAAAAAGAAAAGAAAAGAAAAGAAAAAAAAAAGAAATTGGTGTATGGGCCCATGAAGGTAAATTCAATTAGAAGTTGGTTTCTCTGTGTGGCTTGGATGAGCCACTTAGCTATGCTGTGCTTCCGCTTCTTCATCTGCAAAATAGACTGATGCTATGATGTCTCACATTTCTAGCTCCTGAGATTAGGCTAGTATCAGATTATAATGACAGTATACATCGGAATGCACTTTGCAAAATGCTGTTGTATAAATTTTAAAAGCAAATTGACCAAAGATTTTAGGCTCCAAGGCAATATGGCAGACATTGGTGGCTGCCATAGCTCTCCCTGGCACCTCCACCGGCCTCCCAGGGATAGGGGAGAGGAAGTGCCTCAGAACTCTAGGACCTCTGCTGAAGTCTTTAGAAGGGAAACTCTTTCTGCCTGAGTGGATCCTCAGTGTTGGAGAAGCCAGTTTCGGAATGGAGGGAAAAGAGGAAGGGACCTGGAATAGAATGCTAGAAAGACAATCTGTATTATGGAATGTGACGATTTGGCAGAGGCAGCTGGGCAAATGCTAGAGCCAGCTGGCCCCATCACAGTACCTGGAGGGAGGTCTCACATCAGCTTGGGCCTGGGGAAGAGGGAGGTGCCCTGGCGAGTCCCTGTTCTGGAGACTGCAGGATCTAGCCCATTCCAAGTCCATGGCAGAGTTGACATCTTGGTTCTTCCCAGCACAGACTCAGGTGAGCCTTGTGATCCTGCCTCAAGCTGGCCCCCAGGGGATGGTAACTCCTGTGGGAAAACCTGGCATTGTGTAACTTAGCATCTCGAGGGCCGCCCCAGAATTCAGTTCTTGAGAGGGAATCGTGGTAGCCTTAATTTCCTCATCTCTAAAAGGAGATGTTCCAGTTGTTGGTTTTGTTACTATTTAGGAAAACCAGATGGGATAATGCAGGATACAAGGCTTCTTTAAAATGAAAAACCGTTAGTTCGTGATGAGTTGTGATGATGTAATTTATCTGGTCTGTAAAATGGGTGATGTAAGGGCCTCACCTACTTTGAAGATTCTGGGGATGCTCAAATGAGGTGAAAAATGAAAATCCTAAAATTTTACACAAATACATAATAGTGTAGTTGTTTGTATCCAGCTGTAAGTGCAGCCATCTGCACAAACTCAAGGCTGAGTTGTAAAGTAACCTAAGAGTGGGGTCAGCTCATTCAGAGGATGTCAGGTTGCTTTTTCTTGGTTTCTACATGGTCTAGATTTTCTGCTCTGTAAGGTTGTTTCTAAGGGAAAAAAAAGAAAATCCAGTCTGTGTAATTTTTTGGAACATTTTTTAAATGATTGAGGCTGCCTGGTAAGATTGTAGGTTGTTCATCACAGGAAATCCTGCTATGGCTCATTGAGTCCCACATGGCTGGGTCCTGAGTTTTCCTCTAAGGAGCTGCAGAATGTGAGGTGTCTCCTGGTCCTCCAAGTCTCACCCCTCCTCCCAACGGCTCCAAAGCTCTCACAGAGGGCTCAGCCTGGCCAGATAAGCCGTCCCCTGACAGAAGCAGCTGTCTGGAATTATCCCACAGGTGCTCGCCCTGGCAGGCCATCCAGCTGCCCCTCTGGGAGCAGTCTTGCCGGAGGAGCAGCTGGAGAATCTCAGCGACAGGGCTGAGAGGAAAGGCTGTGGCCAGGGCAGCACCAGGTTGCAGGGCCTCTGTGGGTCTAAGGGGAAAGACACTCATTTGGATAGCTTGTTCTGATGTGTATGCTAAAGAATTGGTCACGTTACTGACTATGTCACAAGGTTTGCTCATAGAAGTAAAGTTTATTTCATTGCCAACCGTATCAGGAATGAGATTGGCTGCAAATAACAGAAAATCATGCTAGAGTTGTGTAGACAAAGATGGGTTTATTTCATGCAACAAGAATCCCAGGATAGATGTTCACAGCTGGTTTGGTGGCTTCATAGACTTTCAAGTTCCCAGGACTGTCCCTTGGGCTCCCCCATCTGTGTGCAGGCCCTCATCATCAACCATGTCACCTTGTGGTTGCAGAATGGCCACTGCATCTCCAGGCACTACATTCCTATTCCAGATGGGAAAATGTGGAAAGGACCAGTGCCTTTATCAGGAAAGCAAAAGTGTTCCCAGAAACTCACCTTGCTTTTTGTTGACCCAAACTGTCATGTGGCTACTCCTAGCTGCAAGGGAGTCTGATGAAGCAGGAATTTTTAGCAAGGTGAGTTAAGTCCTTGCAGTTTGGTTGGTAAGAAAGAAAGAGAAGGCCGGGCGCGGTGGCTCAAGCCTGTAATCCCAGCACTTTGGGAGGCCGAGACGGGCGGATCATGAGGTCAGGAGATCGAGACCATCCTGGCTAACACGGTGAAACCCTGTCTCTACTAAAAATACAAAAAACTAGCCGGGCGAGGTGGTGGGCGCCTGTAGTCCCAGCTACTCCGGAGGCTGGGGCAGGAGAATGGCGTAAACCCGGGAGGCGGAGCTTGCAGTGAGCTGAGATCCGGCCACCGCACTCCAGCCCGGGTGACAGAGCAAGACTCCACCTCAAAAAAAAAAAAAAAAAAAAAAGAAAGAAAGAGAAATAGATATTGGGTAGGCAGTTAGCAGTGTCTGCTACAACAGTATAACCTGATTGTATGACCCTGATTTTCCTGGGGGAATGTTGGAATTGGGCATCTTTGGAAATCAATGCTTGGTGGCCTGAAAGAGCTGGTACAGCTTGAAGGGATGTCTAACTTGGAAGGAGGGAAGGACTGGGGGTGGGGGTATCAATCTAGAGGGATACAACCCCATGAGCCAAGTGCTACCTATGTATGCCATTAAGCCTCAGACTGAAGCCCTGAGAGCATCATTCCTAGAAACTCTGAATCTACATTTTGATTGGGAATGTCCTGTGGAAAACCATGGGGGCACATCTCTTTGGGAATGAAAGGATGGGTCTGGGTTGCCACCTTTTTGCAAAGTGACCTTTTATGCATGACATGCCATCTATAGAGATCTTCCAGGTTCAGATGGCTGCATTAGCTATGCCAGTCCACCAAGGACAGACCCTTCACCTTCACCCCACACTGACTAGGCAATCAAGAGCTTTCCACTCACCAGGTTTCTTCATCTCTCCCCCTTCAGAAAATCCAGCAACTGTCAGAGGGCTCCATGTTTGGCCACGGTCTGAAGCACCTGTTCCACAGCCGCCGTCGGTCTCGGGAAAGGGAGCATCAGATGTCTCAGGATTCCCAGCAGCAGCAGCAGCAGCAGCAGCAGGGTATGTCTGACCATGACTCCCCAGATGAGAAGGAGCGCTCTCCGGAGATGCACCGCGTCTCCTACGCCATGTCCCTGCACGATCTGCCTGCCCGGCCCACTGCCTTCAACCGTGTGCTGCAGCAGATCCGGTCCCGGCCCTCCATCAAGCGGGGTGCCAGCCTGCACAGCAGCAGTGGGGGCGGCAGCAGCGGGAGCAGCAGCCGGCGCACCAAGAGTAGCTCCCTGGAGCCCCAGCGTGGCAGCCCTCACCTGCTGCGGAAGGCCCCCCAGGACAGCAGCCTGGCCGCCATCCTGCACCAGCACCAGTGCCGTCCCCGCTCTTCCTCCACCACCGACACTGCTCTTCTGCTGGCCGATGGCAGCAACGTGTACCTCCTGGCTGAGGAGGCCGAAGGCATCGGGGACAAGGTGAGGTGGGCCTTCTGGGGCAGGGGGAGACTCAAAGGCAAGGGCCATCTGCTGAGGGGCCTTGAGATCTGGGGAGCTGAACCGGGGGCCCTGCCTGGCAGATCCTGACACCCTGCTGCCTGCAGAGTTATCTGCCTTGGTTAAAGGAGTCAGATATGACTAGGCCAAAAACAAGAGATGATTCCCAGGATGGCTAATTTTTGTTTCCTCAGGGTTTTGTTTTTCAAAATTGTGTTTTGTTCATACTGGTATTAATGTTGACTTGTTTTCCTTAAATGGGCTATCAAGAAGCAATATGTATAGTAGTTTAAAGCATAGACTGGAAGCAACACTGGTTCTGCCAGTTACTCAGTTAACCTCTTTATGCTTGTGTCACCAGTTGGAAATGAGGATAGTAATAGTACAGTTGTAGGACTAAATGAGTGGATACATATAACATACTTGGAATAGAGCCTGGACTAGTATCATCTTTACTATTGGCACCAACCAAAGAAGATAGGGAATCCATGAAGGGTGATTTGGGAAGGAGAAAAGCTAGTGTGGCACTTCATGAATTTATATATTCGTTCTTTTATTCATGTAACAAGTATCTATTGAATTCTTATTTTGTGCTACAAGAATGAACAAGCCAGTGTTGCTGTCCTTGTGGAGCTCACTCTAGGGGGGGACGAGTGGGTGAATGAACAGAGAGATGGGAGCTGCTGTGGGAGCTTCAAGGGAGAGGGCACTTGAGGAGAGAGCGAGGAGCTGGCAAAGACCTGTTTGAGGAAACCATTGAGCTGAATCTTAAATAATTTAGCCAGGCAAGAACTGGGAGAGGGGAAGGGGGAAGGGAGGGCATAGGATGTATGTACAAAAGCACACAAGCTGGTGCTGGGGGCTACTGGGGCTTCATTATGGCCAGAGCATCTAGCACTTTTAGGGATTGACAGGTAGGCAGAGGCCACATCACAAAAGGCCTTGCCATGTTGAGTCTGGGAATAGTGTGAAGCTATCAAGGGGTGCTAGGCAGGAAACTGGCAGGACGAGGTCCCTCTAGGTCTCAATATAAAGAGTAGATTGGGGCAGGCACGTGACTCACACTTGTAATCCCAGAACTTTGGGAGGCCGAGGTGGGTGGATCACTTGAGGTCAGGAGTTCAAGATCACTATGGCCAACATGGTGAAACCCCGTCTCTACTAAAAGTACAAAAATTAACCAGGCATGGTGGTGGGCGACTGTAATCCCAGCCACTCGGGAGGCTGAGGCAGGAGAATTGCTTGGACCTGGGAGGCGGAGGTTGCAGTGAGCCAAGATCAAGCCACTGCACTCCAGCCTGGGCGACAGAGCAAGACTCAGTCTCAAAAAAAATAAACATATAAAGAGAAATAAAAGAAATGAGGGACTTCTCTAGTTGAGGAATCACAGGAGAAGGAGCGTGTTTTGAGGGGAAGGTGATGAGTTCAGTTTTGAACCTGTTGAGTTGCAAGTGCCTTTGGGAGCTGTCCAGCTAGGGAGGACCAGCTGGTAATTGGGTCTGTGGGGTAGGGTCCTGGGCCCTGGCCAGTGCTCTGGGAGCTGGCACTGAGGTTGAAATCATGGGTATGGGTGAGGTCTTCAAAGGAGGATGTGTCGAATGAGAAGGAGGCCGTGGACAGATCCAACTGACATATAAGTGACAGGCCAAGCACCAGGAGCCTGTGAGAGAGCAGTCAGATGGATAGAAGTAAACTTGCAGCAAAACAAAAGAAAAATGAGCTTGAAGGAGGAGGAAGTAATCAGAGTGAAATGCATAGAAGGGGCAGGTCACATCTGGGTTTGGAAATGTGCACAGGCAGTAGCAAGCAGTGGCTGTCATTGGGAACCATGACCTAAAGCCAGCTTCTGTGGATTAAGGAGACGGTGGAAGTGGAGGCAGGTGTGTAGCTTGGCTGGGAAGAAGGAGGGCATCAGGTGGAGGCAGTCTGGTTTTGTTGGTTTTTTTGAGTCGGGAAGCACCTGAGCCCACCTCCATGTTGACTGGAGAGGGCCCTATTAGGGAGAGACGGAAGATAGCAGTAAGGAAGGGGAATTCTCACTGGGGTGAGGTCAGTGAGTAGATGAAAGGGTGTGAGATCCAGATGTCAGCATGGTCCTTGGTCACAAAGAGTCACCTCTGGGAGGCAGAAATGAATTCTTACTTTGTTTTTATTTTCTATGGGGGAAGAAACCAAAGGTGCATCTGTTTATTGAGAATAGTAGGGGTGACGGGAAGGGCTGGCTTGAGAAGGGCAGTAAAGTTTTGGCTTGGGGCAGAGCAAGGCTCTGAGCAGGAACTCTCGGGTGACCTGTCTGGTGTTGTAGAGGCTCCTAATTTGTGCTGGCAGCACCTTAGTGATTGCAAATTGTTTTCTCTGTAGTGGTCCTAGCCAGAGGGTAGGAACAGAGCTGAACGATTATCTGGCTAATCCAGGGTTGGGGGTTGCTGGGATGGCATGTAAGGGCGACAAAGGAGTTGGGGGTTTGGGTCAGAGAATGCTCAAAGGGTTGGACCTTGAAACCTTGGCTAGCAGAGAAGGAGGTGGGGATAGGAGAAGGCTGATGAATGTGGAGAAAAGGAGATGGGGGTACTGAGGGAGTGAGGGAGCAGGTATGTTAAGAATAAAGAGGAGTGAGAGATAGGAGAGGGCATTGGAGTTTACGATTTGGGGGATGGGATAGGGAAGACAAAGGTCCGAGTATACTCATAGAGCATGACAAACAAGGAATGAATGGAAAGATAATTTGCAGTGGCAAGAGCTGAGAGGCTAGGTTGTGGGATGGGCTGTCCACATGACATGGAGATGCCCCCTAGGACAGTGGTCAGAAAGGAGGGCAGCAGGTAGCTTTGATGACTGGAGGGTGGGGTAGAAGAGTGCAATGGCAGGGACCTCAAAGGAGCCCGGGCTGAAGCAACACTGAGTACAGTAGAATGCTGGTCCCATCTCCAGAGGGCACAAAATGAGGGAGGAAGAGGAAGAAAAAAAATCACTGCGATTAATGCGGGCTCCAGGGCAAGTGGAGCTGCAGTAAGAGCCTGCAGGGGCCCAAGTGCCTGACTGTGGGCAGGAGGCAGCTTGTTTGTTGTGGAAGGAGGAGTCTGGAAGGTCCAGTGGGAGGCCAGATGAAAGAGAAGACAGCTCAAGTGGAAATGAAAGAAGGAGACCTGATGGAAGACCAAACAATTCTACATTTGGGGCATGTGAGGCCCCGTGGGTTTTCCAGCGTCAAAGTCCCAAGGGAAACTCGGATATAAAGTTGTTTTTACCTTGGATGATCACCAGAGCAGATCCATCTCCACATATAGTTTTAACTTGTTCTCTCATCAACACAGACTGTTTCTCAAGTTCTTGTGCATGCTGACATTTGAAAATGTTTGGATGTTCATTCATTCAACAAGCATTTGTGTACATGCCGTGTGCCTGGCACTGTGTAGCAGCTCGGGTTTGGTTTTGTACTTTTCCGACGTAGAAAGTGCTTTTGTAGACATTGTTTCGTGAATTCCTTAAAGCAATCCTGTGAGATAGCTAAGCCAGGTGAAGATACCCCAATTTTTTTTTTTTTAATTTTGAGACAGAGTCTTGCTTTGTCACCCATCTCTGCTCACTGCAACCTCCGCCTCCTGGATTCAAGTGATTCTTCTGCCTCAGCCTCCTGAGTAGCTGGGATTATAGATGCCCACCACCTCGCCTGCCTAATTTTTGTATTTTTAGTAGAGATGGGGTTTCACCATGTTGGCCAGGCTGGTCTCAAACTCCTGACCTCAGGTGATCCGGCTTTCCTCAGCCTCCTAAAGTGCTGTAAACTGGGTGTGAGCAGGGCATCTGGTTCAGAAGCTGTCCAACTACTCTGGGGGTGGGGCAGAGTAGCTGGATTCTGGATTGGTTTCAAAGATCAAGCCACAAAGGTTTCTGATGATTCTATGTGGCGTGACAGAAAGAGAGAAGTCAAATGTGGTTCACAGATTTGCGGCCTGGCAGCCAGAAAGAAGAAATGGCCAATAACTGAGTCAAGGAAGATGGCAAATGAAATGAGTACCTGGCAAGGGGTGTGAGGTGGGGAGGCAGAAATCAGAGCTACGTTTGGGGTACCTTCAGTTTGAAATGGCTATTAAACGTCCACGTGGAAATGCCAAATAAGCAGTCAGCTGTACGAGTCTGGAGTTCTGGGGAGAGATCCAAGCTAGAGGCATAAATTTGGGAGTTGTCAGCATATAGATAGTATTTAAAATGATGGGACTGAACCATTTGCAAGCCTAGCCTCCAGTGGGGAGAAGTCTGTTCTCAGAGTGAGGAGCTCTGCACGCGTTGGCTAAAAGGGTGGCGTGGCTTTGTGAAATTGAGAGCTGGAGGAGCCCAGCAGAATGAACCAGGTTGTTCAGCCCTTAATGAGCAGACACTCTGCGTGTAGAGGCAGCCAGGCCCACCTCTCATGGGTGAGTCAATGAATACATTTTAAAAATCAAATTAGAAAAACCCTGTCAAGCAGGAGTCTCTGGTATGCAGCTATTTTATGAGGAGGGAAACCGTGAACCTTGCTGTCTTTGGTTGTCTAGGGCTCCCATGAAGACCTCCTGAGCAGGGGGAAGATGTTGGGGTGGGCAGTGGGCACTGACAGAAGCTGGTGAAAGACTAGATGTTTGCAGGGGCCTGGGGGAAGCTGGACCTGGGGGAAGCATTAGCTGGGAGCTTCTCTGTGGGGCTCTGCCATGTGGCTCACCATGCCTGAGATATCCAGATGGGAGGGAGGAACTCTTTTTTTGCTGCTTATGGAAGACAAGACCCAGAGACTTTGGGTGACCTGATGAGGGGACAGTTCTCTGGGGTCAGGGTGATAATGGGGGAAATGGTTGTTCTTGTGACTATTTTATATCCTTCTTTAGAACCCTCAGCTTTGTTAGGTGTATGACCTGGTTGATCTTTATAACATACCTGTGAAGTTGGCAGAGCAGGTGTTATCTCCATTTTACAGATGAATAGACTAAGGCCTAGGGGAATCAAGAGACTGCTTGTCTATGGCACCCAGCTAGGTCTTGGCAGGGAGACAAGGGATCCTAGTCTGTACCCAAGACTCATCTGAGAGGTGACATCACTGAACCCAGCTGGGGACCATTTTATGCAAAGTCTGTGGAGAGCAGGTTTGCCTCAGCCCGAGGGGGATGATTTTATCTCTTGGTTGCTGTTTCCCCTTGAGTAACCTAGATTTCCTGACCTGGAGCTATCCTTCCAGGAATGGGTGTGGCCCTGGGGATCTGAGGAGAGAAAGGTGCTTCCCTGTCACAGAGGAAAAGGGTCTTCCAGCCATCAGTAAACCCTGCTCTGTCAGCTGACTCCCCCACACCCAGAGGCCCTGGGCTGGTGTGAGAAGCAGTAGTGGTTTTGCCCTGATCTCTGGGCATGAATAGGAGGTATTCTTCTCTCCCTAGTAAACACAGCCCCACATGCTCTCTGCAAGATCCCTGGCGGTTACTAGCATCTATTTTTAATTCATAAGCCTCCCCCACTCCGCACACCCCCTGCCATTGTTTAGAACTCACCAGCTGGCTTTCGGACCAGAGCAGCCCTGTTGGGGTTGAGTTACCGAAACACCCTAGAGGCAGCTAAAGTTCCTCAGCTGTCCTGGAGAGGCTCACCCTAGCCCCACCCCAAGAAAGTAGGGGACCTCAAGCCCCAAGGGGAGCAGGGTGTGATGGGGGACAGACAGGGGCTCACGGTCCAGGGAAGCAGCTCAGCCTTGGTGATAGTAATTTGGCTGTTGGTTGTTCCTGCTAGATCCACTTAGTTGTCTTTCAAGTTGTGCCTTCAATTGCTTTCCTGTTTAAAAACAAAAACAAAACATTGTTGGCTGGGTGCTTGGCTCCTGCCTGTAATCCTAGCACTTTGGGAGGCCGAGATGGGTGGATCACTTGAGCCCAGGAATTTGAGACCAGCCTGGGCAACATAGTCAGACCCCATCTCTACAAAAAGAATTAAAATATTAGCCGGGTGTGGTAGCATGCACCTGTAGTCCCAGCTGCTTGGGAGGCTGAGGTGGAAGGATCACTTGAGCCCGCGAGGTTGAAGCTGCAGTCAGGCATGACTGTACCACTGCACTCCAGCCTGGGTGACAGATTGAGACCCTATCTCCATTTTAAAAAATCATCATCTCAGCCTCGCCATTCTGCTTTCTAGTATGTATGTGACACAGAAAAGTAACTGCTGTCTCTGTCTTAGATTTGTAAAGTGGGGAAAAAATTGTCATCAGTTGTGGGTGCACTTGGGCATTGGCAGGTGATTAGAGAGTACAGGTTTTCCATCTGTGTGTTGCCTTAACCTCTGGGAGGCACGTGCCCTGGAGACTAGAGAGGGAACCACTGGTTATACATCCAGTGGAGATGGAGTTGAGCCATCTGGCTCCTCAGAAAACAGATAGGGTCCCCACCCTCTTCTCCCTCCTCTTCTTTTTTTTTTTTTTCTTTTTTCTTTTTTTCTTTAACAGCAGTTCCTGGAAAATGTAGTGTCAGAGGGTTGTATTCCCCTTCTGTCATCTCTCCCAGGCCTGGTTAGGCATCAGTCCCCTCTCGCCTTGTTCAGAACCTCACCCCAGCTGACCCCTGGGCTTGTGCATGGAGTGTCAGGAAGGGGATGCAGCGCAGGAGTGCTGGGTTTACAGCCAGCCAGCTCCTGACTGTGTCCTGCTCACCCCTTCCCCTCCTGCAGTGTGGCTGAGAAGCAGCATGGGGCAGAGCCGGGAGGGCTTCTGGACAGCTTCGGGAGACTGTGGAGGTGCTGGGGACAGGACTTTATGACAGGCCCTGCTTTGAGAGCAGGCAGGAAGGAAGAGAGGGCCAAGATCTCCCCACTCATGCTGCAGGTAAAGTGAGGAGGGTGGAGAGATGACAATGTCCTGACTGGATGCTTCCCTGTGGCCTCATGGAGGTGTTATCTCCAGGCTCCAGACAGGGAAACCAGTGGAGTTCAGCCCATCACCTAAGCCAGAGCAGACTCTGAATGCCCTGTGCTCTCCGTCCACTCCCACACCGGATTTATCCAACAAGATTTCTTCTCTGCCCCAGCATAAATAAGCACCCCTGTTTACTCTGAAGGATGGTGAGTGAGGGGCCCCCCCAACCCCTGGCTCTTGCCAAGAAGACAGATCTTGGCAGCTGTCCAGGGGCCCTGGTTTGTTTATGTCTGGGAGTCTGCTGGTTCAGAGGTGGGTGGGGCGGGCTCTGCTGAGAGAGGTTTCCAAACATGACCACTTAGCCAGCTGGCCATGCGGGCGCCCGATGTATCTGAACTTGCAGGCCAGGTTGCATGGGAGGCTGAAGGGGCCCAGATGGGCCACACTCTGCATGTTCACACGAATGCATCCACCTTCTGAGTCACACCACCATGCAGGTACATGCGCCAGCCTCTGCTGGCCTGCCCTCCCTCACACCCAGGAGTGGTGGAGGGCAACTGCCTCCTCTGTTCCCCTCGCCCATCCCATCTCATCTCTTCTGCCCTTCTTTCTTCCTCTCTGCATGGAAAGGTCCTTTGGGCAGAGGGAGAGCCAGAGGCAGCCAGACCAGCAGTCTCAGAGGAGCCTTTCAAGGCCGTGCCTGTGCTGCCAGTGGCTTGCCAGGCCAAGGCAGGGCAGCTGTGTGATTTGCCATGAATTGCTGCTCCCTGTCTCAGTGACTCAAAGCCCCTATTCCCCAGAGGCTTTGGGGTCCCAGCACAGCTGTATATCTTCTTGTGCCTGGAGATCTGAGAAGTTTCTTCCTTTAGTCTGATTTGAATTCCTCATGTTCAGGTGAAGCCCCTTGCCTTGTAGGGGTCCTGTCCAATTAGGAGAGGGGCCCAAAGTGAGGACTCTGTGTCTGACCTAAAGCTCTGACACCAGACATCATAAGCTACAGCATCCTCTTGACTTTTCAGACAGAATCAGACAGCAAGTAACTGGCCTCCAGAATTAGCCTTTATGCATCTTTTCCCCACTAACACCCACTGACTTTCTTTCTAGATTGAAAATATCGGCTGGGCGCAGTGGCTCATGCCTGTAATCCTAGCACTTTGGGAGGCCAAGGCGGGCGTATCACCTGAGGTCAGGCATTCGAGACCACCCTGGCCAACATGTGGAAACCCTGTCTCTACTAAAAATACAAAAATTAGCCGGGTGTGGTGGTGGGCATCTGTAACCCAAGCTACTGAAGAGGCTGAGGCAGGAGGATTGCTTGAACCCGGAAAGTAGAGATTGCAGTGAGCCCAGATCGCACCATTACACTCCAGATTGGGCAACAAGAGCAAAACTCAGTCTCAGAAAAAGAAAAGAAACAAAAGAAAATATCCAGTATTCTCCAGATTAGCTCTGGCATCTGGGAGTACAGAAATTGCCAGGATACGGGGGGCAAAATTAGATAACTTCCGAGTTACCTAGCCAAGATGTGAGGTCATGCCTTGTTGATGCCTTTGTCCCCAAGCTCAGGTGAAAACTTGGTGAGAAATAAGCTGTCTGTCTGCAGACACAGGTGGGAGAGGCCAGCCAGATATCTGCCTGGGCTCTCCAAGGCTGCCCAAGGGGAAGGTGTGCTCACGGTTCAGGTGTCAGACCCCGATGCCAGAGCTGGTAGCAGTCAGCAAGAGTAGCTGTCATCGAGTTCCAGACGGTGAGGAGCCGGCGCTTATGATGTGGGCTGGGTCATGGGAGTTGGCTCAGGTCTCCCCGGCTACCCAGCACATTCTTCCCTGGATCTGCCACATCCCTGAGATGAGAAACGTGACCCCAGTCCCCTCTGGTGCCAGATGAGGCAATGGAAATACAGTATCATTAACCTGATCCCTGCTTCTGCCTGTCCTTTTCAAAGGCACATTTTGGGCTTTCTCTTTATACCCCACAGAGCAGAGGGCTCTGAAATAGAAGCAAAAATGAATGTACACACCCCATTGCATTCCTTCTAGGCTCCTAGGAAATCAGAAGCTCCCCTGAGCTACAGTAGGGAGTTGGGGGAAGTGAGTGTCATTTCTGGGGACAGTAGCGTTTCCTACCTCTCTTCTCTGTCTGGGGACAGGCTCTTGGACCCCAGCCCATTTCCCGAACCTTTCAGAGGCCAACCTAGAGGCCTCCTGCCTCCTGCTGCTTTTGTCCTCTTTGATCCCCTCCAGATCTGATTCTGGGAGTTCTCATCCTTCCTTTTCCTTTCCTCTTCCTTACAGTTCTCCAGATACCCCACCACTGGGACCCTAGAACTGGGCTAGTGTCCATAACTAGTGAATAATTTAGCAGGCTCAGCAGGAGCTAAATCAGACCCAAGGTGATACTGTGACCAGGAGGCCTCCTCTGGGCAGCTGGAAAGGCGAATCCTGCCCTGGAAAGACAAGTGCTCTGTAACATTAACTTCATTATATAAGGTTTCTTCATTGCCTGAGAAGGTAGCTTCAGATCCAAATATAATCTGGGCCCCATGCCTGTCCACTGACTTCTCAGGGGCTCAATGGCTTATGGGCATGCCCCCCAAGAGGTGCCACTCCTGTCCTTTTGAAAGCCTTCCTGGCATCAACAGTCAGCTGAACAGCAAGCTACAGTTTGCAGAATGCATTCACACACATTTCTCGTTTAGTCACATCAGCTCATGGTATGCTCTGAGCCCTTGAGTCAGCAGGAGCACACTAGAATTCAGTGTTTCAATCCTCTGCTTTTAGAAAGGAATGATTCCAAATTATTCCTGGCAAGCAGGATGGGGTAGAGGGTGCTCTGCTCCCTAAAAAAGTTGCCCAAAAAGGAAATGTGGCTTCCTCTCTAGGTCACTTTCTCTCAGGCCTGTTCCCAGTAAAGCCTCCTCCAGGGCAAGTGACTGTAAAGGCATGAAATCATCCATCTTTCCTACCTGCCGGGTACAGATTTTGATTTGCCTAAAAGTGACCCAAGTAAGTGGTTCTGTTCACTGTCCAACATCTGGGCTCATGTCTGTGCCCAAGAAGGACTACCTAAACAGGAGTGTCTGTGGCATTAGATGGGCAGAGGACCAGCAGGAGAGATGGCATGCTCCCTCCCTGGAAGCAGCTGAAAGGTGCCCTGGTGTGTGCATGTGGATGCTGCCCTGCATCTTCCTCCACTCTGACCTGATCTGTCTGCTTTCTCAGCTCACACAGCTGTGCCTATCCATGTACTCCTAGGAAGCCTGCCCACCTTGGTTGCTGCCGTTCACGCTGAAGAATATTGTCCTTCCTCTCGCATTTCCCTGGGGGTTAGCAGAGCTCTTTGGTCATGTGTGTTTCTAAGAAGATGCACCTTCTGGCTGGGTTGAAAGTGAATACTTGGGGAGAGAACCTCTGAATAATGACCACTTTGCAAACCTCCATTTCCAAGCAGGCTTGGTGAGCATAAAAGAAGTTGCCAGCCTTTCAAAGAAGAATCCTCACTGGGAGATTTTCACCGCACATTTAGGGCCTGAGATTTTTTTAAGGCCTCACCTTGTATTCTAAGCTACTAAATGTAGCTGCTTTTCAGCGTGGTTCTTTCCTCCTAAAGCCTATGACTTCTCCAGTTTCCCACCCTTCAAAATGTGTGGTTTGTGATTTTTTTTTTAAGAGAAAGAAAAGTAGGCCAGGTGCAGTGGCTCATGCCTGTAATCCCAGTGATTTGGGAGGCCGAGGCAGGAGGATCACTTGAGGACAGAAGTTCGAGGCCAGCCTGGGCAGCATAGTGAGACCTTGTCTCTCTTAAAAAATAGTAATAAAAAAAAATAACTAGCTGAGTGTGGTGACATGCACATGTAGTCCCAGCCACTTGGGAAGCTGAGGCAGAGGATCGCTTGAGCCCCCAGAGTTTGAGGCTGCAGTGAACCATGATCACACCACTACACTCCAGCTTAGGGGAAAGAATGAGACCCTCTCTCTAAAAGAAAAAGCAAGAAAAATAAGATGATTTTAAAAGGGCAGCAGGGAGAGAATAACAACAAGGCAAAGGAAGAGAAAATAAAAAATCTAAGATTTAAAGATTTAAAGAGTACTAAAGAAAGAAGAGGCATGGCATAAAAATTAAGGGAAGAGGAGGAAGGATATAGAAGAAAAAAATAAACTAAGGGGAACCCAGTAAAAGGGCTGAGACCTTCCAGACGTGCAGAGAGAAGAGCCTGTGCCCGGGACCTGGGCTTCCTTCCAGTCCACCCTTCTAAGATGACAAGAGCCCATCTGTCACCCCTGCCTCAGGCTTAACTTGGATGGGTGGAAAAAGTGAAGCCAGAGACCCCCTACCACAGCTCAGCTGCCCATCCTGTGAATTGATAGTGACCACTCTCTGTCACTGAGATGTGGCCTCCATCTCTGCCAGGCCAGAGAGGAGGCAGCCCAGGGGTGTCCAAGACTGATCAGGAAGTGCAGGGGATGCGGCTTACTCCACAGCTCCTTTTCTTTGCAAAAGAAGAGCTGCTTTGCGACTGGTGTCCTTTCAGAGCCCGCTGCTTTAGTGCCCTTGGCAGCTTTTCCCAGGTGTGCCTGCCAGTCTCTTAACTTTGCTCCCGATGGCAGCTACTTCTTGACTTTTTCTGTTTCAGACCAAGTCTTCCAGGTACTATCTGGAATACTGTGGTTTGTGTATGCATGTGCACATATACCCATGGTGAGGGAGCTTCAGGACCAGTCACCGATTTCAATAAAACTTAGAAAGTGTCATGTGTTTGCACGAGGGTCCTGGGAGATAATGGTCCTGTGTACCATTTGCAGCTAGGAGAAGTGAGACTCAGTTGCACAGAGTCTCCAAGGCTTGGCTCATTCACCCTCTCCTCCATCTCCTGATGCCACTGGTCTCACTCTGTAAGGCCGCCTCACCCAGGCTGCTGCTTTGTAGTTGCTCCTGCCTCCTTGCAGTTGTGAAGTGGCACGGACAGAACATGGAAGCTGCATAGCTAGCAAGTGGCAGGGTGAGGATTTAGACCAGGTCTTCTGACTCCCAGGCACTCTGTGGGCCACTGAAAGGCTCATCCAGTGCCCAGCGAGCCCAGCACATCTTCCTGCCAGACACATTCACCTTAATCCCCTCTCTTTACACCGTCCTCCCATCACATTTGTGGAAAGAGTCTCAGCGCCTATAGTGACTTGACCAAGGTCACTCAGAAAGCATGGAAGTAAGTCTCGCACCCAGGGCTCTACAGGGCCTTTCCCACCATGCCACCATGCTTTGGGCTGTCTGTTCCCCACCTCCACCACAGGAAGCTCTGCGTCCTTGGCAGATTTGGGAACACGTCTCATGTATAAAGACAACAGCAGGTTCAGAAAAGCATTGCTCTCCTGCTAAATTGCCGGGCCCCCTGGTTCCTGTTTGCTACTTTTCTCCTAGCAGACTATTTGTTCCCTCCTGACCCCCTGTTTTCCTGCTGTTCAGTTATTGTGCTGATGGGTAAGCCGCTCTTGGATTGGAGCTAAAACCTCCCGTTAGGGAACTACGAGGTGCCCGTGTTGGGGGCACCTATCCCCAGTTTATTTTGGTGGTGCAACGTGGCCTTGCAGGAAACTCTTTCTGTTGCTTCTGAGCCCTCCTGATCCCAGGAAGCACAGAGAGACCTACCATGCAGAATGAACCCCAGGGCTCTCAGCTCACTCGGCCCCTCCCCACCGTCTCCTGCTGCCACTGCCTTCTCTTCCTTTTCCTCTGCTTAATAAGAAGAAGTTAAAAATCTTAGCTTGGGCTGGGCATGGGCTTACATGGGCTCACACCTGTAATCCCAGCACTTTGGGAGGCCAAGGCAGGCGGATCACAGGGTCAAGAGATCGATACCATCCTGGCCAACATGGTGAAACCCCGTCTCTCTACTAAAAATAGAAAAATTAGCTGGGCGTGGTGGTGCGCGCCTGTGGTCCCAGCTACTCGGGAGGCTGAGGCAGGAGAATCGGTTGAACCCAGGAGGTGGAGGTTGCAGTGAGCCGTGATCACATCAATGCACTGCAGCCTGGTGACAGAGCAAAACTCCGTCTCAAAAAGTAAAAAAAAAAAAAAAAAAAGAAGGGGTATCTTGAGTATGAGAAGACCAAGCTGTCTTTGTTGCTACCTGAGACAGAACTGCAGTGGCCAGACTGCCTTTCATGGCAGCTAAATGAGATAGATCATTTCATCATTCTACCATGTCAGTGTTGAGGGAGGATCGGTCTTATGCTAGGCACAGCGAAGGGTCCAGATGAACATAAGATCTGATCCCTGCCTTATCATTTAATAGGGGCATAAGACCTATTTACAAATAACCCTTATGCAAGAACAGTGCTTGGTGCCAACATATGAAGTCAAGATCCAGTACCATAGGAAGGGGATCGTTTCCAGAAGTAGGGGAACTGCCAGAAGTGTTCCCTGGCCCTACAGGTCAGAACTGGCCCCAGAAATTGGGACCTATGTAATATGCTTTGCCAGGCTTCTGTGCTCACAAACCCCAAGTCATCAGCCAACCACAAATATTTGTATAGTTTCCATGAGCCCAGGGTATGAGGACTCCTGATCTTGGTGATTTTGGCTGCAAGCCCTGGCACTGGCTCCCAGAGATAGCACTGGGCCCTTATCTCTTTACACCTTCTTGAATTTGGGACTACCCAATCAACGTGCCGCATGTTGACCATCATTATTTAAGCCCGGAGTCCCTCACCAGGCTCAAGTGGGTGCAGAATTCACGTCTTTCTGAACAGTTCTGCTGTGGGAAGCTGCCATTAGAGAGATCCAGAAGGCCCCAGGACTCAGCGGGCCACTCACTTACCCAGCTCACTGCTCATTGTCCTCAATTGTGGACCTCTGTCTCCCTCTGCTGGCCACTCACAGAATTTCCTGCTGGGACTGTCGAGATGAAGTCCAAGGAGGAAGAAACTGCTGTGAGTTTGCCATCTGTGTTTTATCTTGGGTGTTTTTGCCAGGGCAATGCTGGCGGAGACTGGGAAGCAGAAGCTAGTGCAGAAGTGGCCATTGGTGTCCAGGGCAGAGACTGGATTTCTGGGACAGGATCTCAGGGCAGAAGAATTTCCCTGGTGAGGCTGGCTGCTGTCAGCTTCCTCCAGGTGGTTATTGGAGTAGAGAAACTGCCTTGGAAGTGATGGTGCCTTAAGCCAACAGGCAGGGCAGCAGGGAGAGGAGGAGAGGACTCTGGCTGGTGCTGGCTGTGTTAGGATCTGCTGGGGAGCCCCCCTCCAGGCGACAGTCTTTTTGGCTTTGGAGAGCTCTTCCCTGTCCTGGAAGGCTGGCTGGGAGGCTCACTTCCATTCCGAATCCATGAGACTGCTCTGTTTGTGAGAGGAGCTTCTGATCACGGGAGGCATTTCTGTGAGATGGGAGGGGCAAGGTGGAGTGCTTGTCTTCTGGGTGGTTGAAGGATGCAAGTGCATCCTGTCATGTGTCCTCGTGCACATCCCTTTCAACTTCCCTTGTCCCCCCGCCACCCCTCCTCATTGGTGTCTGTCATACCTGGGCATCCTTATGCACATAACTCACAGTGGAACAGCTGGACTTGGGGAGGGGCATCTCATCAGAGCTTGGTCCTCCCGTGCTCGGTGATCCTCCATGTCTCCTGCCAGATGGGAAGGAGCAGCCCTTGAGCCCCAGGGGAGGGGGAAAGCTCCCAGAGCAATCCGCCCCTAATCCCCAGGCTGTGCCTCAGTCTGGAGATGGCGGCTGCAGAGCCTGGGAGCTCAGGCACACCTGCTCGCAGGCCCCGGCTTCCTGGAGCAAGCCCAGTGCTGCCCAGGGTCTGTGACCCCGGGGGCCCGACGCACTCCACAGACAGCTGGGGCCTCAGAGCTCCGGGCACCTCGTCGCCAGCACGGCTTCGGGAAACAGTGCCCACACAGGTGAGGCCCCTGGTGGGTGGAAGGAGAGAATTTCACTGGGTGGGGTGGAGTTGGGGGATGGAGAAAGGCCTATTCTGCAGTTAGTCAGGTGGGCTCTGCTTACACTCCAGTCTCTCAGGGAGCTCTCCTCCAGGTATAGAGAACTGTTTGTGGGTAGGAGAAGGGAAGAGCCTTAGGCTGCCAAATGCTGGGAGAGCCCCTGGGGCTGGGTGTGGGCGCCCTGTGCAGGAGGGCAGGTGAACTCTGGCAGAGATGCCTCTAGAAGCCGTGGCTGTGTGGCACTTCTGGGGCCCAGGCACCTTATTAAGTGGAGGGGTGTTCCTGGTTGTGGTCACTTCTGTCTATGGAGAAACAGTGACAGGGATGGGGATTGTGAAAGTTCAGTGAGTGCTGACCCCAGGGAGACACTGGGGGAGGCCATAAGGAGTAAAATGGGGACTGAGAGTTTTTAGGGAATTCAGAGGATGGAGAATGGAGAAGACTTGAATATGAGAGGGCAGCTCAGGGCTCCAACTGGGATCTGTGGGTGTGAGGAGACAAGGAGGGTGCAGGACATTTACTGGACAAAAGTGCTTTGTTCTCCACAGGGCAGATGCTGAGTGGAGGATGTAGTTTTCATCAGAACTGAGGGGTGGCCCTAATGGAAGGGGCTAGAAGCCAGGGGTTAGAAGAGAAGGGGTGTCTCCACCAGGACAAGAGAGTAGCTCTTAGGGTCAGGGCAGAAGGAAGAACTTGCTGGCTACAGGAGGTGGCAGGTGGAAGCCTCTACCTGGTGTCAGCTGGTAATAGGCAGCTGGCTCTGCGCGGCCTGGAGATGAGCAGGTGCTGCCTGAAAGGATGAGTGAGTGACTTTTCCTGTCTCTCGGTAGTTTGCACCTGAAATCCCCTTGTAGTAGAGCGAGAGGCCTTTTAAAGCTACTGAGGGCATGCTCTGCCCCTCGAATCCCCCATGTGGCAGCTGGGGCCTTTCTACGGGGGTTTTGTCACCCCGCTGTGCCCCTGGCGAAGTGACTCAGGTCCATACTGCCCCACATGTGCCCCATTCAGTATCTAAGCACGTGGTGCCTGCCCGCTTGAGAAAAGCCGCTTAGGCTTCCAGGCACCAATTAAACCGATAGGTAGGCTCTTTCTCCACCCCCACCCCTTCGCCCACCTGGGAGCACCCGGGTCAGCTGTGATGACACATCAGAGCTGGAGTGAGCAGCTTCCTGTGCCCACGTATCCTCACCAGGAAGGCAGAGAGCCACCAGCTCCACGGGGCTATTCCTGCTGAGTTGAGAAAATGGAATGGGGGAAGCCTCGGACTTCAGGACCAAGGGTTGGAATAATTTTTCCAGCCTGCTCTTGCTGGAATGTTGGGTTGGTACGGGAAATGACAGGTTCCTTCTCTCCCAGCTTTACTGTAAGGTCACATGCCCTCTTCGGGTTGGAGGATTTTAGCTGGCCATAGGCTTTCCTCTCCATCCTAGTCCGGTTGACCTCCCCTTCCATCTGGGAATGAGGAGAAAAAGGGAATCTGAGCGTTCTTTATCCTGAGAGGGCCACTGAAATCAGAGTCACGGGGCAGCAGTCAGCAGATTGAAGCATCTCTGCTGAGTCACCCAGGCCTGCCAGCCCTGGGGCCACACTCGCCTGCTGGGCTCTGACCCACTGGAAGCCCAGGCCTTGCTCCCAGGAGCGGTGTTCTGCATGGGCCTCGGCCTGCTTGTCTAGACCCATAGACCAGCCAGGGTTGACACCTGACTCCATTGTCAGGATGACTGGGCTGCCCTGCTTTCCTAAAGGGAAGCATAGGAACCCTCAAAGCTTTTTCTTTGTGTGTGTTTTTTTTTTTTTTCCATCTAAGAGTGACCTTATATTGTCTTTCCAACTCCTTAGCAGTTGGTAACACGAGAAGGCTCCTTCCTCCCTGTCAGCCTGCTGTGGGGACCCTAATGGGGGTTCTTTGTGAGTCTGGGAAGGGGCTGCCTGCCTCAGAAGGAGGAGGGTCAGAGGCGCAGATCTCTCGTGCAGCTGGGAGCACAGGTAGGGAGCACGTGTTCCTTGCAAGTGGCAGCTGTTTCTGTGGTCCATCTTGAAAACTGCTTTAATGCATTTACATTATGAAGAAAGAGAACCACGAGTCCCATTTCCCAGTTTACATAGCTAGTGCCCTTCCCCTCCCTCCACAGAGCTTCACTTAAGCCTGGATACTTTCTGTCCCAACAGTGTCTACTGTGTGCCTCCCAGATCTCAGGGATCCAGGCTGCTGGGCTAGTGTGTGAGAGGAAGCACCGGTGTCCTGTGTCCAGGGCCGGGTTGACACGAGGACACTGAGTTCAGGCCCTGGGAGGAGGTGGGAGCCCCAGGAAGGCCATGGGAGCCAGGGCTGGGAAGCCGTGATCCGGCAGCTCCTTATAATCTGGCAGAGAGCCTAATCCAGCTTCATTTAGTGTTGTGAAAGGGGCCAGGGAGGTGAGTCCAGAGTGCCACCAACGCCATGTGGAGGGGAGCCCCCAGGTGTGCATGGGCTGAGGGTAGGTCTCACTGGAGCAGGAAGAGGAATAGGGAAAGTTGGGTCTTGGACACTTGAGAGAACATCCCAGCTGTGGCTCATCCAGACATTCATCAGCACTTCTTAGCCCCCAGCCTTTGTGTAGAGCAAGATGTATGGCCCTGACTGGTAGGATCCCTGAGCACGGGGCATTCTGGTGTGGTTGGATCATGGAAGAAGCATGACTCTCCCTCCACAGTTCTCCTCTTAGAGCTTGCCCAGCCCATTCACAGGGATTAATCTGGAGTCAGGTACCTGTGGAATGGCCAGCCTGTCTCAGGCAGGAGGGGGTTGGGTGAGGAGGTCATGGCGTGGGGGCCACAACTCCAGGTGTGGTGCTGGTGGCCGGGCATGGATAGACAGCTGGGTGGCATGGACCAAACAGGACTCTGATGGCTTGGAGAGAGGCACAGTGGTGCCTGTGTAGCCCACCTGTGCCCTGCTTTGGGCTGGGGAACCTTGGACATTTCTGCCTGCTGGTGACTGGGGGTTGAGTAATCTGTCCTGGTCTTCTTTTTAGTCAACCAGCTGCATGACAGGGGGATTAGGAATGTGTCAGGAAGAGCTGCTGCTCTACTAAACCTGACATGGTGAGCTGAAGGACCCGGAGATCCTCCTGCAGACCCACTCTGTAATGGGACAGCAGTGGGAGCTGCGGCCCAGGCCAGTGGAAGACCCTGGCCGTCCACACCCAGTTGTTGAAACATCACTTCCATCTAGTTCCTAAACATTTTCAGCACCCCCAAGGAAACCCTGTACCCATTAAGCTGTCACTCCCCATTCCTTCCCCCACGCTCACCCGAGCCCCCTGGCAATACTAATCAGCTTTCTGTCTCTGTGGATTTAACTATTCCGGATATTTCATATAATGGAATCATTCATTATATGGCCTTTCTTGTCTGGTTTCTTTCACTTAGCCTAATGTTTTTGAGGTTCACCCATGTTGGAGCATTATCAGCACTTTGTTTCTTTTTTTTTTTTTTTGAGATTGAGTTTTGCTCTTCTTGCCCAGGCTGGAGTACAATGAAACGATCTCGGCTCACCACAACCTCCGCCTCCCAGGTTCAAGCGATTCTCCTGCCTCAGCCTCCTGAGTAGCTGAGATTACAGGCATGCACCACCATGCCCGGCTAATTTTTTGTGTGTTTTTAGTACAGATGGGGTTTCTCCATGTTGGTCAGGCTGGTCTTGAACTCCCAACCTCAGGTGATCTGCCCGCCTCAGCCTCCCAAAGTGCTGGGATTACAGGAGTGAACCACCACGCCCAGCCCCGGCACTTTGTTTCTTTTATGGCCGAATAGTATTTCGTTACAAAACATACCACATTTTGTTGACCCATTCATCAGTTAATGGACCTCTGAGTTATGTCCCCCTTTTGGCTATTGTGAATATTGCTGCTGTGAGCATTTGTGTACAAATCAGTGTTGAATACTCATTTTCAATTCTTTCAGGAATTGAAAATATCTAGGAGTGGAATTGCTGGGTCATAAAGTAATTCTATGTTAATTTTTTTAGGAACTCCCAAACTATTTTCCACATCAGCTGTGCCATTTTAGGTACATTGCACAAAGCTTCCAATTTCTGCACATGTTCACCAACACTTATTCCTTTTTTTTTTTGAAGCAGGGTCTCACTCTGTTGCCCAGGCTGGAGTGCGGTGGTGTGTGAGTTCATAACCCACTGCAGCCTCGAACTCCTGGACTCAAGCCATCCTCCTGCCTCAGCTTCCTGAGTAGCTGGGACTATAGGCACACAGCACCACACCTGGCTGTCTTTTTATTTTTTGTAGACAGGTCTTGCCGTGTTGCCCAGGCTAGTCTCAAACTCCTGGGCTCAAGCAATTTTCCCATTTTGGCCTCCAAAAGTGCTGGGACCACAGGTGTGAGCAGCTGTGTGCAGCCCACTTACTTCCTTTTTAAACATTACTAGGGTCTGGGCTTGGTGACTCGTGCCTGTGGTCCCAGGTACTTAGGAGGCTGTGGTGGGAGGATTGCTTAAGCCTGGGACGTCCAGGCTACAATGAGCCATGATCATGCCATTGCACTCCAGCCCAGGCCACAGAGTGAGAACCTGTCTCAAAAAATATATGTATATATTATAGTCATTCTAAGGGTGTGAAGTGTCTCTTAATTTGTTCGTATTTGTTTCTAAGCACCTGCTTTAGGCCCTTTACTCAGTGTTTCATCTCCTCATCGTGATAGCTCTCAGCTGGTAAGTGACGGAGCCAGGATCTAAATCAGTGCCCAACTCCAACTTTGAAGCCCTTTCCTTTACATTCCGCAGGCCCTGTATCCTGTCTCATCGCTGGTCTTTTTGGCAAATCTTTTTCCTTTTCTCACCCTCTGACCTGTTCCACCACTCTGAACAGCTTTCTCATCTTTTTCTTGTTCACTAATTTTCTTTCCTTTGTTAAAGCATAATCCCTCTTTGTACCTCTCCCTGTCTGCCAGTTTCTTGGCTCTGTTTACCTTGGTTGCCCTCTCTCCATCAAGTCCTGAAAGGGAGCTGTCACCCTGGGTACATGTCTGCCGCGGAAGGCAGGGCATGGAGAGCTCCCCACCTTCCTCAGACACGCCAGCTCCCTCCACGGGGAAGGAGAGCAAAGTGATGTTTTGTGATTGGAGACCGAACAGCAGATCCCACGCATTGTAAACCTCTGTGAAGGGTAGGAAAAAGCTGGTGTCCTGCTGCAGGACTCCCAGGCTGGAATCTTGACCCAGGGGTAGAGAAGAGGGGCTGGCAAGAGGACCAGGATCCCAGCTCAAGGCCACTCCACACACCAGGCCCAGGAATGTCTCTTCTCATTCGTGGGGATTTCCCAGCCAGCTCCAACTCTGCTTCTCAGAGTTGTAACTAGACAGCACAGCCTCTCAGGGATCTGGAGGTCTTGGGTTCCCTCCAGCGATAGGGGCAGGGACTAAAGATCCTGGAGGGGAAGGATGGGGGGATGTCTGCTGTTTCCTGTTAGCGTGCAGGATGTTTCCCTTGTTCTCCAAACTGAAATAACCTTTCCTGGGTTTGGTCAGCCTGTGTGTGAAGAGGGCAGATCCGAGTGAGATAAATGTGAGGTTTACCCCAGAGATAGGCTACCCCATCCTTGATTTGAGGAGTGTGTCAGTGCAGTCTGGGGCTCCAGGCAAACTGCCTACATCCCTGTGTCCTTCTTTGCATCCCTGATGGGTGGGGTGGGGACTGTGATCTAAGGAGGAGGCTGGTGTTGGGGAGAAGCTCTTAGATGCTTTCCTGAGGTTGGGCTCCAGGCTACAAGCACGGATGAGCTCAGTCTCAATTAGGATCTTGTGGTGAGTCCATAGTAAAAGTCTCCGGTTGGCACGGGGAGTTATTGAAGGGAGTTAATTCAGATGGAAGTGGTTGCCGAGGTGTTCCAGCCTTAAAAGCAAAAACCACAAACAGGATCTTGGTATCTCCCACAGAGTGTTCCCTCAAGCACCTCCCACCACCTCCCACAACACACACAAACCTCTTCTCTCTCTTGTTCTCAGGTTTGCACACATGCATGCAGGTACACGCACACACCCCTAAGCACGAGAGGGGGCTGGGTGGGCAAAGGAAGTCTGCATGGAGACCAGTAAGATTAAGGGTTATCTCCAGTGAGGAAGGCCGGAGATGTCACCGTGATAAGTCTTCAGAGGTGATTTTAAATGCTGTGGCCAATATTTGGACATTTCTAAGGATTTGCACGCCCCTCAGATGTGGAGAAGGCAGGATGGGGCTGGGGAGAACTCCTTTCTTTTTCCTTGCTCTCGCAGGGTGTAAAAGCCTACAGTCTGGCCAAGCGCAGCATGGCTCAGTCCTGTAATCCCAGCAATTTAGGAGGCCAAGGCAAGAGGATCGCTTAAGCGCAGAAGTTTGAGACCAGCCTGGACAACATGGCAAAACCCTGTCTCTACAAAAAAATAACACAAATTAGCCAGGTGTGGTGGCATGTACCTGTAGTCCTTGCTGCTGGGGAGGCTGAGGTGGGAGGAGCACTTGAGCCTGGGGAGGTCAAGGCTGCAGTGAACTGTGATTGCCTTACTGCACTCCAGCCTGGACAACAGAGTGATTCTGTCTCAACAAAAAACAAAAAGAGCCTGCGGTCTTAGCTGTATGAAATTCCAATTTCATTGCTGTGGAGTGAGGCTGGGCTGTGGTTGACAACCACTGATTAGACTCTCTTGCTTCCTGAAAAGGTGGCAGAGGGCCAGCTCTCCTAGCCAAAGGTATCTGAAGCTGTGGATCTGTCAGAGCTACCCAGCCCTCCAAGGTGAGGTTAGGCCCTGAGTTTTGGAGCCAGACAGGATTTATTTATTTATTTATGTATGTATGTATGTATGTATGTATGTATGTTTTGAGACGGAGTCTGGCTCTGTCGCCCAGGCTGGAGTGCAGTGGCCAGATCTCAGCTCACTGCAAGCTCCGCCTCCCGGGTTTACCCCATTCTCCTGCCTCAGCCTCCGGAGTAGCCGGGACTACAGGCGCCCGCCACCTCGCCCGGCTAGTTTTTTGTATTTTTTTAGTAGAGATGGGGTTTCACCGCGTTAGCCAGGATGGTCTCGAACTCCTGACCTTGTGATCCACCCCTCTCGGCCTCCCAAAGTGCTGGAATTACAGGCTTGAGCCACCGAGCCCGGCCGACAGGATTTATATTCTAGGTTCTTTACTTACCAGTTGTGTAGTCCTGGGCAAGTTATATCTGTAGGCCTTGGTTTTCTCTCCTGTAAAATGGAAATAATAGTGCTACCCATCTTGTGAGGTTAATACTGGGATTAAATGAATTAATAGGTGTAAACACTTAGAGACAAGTCTGACGTATGTCAAGAAATGTTAGTGTCTGAAGGAGATTGGTTCCAAGACCCCCTGCAGATACCAAAACTCCAGATTGCTGAAGTCTCATACAGTAAATGGTATAGTATTTGCATAGAACCTACACACATCCTTCCTTTAAGTCATCTCTAGATTACTTACAATACCTAGTACAATGTAAATACTAAGAAAATAGAAAATAGTTGTTACACTGTTTTTTTGTTTTTTGTTTTTTCGTTTTTGAGACAGAGTCTCTGTCACCCAGGCTGGAGTGCAGTGGTGCAGTCTTGGCTCACTGCAACTTCCGCCTCCCAGGTTCAAGTGATTCTTCTGCCTCAGCCTCCTGAGTAGCTGGAACAACCAGAACACACCACCACACCCAGCTAATTTTGTTTTTTCTTTGAGATGGAGTCTCACTCTGTCACCCAGGCTGGAGTGCAGTGGCACAATCTCGGTTCACTGCAAGCTCCGCCTCCTGGGTTCACACCAGTCTCCCGCCTCAGCCTCCCGAGTAGCTGGGACTACAGGCGCCCGCCACCACATCCTACACCCAGCTAATTTTTGTATTGTTAGTAGAGACAGGGTTTTACCATGTTGGCCAGGCTGGTCTCAAACTCCTAACCTCAGGTGATCTGCCTGCCTTGGCCTTCCAAAGTGCTGGCAGGTGTGAGCCACTGCGCCTGGCCCCTGTATTTTAAAATTTGTATTATTGTTATTATTTTAATCCATGGTTGGTTGAATCCATGGATGTGGAATTCTCAGATATAGAAGGCCAACTATAATTGTTATCCTTTTCCAAAACATTTAGAATTTGAGAAAAAGAGAAGAGCCCAGAGGCCATAGGGAAAATATGCCACCTTTCTGGAAGCCAGTGGAGCTGAGTCCTCCACAGGGAAGAGAATAAAATGGGGATATGTTCTGTGACTGGAGACTGACCCGCTCAATCCAGGCATTGCAGACCTTCATGTCACTAAGGAGGTGTCCAGGCCTCCATGGAGGGATGGAAGGAGCTGGTTTCCTGCTGCAGGACTGTTAGACTCAAGTCTGGGTCCTAGGGTAGAGAAGAGAGGTGGGCGAGGGAGCCAGGGCTTCAACCCAGGCCTCTGCACCCACCATCAGGCCCCAGCTGTTTTTCCCAGGAGTGTCTCTTCTCCTCTCATTAATGGGGATTTCACAGCCAGCTTGAACTCTGCTTTTCCATTTGTAAGCCAGAAAGATGCCAGTTCAAGGGACGAGAGGGCCAAGCTGCCAGGAAGGAGCCACGGCAGGTGGAGACTTTGCTATTTTACACTCCCATATAGTCCTAAAGCACTTTTGCTTTTCACAGCATTTCACATCCGTTGCTTATTAGCTCCTCCCACTCTCCCCCTAAGTAGGTGGGACAGTCTCTCTCCCTGTTACAAAGATGAGTAAATGGCAGTGATGCAGCCAGACTCAGAACCCGTTTTCTAGATATTCTTTCTCCCAGGAGGAGAGTGATAGAGAGCTGGGCATCTGTGGAAAGGGCAGCAGCTTTATAAGAGAGCCAGATTCTGTAACATCAAAGGCCGTGTGTTGCCTATAAAACTTAATTTGGGGCCGGGCGCAGTGACTCAGGCCTGTAATCCCAGCACTTTGGGAGGCCCAGGCAGGCAGATCCCCTGAGATAAGGAGTTCAAGAGCAGCCTGGCCAACATGGCGAAACCCCATTTCTATTAAAAACACACAAAAAATAGCTGGGCGTGGTGGCTCATGCTTGTAATCCCAGCTACTCGGGAGGCTGAGGCAGGAGAATCACTTGAACCCAGGAGGCCGAGGTTGCAGTGAGCTGAGATGGTGCCACTGCATTCCAGCCTGGGCGACACAGTGAGACCCTGTCTCCAAAAAAAAAAAGACAAAAAACAAAAAAAACCCTTAATTTTGTGTAGTTCTAGCAATACGGAGTAAATTTGTTGGTATAATCTCTGAAATAAATTTAGAACAGCTTGATTGCAGGCATTTTTTCTCCCAGGGGAAAAAAGGGATTACGCTGCCCAGAATCAGACTCAGCATTTAATGAGCACCTTCTGTATGCTCGCACTATGCCAAGTGCTTGCCAGACATCATCTGGTATAGCCCTCACAAAAGGCCTGAGAGTAGCTATGATTACCCCCATTTTGTCAGCACGGACACTGAAGGTCAGGAAAATGGAGAGATGGGCTTTTTGCTGTCACTACAGGGAACAAGGCAGGAGGAAGCAGCCTAATTGCAGGGTAGGGTTTTAAGTCAGGCTACGGTGACAGTTTGACCTTGGAGCTCACTTAAGGGAGACTGTGGGTATGAAAGGTGAGAAATTCTGAGAAGCAGAGTCCTGAAGGTATGAGCACCTGCTGGGAGGGCAAGAGGGGATGAGGGGAGGCCCAAAGCAAACATAAGAGGGAAGTCCTGACTTCAGGAGAGATTAGGGACGGGGTTGTGGTTGTCCCCAGCATCCCCAGGGGGAAGCCCACAGAGGAGCTGCCCTCCCCCGGCTCCTGAGTTTGGCAGGGCTATTGTTTTCAATCATGTTTCCCAATAACTTTGCACCTTGGCAGAATCAAGCCAAGTGACTTATGCCTGTTGTTGGCAGGGACTGTTTCCATTTCCGGTGCATGTTAGACTGGGCCACTTTCTTTGTGTTTAACCCCTTCCCTCACATATATCTGACCACACCCCTGCCCCCTCCCATACATACTAAGGGTGGATGATCTGACCCAGCCTTGCTTGGGGTGTGCTGTGTGTAAAAATACATGGGGTTGAGCCATTTCCTGCTGCTTCCGTTGTTGCATGGCGATAAGACACTGGGGACTCAGCTGTGGACAGAAAGATCCTCCAACAGGCTGAGGGGAACCAGGCGCCAGGGGAGCGGGGCTCAGGCCTCCTCGCTTTCAGCCCACCTTACATTTCTCATCTTTCCTATCTCCTGCGACCTTTTCCTTCCTTTCTCTCCCTCCCCCTCATCCTTTCTTAGTCTCTCTTCTCCTTTCCTTGTCTCTCCAACTTTGGTGCCACCCTGATGCATTCAGGAAGCCTGCCCGCCTGGTGGGGAGTAAAGGGGGCTGTCATTTCCTTCCTACGCATTCACCCTCTGCAAAGCTGGGTGGCTGGTAGCCTCAGGCCCCCAAACTGGTCCCCGCTTCCCTTGGCCTGTGAGTTCCTTCTGCGGCTTTAGTCCTCGGGGACCCGGCCAGCAGGGTGGGGGTGGGGCATGCTCCTCTCCCAATTCTCGGAGACTAGGAAGGACTGGGGGCTCCTACCATTATGAAGCGGAAAAGGTTACCAATGACTCTGGAGAGCTGTAAGGTAATGGAGGGCCCGGGAGAGGTGTCAGCAGAGGCAGGGTGGCCCACCGATCTGCGTTAGTGAAGATGGGGTGGCGTGGGCAGGCAGGCAGGACACTAAGTGTAGGCTTTGGTCAGCCCTGAGGGAGAGGCCTTATGAGGCAGTTGAGTCCAGAGAGAAAATTTGTCTCATTCCTCAGAAATCCAACCCCATGACTCTAATGAGGCCTCAGACCTGCCCGGTCCATGTGCTGGAGCTTTAAGAGTTCTGGGCTGGGGCCAGGCGCAGTGGTTCACACCTATAATCCCAGCGCTTTGGGAGGCCAAGGCAGGCAGATCACTTGAGGTCAGGAGTTCGAGACCAGCCTGGCCAACACGGTGAAACCCCATCTCTACTAAAAATACAAAAATTAGCCAGGCATGGTGGTGGGCGCCTGTAATACCAGCTTCTCAGGAGGCTGAGGCAGGAGAATCCCTTGAACCAGGGAGGTGGAGGGTGCAGTGAGCTGAGATCACGCTACTGCAGTCCAGCTGGGGCAACAGAACGAGACTCTGTCTCAAATAAATAGATGAACAAACAAATAAATAAAAGAGTTCTGGGCTGGAAGTTCTGTCCTTTCCTGGCCGTGTGTCCCTGAACAACTTGCTTGACCTTTCTGGACCAAAAGAGGAGCAGCTCTGCCTAGACTGCATTTTAGGGATGCTATGGGGACTGGGTAGAGCGCAGATGTGAGAGCCCTGTGTAAGTGGCTGTCAGGGAATACAGTTCTTGTGTCTTCTTTTGGACTCCTGCATCCATTTTCCAGGTGGAAAAACCAAGTCCAGAGGCATCCAGGGGTACTCCTGTGGTCTCAGGGTTTACCCATGCTTCCTCTGCCTGCCTCTTTCTGCAGGTCGACAAGGGAGACCTGGTGGCACTGAGCCTCCCCGCCGGCCATGGTGACACTGATGGCCCCATCAGCCTGGATGTGCCCGACGGGGCACCGGACCCCCAGCGGACCAAGGCCGCCATTGACCACCTGCACCAGAAGATCCTGAAGATCACCGAGCAGATCAAGATCGAGCAGGAGGCTCGCGACGACAACGTGGCAGAGTACCTGAAACTGGCCAACAACGCGGACAAGCAGCAGGTGTCGCGCATCAAGCAGGTGTTCGAGAAGAAGAACCAGAAGTCAGCCCAGACCATTGCCCAGCTGCACAAGAAACTGGAGCACTACCGCCGGCGCCTGAAGGAGATTGAGCAGAATGGGCCCTCGCGGCAGCCCAAGGACGTGCTGCGGGACATGCAGCAGGGGCTGAAGGACGTAGGCGCCAACGTGCGCGCAGGCATCAGTGGCTTTGGGGGCGGCGTGGTGGAGGGCGTCAAGGGCAGCCTCTCCGGTCTCTCGCAGGCTACCCACACCGCCGTGGTGTCCAAGCCCCGGGAGTTTGCCAGCCTCATCCGCAACAAGTTTGGCAGTGCTGACAACATCGCTCACCTGAAGGACCCCCTGGAAGATGGGCCTCCCGAGGAGGCAGCCCGGGCACTGAGCGGCAGTGCCACACTCGTCTCCAGCCCCAAATATGGCAGCGATGACGAGTGCTCCAGTGCCAGCGCCAGCTCAGCCGGGGCAGGCAGCAACTCGGGGGCTGGGCCCAGCGGAGCACTGGGGAGCCCTAAGTCCAGTGCACTGTATGGTGCTCCTGGAAACCTGGATGCTCTGCTGGAAGAGCTACGGGAGATCAAGGAGGGACAGTCTCACCTGGAGGACTCCATGGAAGACCTGAAGACTCAGCTGCAGAGGGACTACACCTACATGACCCAGTGCCTGCAGGAGGAGCGCTACAGGTAGGTGCCTGCCCAGCCAGCCCCTCCTGCAGTCCAGCCGGACCTGGAATGAAGCAAGGAGCACTGGATTTCAGACCCAGGGTGTGGAGGCAGTCAGAGGAGCATCTGCAGCATCCTGGCGGCTGGAAGGGGCCAGCATGAGGCCCTAAGGAGCCTTCTTTTTTTTCTTCTTTTTTTTTTTTTTGGAGACAGAGTCTTTCTGTTGCCCAGGCTGGAGTGCAGTGGCACGATCTCAGCTCACTGTAACCTCCGCCTCCTGGGTTGAAGCGATTCTCCTGCCTCAGCCTCCTGAGTAGCTGGAATTATAGGCCCACACCACCACACGCAGCTAATTTTTTTGTATTTTTAGTAGAGACAGGGTTTCACCATGTTGGTCAGGCTGGTCTTGATCTCCTGACCTCAAGTCAGGGATGACATTAATCCCTTCTTCATAGGGTCGTAAAGATATAATGAGTCCAGACCTGTAAAGTTGAAGCATATGACTGTGTAACTTGGGAAACTTGAACCTCCAGTCGGAGCTCCTGGGGCCAGCCTGCAACGGAGCTGGCGTCTCTCGGCCTCTCCTTCTGTGTCTCCCTTCGGCCCTGTGCTGCCCTTTGCTGTGTGCCTCTGCAGTACTTGCCGCTCGCTCCCTGGGCTCGCAGGGGGATCTTCTCCTTAGCTAGCACTTTCTCTTTTTCTTCTCCATATATACGAAGAAGGTTTGGAAGATTGAAGGGGAGCCCCACCTAAAAATTATCCACTCCTCACATAATAGTCATCTTACACTATTTTGTGCCTTCAGAGCAGGGATTGTGTCCTCCACACCCATGTATCCCTGGTACCCAGAGAGCATCTGAGCCCAGGGCTGAAGAGCCCAGGTTGAAATCGGCCAATCCTTAACTCCTCCCTTCATGAGCTGTGTGATCCTGGGCAGCTCCTCAGCCTCCACACCTCAGTCTTCTCCGCTGTAAAATGGAGATGACACTGGCACCTATCTCATGGGATTGCGGGGAGGATCCTATGAGGTCATGTAGGCAAGATGCTTAGCACAATGCCTGCACCTAAGTGCTGTGTAAAGAGTAGCTTCATTGTTGTTGCTGTTAAAATTAGAACAGAGCAGAGCTGGACACGTGGGGTGGGCTGAGTCATTGTTTATTGAGAGAATGAATGAATCAACCATGGGAGAGAAGGGAGGCTCAGGGAGCCAGGACTGGTGTCACTCTCTCCCTCTGCCAGGTATGAGCGGCTGGAGGAGCAGCTCAACGACCTGACTGAGCTTCACCAGAACGAGATGACGAACCTGAAGCAGGAGCTGGCCAGCATGGAGGAGAAGGTGGCCTACCAGTCCTATGAGAGGGCGCGGGACATCCAGGTATGGCCAGGGCAACCGTGGGAGGCCCCAGATGTGCTGGTAGAGCTGGCAGCAGCCAGAGGGTTAGGATTCTTGTCTGGTGGGGCACGATAGACACAGGCTGGCCTGTTGGCCGGGGCAGATAGGCACGTGGACGAAGAGGGCAGCATAGCGGGGGCCGAGTGTAGATGAGCAAGACAGGCCTGAAGCTGAGAGCATGCACTGTGCAGAGGCAAGCCCACAGGGCAAGGGCCGCCATGCCCCCTACCTCTTTGATGGCAGCCTTGCAAATGAGTAATTGGAGTTCCCAGGCTCCAGCCTGCCTCAAGAGGGAGCTAGCTGGGATCGGGCCAGCTCCTCTCCATCCCTAGTAATCAAGACTCTCATTTCCTAGCATCCTCCCCAGAGAGTCATCCTTAAAGGGCTCTGACCCAAGTTACAGGTAGTCAACCTCCACTCCTCCTGGCCTTTGGAGAGGAGGCTTCGTTACAGGCACCTTCCCAGTGGGGTAGGTAGATTTTCAGGCTAGGGGTCCTGCCCATCCTGAGCACCCACATGCCAGCCTCTCTGCCCCCGCAGGAGGCCGTGGAGTCCTGCCTGACCCGGGTCACCAAGCTAGAGCTGCAGCAGCAACAGCAGCAGGTGGTGCAGCTGGAGGGCGTGGAGAACGCCAACGCGCGGGCGCTGCTGGGCAAGTTCATCAACGTGATCCTGGCGCTCATGGCCGTGCTGCTGGTGTTCGTGTCCACCGTTGCCAACTTCATCACGCCCCTCATGAAGACACGCCTGCGCATCACCAGCACCGCCCTCCTGGTCCTCGTCCTGTTCCTCCTCTGGAAGCACTGGGACTCCCTCACCTACCTCCTGGAGCACGTGTTGCTGCCCAGCTGAGTGGCCAGCCATGCCGACCCTGTGCTCTCCAGCCCCCAGCTGGCCACACTGCTCCAGGAGGGACCCTTGGACTTCTTCGTGTGTCCAGTTTGGCCTCCTGCCCAAACTGTCCATTCCAGCAGCTCCTGCCCCCTTCTCTGTACTTGCTTCTGGCTGACACCTTCTCCCTGTTGGCCTGAAGGGAGCTTAGAATGCAGCCCTGGCTGGATATAGTGGGGGCACCTGTGGCCAAGTGGAGCAGAGGTGGACACGGGATTGGATTGTTTTGATTATTTATAGTTACACAAGGACTTCTCCCAGCTGACCCTCAGGATGCCCCGGGTCAGGAAGGCCATTAAGAATAAGAGGAGAGGGCTCTGCCTCAGCTTTCCTAGGAAAGAGTCCACCTCAGAGATAGCTACGGTTTCCTCTGGTGGAGATGGTGAGGATGAAGGCTGGAGAGTGAGGGAGGAGGCTCTGCTGGCCTCAGAGAACACAGGGATGGGAGGGTCCCTGGCCTTCAGGCACCTCTAGAGCCAGAGAGCAGGCTCAGAGCAGCTAGTGTGGAGCTCAGCACCCCCAACCCCACCCCTCCTCCCTGTAGAGCTGATTTGTGGCCTCCTTCTGGGGCTGGGCTCTGCAGGCCAGGTGGGTGTGGCTTGTGTTTTCCCTGCTGTTCTTTCTGCCTGTACTGGATCTGCTATTTTCAGGGAAACAGGCCCCAAGGCCCCCCTGAGTCTCACCCTAAGCCCTTAGGCCTCTGGGAGTGCTGTTGGGTTCTATTTATTTATTTATTTGTTCTTTTGTTCCCTACCCATGCTCCCAGCGTCTTCCCTGCTGAGCACCGGGAGAGGTCCTGCCCTGTCCTCTCTGAAGCCAGGGCCCTTCCATTCCCTTTAGCCTCTGGATCATCCTGGCTGGGAGAAGTGGGACCAAGCCACTCAGCCCTTCTCTCCCCAAGCAGCCCTACAGCCGAGATGGGAGGCGCGTGGCCTCTTTTATCTGTCTATTTATTTTGTAAGTGTGTATTCATGTGGAGGAGGTTGTTGTTTTATTTTTTTAAGGCTCTGGAGTGTTGTGTATGGTTTCTTTTCACATCCCAGCCTCCCATGGGCACTTCCAAGAAGAGAGGGGATTTCTTGGAAAAGGAGAGAGGAATCCCCTAGAGCAGGGAAAGCAGTGCCTGCCAGCTGTTGTGCACCTTCCTGAGAAATAAATATCCTCTAAATTTTCAAACCATCCTGTCTGGTGTTGGTTGATTAGGTTGTGTCTGTGGGAACCACCAGGTGTCTCCCCACACCCAAGCATTCTGGGTAACAGGCTGGGCGTCATCTGTTGACCTGAGGCCCTCTCCCTCCAGGATCCGACAAGGAACAAGGCATGGCCTAAGTGGTGTGATAGGAGGAATGGTATACACCCCATCCAGGCCTCTTGGAGTCCATGGGAGGGCAATTAGGAGAGAGATTTCCATAGCTCGGAGCAGTTGAGCTGCCAGCAGCCTGAATGACAGCAGTAATGCCCGAGTGGGGCCACGAGAGGGCAGCAGAGTCCTTACTCTAACCTTTTCTCCCAGTGCAGCCCCAATGAAGGCAGCTGCTGGAGTTAGCTTGGTTTTCTCAGCGGTCAGCCAGAGCACGGAGCACCTGCTCTCCAGGTGCTGGAGCGTGGGCTTGAGTGTAGTGACCAGGCCCTCTGTGGCTACAGCGCCCACTCCCGGCAGTTCACACAGATGGGCACCCCAGAAGGCACTGCACTCCCAGCAGTAATCCTGTGGGAGTTTCGGAGAGGCCACCTGAATCTCCCTGCTGGGATGAAGAGGAGATGCTGACTTCCAGCATCGGGAACAGGAGGGATGGTGGGAAATGCACCCACCCCAGAGACCTGGGCCCTGGCCCATAGTGAGTAGATGGCAGCCAACTCACATCTGTCTGCACCTCAGTCTCCACATCAGTGATAGAGGATGTGCAGCAGCTCACTCCGAAGGGCTTGGACTTTCTGCAGTTCTGTGGGTCTGACAAATCAAAAGTTGCCGCTGTACTTGTGGCCTCAGGCTTGAGGAGACACCAAGAGTCAGGGATAGTGCCATCACCAGATTGGAGAGAAGGCTGTGCTGGTGCCACGGGGGTGGGCATTGGTGGCTCATGCTCACCCTCTGTACAATGTAGGAGTTTCACTAGGTGACCTTGCCAGGGTCTTCCAACAGTGTCATTCCTGGACCCTGCACTCACCTCCCTTGGGGGCCACAGGTGGCCTAGAGCCCACATTCCTGGGCTCCATGTGGGGGGTGACTGCCCCAGTCTGCAGACATTTCCCACATTCCTCCCCAAGGTCAGGTGCCTTCCCTGAATTAAATGTCACTGCCAACCACAGCCCACACTGAAAGGGAGGAGGAAAAAGGGAGGGAGGGTGGCGGGCATGCTCAGCTGATCCTGAGACTGACAGCGAACAGAGGAGGTGGGGGAAGACCAGCCCCAGCTACACAGGGTCATCTGCAAAAAGGACAGAACACCAGCCTGTGTTTGCCTTATCATGACAACGTGTCTAATAAAGCCCTGCCCATCCTGAACGCTGATGCTCACTGATGCTTCCTTTTTTGTGCTTGAGCCTTCTCGCCCTTTGGAAAAAAGGGAGTGCATTGTCCCCACTTCAACCTGGCCTCCTTCACTGGGGTTGCCTCCTCTGCTGGGGACCATTCTCCTTCAGAATGCAGGGCCAAAAGGCAGGTCCTTTCCAGAGCATCTGTCATGCAGGTCCCAGCCCCTCACCTGAGGGTCTGGAGGTCTCAGCCAGGCTGATATGCCCCCCTCAGCCTGGGTCCACTAGGGAGGGAGTAGCTAAGAATTCATGCTGGAATTGGCACATTACTGCTCTGGCAGCACTGAGCAGGCAGGTGGCATGTTTACCATGCCCGTACGAGCTGGCACTCCCTGCCAACCTCATCAAAACTATAGGGCTACAACAGGTGCAGCCCTGGCAAACAGCAAAGCAGGCAGACAACACAGGCCAGCAGGAGGTGACTTAACCCTTGCCAGCCCAGGTTACTCTGGAGTGGTTCTGAGCTATGGAGGGAGGGAAGGGAGGAGGAAAGACTTGGGGCCACAGGGTGGGAGAGAAGGGGAGCTGTAGCCAGGGCACCTGGAGGGATCTTCGTGGCAGGCTCAATTTCCCCTTCAAAGCCAGGGCCCTTAAGTCAAGCCTGGATCCCAATATTAAGGAGCCAGCAGACCTAGGCTCAAACCCTAGTGCTGCTACTCACCTTGGACAGGGTTCCAGCTGCTCTCAGCCCAATATCCTCATCTTCCAGGAGGAATGGAGGTGACATGAAACTGGCTCACAGGCTTGAGTGCAGGAGACTTGACATTCTACAGATCAAGACTTAAGCACAAGGCCTAGAACATAATGGATTAACCCGAGATTTATTTATAACAAGTATGTATAACATACAAGACCAAGGGTGGCTAAGTGAGCCTCAGCCTCTGACACTGGAAGGCCTAATAGAGGTCCTCAGGATTCCTCTTCCCTGGGAACCCAGAACCTGCTTATTCCCAGCAACCTCTCCCCTCCCTCGGTCTGGTAGACAAAGCTGGTCCAGTCCCAAGAGGCCAAGCCCCAGCTTGAGAGAGGACTGGATTCGGCCTATTTGACCCAAGATGGCTGCCTCCACCCCAACTCCACAAGTGTATCAGTCTGTGGTTCCCTCCCGCCTCCAGCCTGTGGTCCTGGGTGTGGGGTCTAGGAAGGAGAGCAGGAATCAAGAGGCCTGCTTTTGAGTTGAGACTGAGGAGGTTGTGGGTCTCAGTTTCTCCAACTGAAACATGGGGATAATCATATCCGTGCTGCCCAACTGTTAGGACACCAGTGAGGCTCGTGGGTGCAGGTATGAGTGCCTGCCCCACAGCACCCCAGGATCTCACCCTAGGGGAATGACCTGTTAGAATGCTGCCAGCCATCTGGGGCCCCAGGGAGGGCTCTGATCTGCCCAGGGACAGGGCTGGGCAGGGCTTGGGGAAGCAGCCAGCAATGGCCCACGGGCCTGACAGCTTGCAGCCAACCTCCAGATGTGGATGGAAGGGAGAAGCCTGGTCCCCACTAGGCCGCGGGGAGGCATGTGGGGAAGGAGGGGAGGCTGAGACTTGTCCCAGCACATTCGGGCCTGCTGGCAGGTCCTGAGTCACCCAGGCAGCTAGAAGAGCAGTCCGGCTGGTGACAGCAGTGCTGCCTCCCAGACACAGGGCCTCCCAGGAGAGTACTCCCGCCTTGGTCCCCTCATACCCCAAGGCCGACTGTCCAGATGAAGTATCCCAGGCCCAGCGGTGCCACCTCAGCCATGCGCCTGCCTCCAGACAGCCATCCACAAAGCTGGCTCTGATTACAAAAGCACCAGTGGTGATTCTGAGAGGTCTGGGTGCCCAGTCTCTGCGCCCTGCCAGCCTCAGCCTGAGGTTCTCTTGTTGCCCTTACTTTGTTTTTTTGTTTTGTTTTATTTTTAAGTGAAATAAATTATTTCAGTTTAATTTTCTCAGCATGTATCTGGCATTAAGTAGTTTTTATAATTTTTATTCCCATAGGTTATTGGGGAACAGGTGGTGTTTGGTTACATGAGTAAGTTCTTTAGTGGTGATTTGTGAGATTTTGGTGCACCCATCACCCAAGCAGTGTATACTGTACCCTATTCATAGTCTTTTATCCCTCTCTTGTTGCCTTACTTTGATTATTCTTTTTTTTTTTTTTTTTTTGAGACAAAGTCTTGCTCTGTCACCCAGGCTGGAGGGCAATGGCGCGATCTCGGCTCACTGCAACCTCTACCTCCTGGGTTCAAGCAACTCTTCTACCTCAGCCTCCTGGGCAGCTGGGACTACAGGTGTGTGCCACCATACCCAGCTAATTTGGTTTTTTTTGCTTGTTTTGTTTTTTGAGATAGAGTTCTGCTCTTGTTGCCCAGGCTGGAGTGAAATGGAATGATCTCGGCTCACTGCAACCTCCACCTCCCAGGTTCAAGTGATTCTCCTGCCTCAGCCTCCCGAGTAGCTGGGATTACAGGCATGAGCCACCACACCCAGCTAATTTGGTATTTTTAGTACAGTTTCTCCATGGGGTTTCTCCATGTTGATCAGGTTGGTCTCGAACTCCCAACCTCAGGTGATCTGACCGCCTCAGCCTCCCAAAGTGCTGGGATTACAGGCTTGAGCCACTGTGCCCAGCCTAATTTTTGTATTTTTAGTAGAGACTGGATTTTACCATGTTGTTCGGGCTGGTCTCGAACTCCTGACCTCAGGTGATCCACCTGCCTCAGCCTCCCAAAGTGCTGGGAATACAGGCATGAGCCTCTGTGCCTGGCCACTTTGGTTTTTCTTGTTGTAATCTCAGCTCTCTGAAGATAAGTCTGAAGTAAATACTTTAGAAAGATCTAAGTGTTTCTCTGGCTGGTCTGGAGTTCTGTTCCTTGCTCTCCTGTAGGAAGACTGAGTCCTCTCCATACCACCCTAGGTAAGAGACCATCCACTCCTACCTGGAGCTGTCTCCAGCCGTTACTTAATTGGGGTGCCTCTGTCCTTTTTCTAGTTTGGGTCAGCCCCAGTCACCCATACTGAGGGTGGAGATGGAGAAGAGAGGATTTCCCAAGAAACTGGTCATTAAGTGAACTCATGCAAGAGACAAGTCACCAACACAGACCTGATGTCTCTCTGACCGGCCTCCTCCACTTTAGCTTCTCAGCCAAGTGTGGCCCAGCCAGGCCAAGGGTGGGAAGACCTGAGAGATGGGAATCTGGCTGCTGAGGAGGAAGGGGCCAAGGAGGGGTTCCCTTCCTTCTTCTTCATTTTCTCCTCTGTTGGTCTTGAAGCTCTTATCATGGTTTGGTAGCCATGGAGTCCAGGTTTGTGACCCCCAAACTACCCAGCTTTAGGTTCGATTAAATTCAGGAAACTTGGTTTTGAGCTCGGGCTCTGTGACAGGCAGTGGAGACACAGAGGAGCAAGACGTGGTTTCTGCTGTCATGGAGCTCACGAGCTAGTGGGGACAGACAGACAGACACACACACACGCACACACACCCCGTCAGTACAGAGGCAGGCAGAGATCAATAGGGCCTGTGGGGGACGGAGAGGTTTCAAGATGTAGAGCTTCCTTCTGATGGGAGCTAGGGGAGGTTTCTCCAAGCATTGGAGGAAGCATAAGAGGCAAAAAGGGACCGTGTTCTATAGCAGGATGGCTTTGGTCATGTCCTGGGGTTGCAGTGGGAGAGAGGGTATCCATGGTGTGAGTAGCTATGCAGTTATTTCAGGCATCAGCACTGCCTGGCCCACAACCCAGAAGGCAAGATACCTGAGGAGGGGGCTTCTCAGTCTGTGGCAGTGAGAAGGAGAAGAATGAGGATGGCTTTCAGAGCGGGAAGGAGACTCCAGCCCAGCACTCTGGGGCTTGGGGGCTTCAAAGGGGTTGTCCATGCTTGAAAGCCAAAGGCGGCTGGGTGCAGTGGCTCGCACCGGTATTCCCAGCACTTTGGAAGTTCGAGGCAGGTGGATCACGAGGTCAGGAGTCCAAGACCAGCCTGGCCAACATGGCGAAACCCCGTCTCTACTAAAAATACAAAAATCAGCTAGGCATGGTGGTGTGTGCCTTTAGTCTCAGCTACTGTGGAGACTGAGGCAGGAGAATCACTTGAACCTGGGAGGTGCAGGTTGCAGTGAGTTGAGATTGCACCATTGCACTCCAGCCTGGCGACAGAGCAAGACTGTCTCAAAAAAAAAAAAAAAAAAAAAGAGAGAGAGAAAGGAAAGACAGATCTGGGACCTGTGTTCTGACCACCAGAGGGGTCCTCAGTACTGGATGGTTAGGCCAGTGAGGAGCTCCAGGTTAGGAGAGGAGCAAGATTTGGGCTCCACTGGGCTTCCCTGGCCTCTCTGTCACACTCCCCCAGGGGTGAGGCTAAAGATGAAAGCGATACCAGGGCTACCCTCTCTGCTTGTCAGCTGTAAGATTAAAAAGGAGGTGGCTTCCACGCACAGCCACTGTCATCGACTCTGGTATGATTCGAGGGTGTGGGAAGGCCCCACCCTGGCCCAAAGTCATGGCAATATGAACCCTTTTTTTTGTTCAGGCCTTTACAGCTCACAGATGCTTCTTGTGTGCTGGACTGAATCATTGTATCCTCACAGCAACCTGGAGAACGGCCAGGGAGGTGTCACTGGACTCCATTTTACAAACGAGCAAGCTGAGGCTCAGAAGGATAAAGGGAACTCACTCATGGACACACAGCTAGTGAACAGCAGACCCAGGATAAACCCAGGTCAGACGACAATGCTCCTGCCTATAACTGAAGCGTGACAAGCCACATTCACGCTTTACTTCTTCATGTAACATGCAGGTGTGGCTGGGTGCAGTGGCTCATGCCTGTAGTTCCACCACAGGAGGCCGAGGCAAGAAGATCACTTGAGGTCAGGAGTTTGAGACCAGCCTGGGCTACATAGTGAGAACCTATTTCTACAAAAAAATTAAAAAGTTAGCTGAGCATGGTGGCTCACACCTGTAGTCCCAGCTACTCAGGAGTCTGAGGTGGGAGGCTTGCTTGAAGTGGGAGGTAGAAGTTGACGCTGCAGTGAGCTGTGATTGTGCACCACCACACCACACTCCAACCTGGGTGACAGAGCAAGA
>NW_012117921.1:803509-804534 GCF_000951035.1 Colobus angolensis palliatus | reverse complement strand
CGGGAGGCAGAGGTTGCAGTGAGCCGAGATCGTGCCACTGCACTCCAGCCTGGGCAACAGGGGAGGTTCTGTCTCAAAACAAACAAACAAACAACAACAAAAATGTAGGTGCCCCCGGTGTGGGGGACAACCCACTGAACACTCTCCTGCTTTTCAGGAGAAAGGGAAGGTTGGAGTTTGAGAAGTTGAGGGAAAAAGTCACTTTCAAAGAGGCAGAAAGCAAGACAAAATGTCTCCAAATTCTGTTGACTTTGTATTTTTTCTCAAGTCTGGGTCCTTTAGCCATGGAGCTTAACTCTAACTCCAAAGGGGAAACGCCAGGGAGAGGTTGCAAAGGAACTGTTCATGCTTCTGTTCTTCAAACCTGTAGAAACATTGTCTGGGGCCGGGCATGGTGGCTCACACCTGTAATCCCAGCACTTTAAGAGGCTGAGGTGGCTGGATCACTCTAGGTCAGGAGTTCAAGACCAGCCTGGCCAACTGGTGAAACCCCATCTCTACTAAAAATACAAAAATTAGCCAGGCGTGGCAACGCTGGCCTGTAATCCCAGTTACGTGGGGGACTGAGGCAGGAGAATCACTTGAATCCGGGAGGCTGAGGTTACAGTGAGCCGAGGTCATACCACTGCACTCCAGCCTGGGCGACAGAGTGAGACTCCATCTCAAAAAAAAAAAAGAAAAAGAAACATCTGGGCCAGGCATAATGGCTCACACCTGTAATCCCAGCGCGTTGGGAGGCCAAGGCGGGTGGGTAACCTGAGGTCAGGAGTTCCAGACCAGCCTGGCCAACATGGCGAAACCAAAATTTAACTGGTTGTGGTGGCACACACCTGAAGTCTCAGCTACTCAGAAGGCTGAGATAGGAGAATCACTTGAACCCGGGAGGCGGAGGCTGCAGTGAGCCAAGAATGGGACACTGCACTCCAGCCTGGGCAACACAGTGAGACTGTCTCAAAAAATAAAAAAAGGGCCGGGCGCGGTGGCTCAAGCCTGTAATCCCAGCACTTTGGGAGGCCGAGACAGGC
>NW_012117921.1:800924-802109 GCF_000951035.1 Colobus angolensis palliatus | reverse complement strand
TGAACCCGAGAGGCGGAGCTTGCAGTGAGCTGAGATTGTGCCACTGCACTCCAGCCTGGGCGACAGAGAGAGACTCCATCTCAAAAAAAAAAAAAAAGAAGAAGAAGAAGACAAAGGGCCATGGGGCCCTTATGGAATCTCTGGCCAATACCCTCATTATACAGATGAAGAAACTGAGGCCCAGAAAGGGGAGGTGACTTGCCCAAGATCCCCACAGCAAGGTGGTGCTGAGCCTGGGCTCTCACCTGTAGGAGATACCCCCACCATGACACACACACACCTGGAGGGGTTTGACCGAGGAACCCCTGTCCTCTGTACATGTTGGAGAAGGAACTTGAGGCAGGAGGGACCCTGAACAGAGGATGCTTTGAAGCCTGGGAGGAGAGAAAGGATAAGGGAGAAAGCACCCATCAGGAGGGGCTCAGATGGTGATAAGGCAGGAAACTCACTCCTAAGACCCAGCATCACCCTGTCACCCTCACAGTCTGTCCTATTCAATGCTCTCAAGACAGAGCTATTTAATTTGTTTGTTTTGTTTTGTTTTTTTGAGACAGGATCTCACTCTGTCACCCAGGCTAGAGTGCAGTGGTACAATCTCGGCTCCCTGCAGCCTCCACCTCCCAGGTTCAAGCAGTTCTTGTGCCTCACCCTCCTGAATAGCTGGGACTACAGGTGCCCGCCACCACGCCTGGTGTTTTGTTTTTGTTTTTTTGGTAGAAACAGGGTTTCACCATGTTGGCTAGGCTGGTCTCGAACTCCTGAACTCAGGTGATCCTCCTGCCTCAGCCACCCAAAGCACTAGGATTATATGTGTGAGCCACTGCGCCTGGCCTAAATTTAACATCGTCAAAATTAAATAAATTAAAAATCCAGTTCCTGAGCTGCACTAGCCACATGTCAAGAGCCCACAGCCATAGTGGCTTCAGTGACTCCAGTCTCGGACAGTGCAGATAGAAAACTTCCCAGTATGGCAGGTGTTCTGTTCCAACAGCGCTGCTACTCTGAACAATTTACATATGTAATCTCATTTAAAAATTTTGTTGTTGTTGTTGTTGTTGTTGAGACGGAGTCTCGCTCTGTCACCCAAGCTGGAGTGCAGTGGCCGGATCTCTGCTCACTGCAAGCTCCGCCTCCCGGGTTCCCGCCATTCTCCTGCCTCAGCCTCCGGAGTAGCTGGGACTACAG
>NW_012117921.1:719112-795524 GCF_000951035.1 Colobus angolensis palliatus | reverse complement strand
GCTAAGGAAGGTAAGAGGTATTTTATCCTTTTGTGCACATTTGCCTCAGCCTCAACTCCTCATCTCTGGTGACAAAAATGTTTCTTTCCCCTGGGGACAAGGAGAAAAGAGAAGAGGTCAGAGTGTGCCTTTTGCATCAGCCATTTTTCAAATGAGAGTAACCCTTATGCTGAAGTGGCATATTTTGGTGTGGCATATTCTGTTCCTCTTCAAAGATACAAGAGACAATATATGCAAAGCATTTTGCATTGTGAGATGCTTATTACTGTCATTTCGCAGATGGGAAATGAGATCTAGGCACCTCTCAGGGTCCCACCGGCAGAAGGTTGAGGAATGCAGGCTCTAACCTACGTCTGCCCAAAGCCACACGGCCGCCCACAAAAGGCAGCTACTTACTTCACCTCACCCCCTGAGCTCTGGAACACCTTTGTTCCACCCAAATGAGAATGAGGCAGCAAAGGAGGCAGCGGCAGGGGAACTGAAAGGTGGCCCTAAACCTTAGACTGTCCCCAACTCGGAGGCCTGCCAGGGCCTGGAAGCACAGCTGTCCCCCACCAGGGAGTCTTCCCTCCCCCACCTGCCCACTGCAGACTGGGCACCCCTGCTGCATGTGTCTGACCTCTGTGAACCTCAGTTTCCCCAAACATACAATAACCCTGACAGTCTGTCATTCTGTGCTTCTGTGACGTCAGCCTTAGGAGTTATCAGGGACCCAAACTTGGGCTTGACAGGGGGCAGGATGGAGGCCCTGACACTCGGACCAGACCAGGTTGTGGTGAGGGGCAAGGGTGGTGCCTCCAGGCACCGACCCAGAGTGACCTCGCTCTCTGCAGGCTCCCCCTGGGGCCCTGAGGGAGGGTGGGGTGCTGGATAGGCCTGCTAGATGGGAGCAGGTTTGGAAGGAGGCTTAGGAAGGGTGCGGTGGGGAGGGTGTGCCGCTCAGGTTCAGTGTGATCACTAGAGAGGGGCACGCCTGCCTGCTTCCTCTGCCGTGCCAGACAGGGCAGGACAGCTTCTCCCCAAGCCTGGGCTTTTAGGATCCACTGACCATCCTGAGCCCCTTAGCAAGGTGTGAGCGGGGTTGGACACCCTCCCCTCAGCATCCATCCAATGCCAGCCACCAGCCCTGCCTTGTTGCATGATGGGCAATCAGGGTAAGGGAGCCAAACCCCAGCTGCTTTCAGAGCTGTGAGGACAAGGGTGGAAAACCTGCCCTCACAGGCCCAGCTGGCCAGAGGGCTTGTCTCTTTCAGTCACCCTCCCCCAGAGGGAGCAGGAGCAGACAATGGCCACCGTGACTCACCAGTGAGCCATCTTCCCCTCCCCACCCCTCCAGCCTGGCCCACGACAGCCTAGCTTATCCTCCAAGGGAGCTGCAGCCCAGCCTCCCAGGGCCGCCAGCTTCCTCTCTCTTCACCCAACCTGGCTCCCCCGCTGCTTGTGCAACACCATATCAGAGGGTTGTGAAGTGGAGAGGGAGGAATTTGACCACCGCAGACCCAGGCAGACAGAGCAGACTCCTTTGTGTTGGTGACAGAGGCTGCAAGGGCCCAAGTCCAGCCAGTACTCCCCTGCCTGACCCACAAAGCATCACTCAGTCTCCCAAACCCTAGGGAAGTGGTCATTGTCATCTATTTGTTCCCTTCTTAGATAGAGCTTGGATCCTATCTGCAATGTATTCCATCCTGCAAAACCAAGTATGTGAGGCAGAGAGAAGTCCTATTCCACTCCAGGAGGGACAGGGCTCCCGCTGGAAAGTATTTCCTTTTGCTAAGTTTCTGTCTGCCTCCCGGTAGAATTCACTAGGCAGCATTTCAAGAAGTTACTGCCCACTTCCAATTCCCATCTAACCTATATTCTTTGCTGCAAGCCAAATACCCTTAGTTCTTTCAGTCATTTCTCCTAAGACATGGGCTTAAGACCTTTTGACAGCTTGGCCTTTTTCCTCTGGAAACATTTCCATTTACCCAAGTTCTTCTTAAAACATGATATCTTTGTCCAGGTGCAGTGGCTCACGCCTGTAATCTCAAAGTGGAGGCTGAGGGAGGAGCAACACTTGGGTCCAGGAGTTTGAGAACAGCCTGGGCAAGAAGACAAGACCTCATCTCTACTTAAAAAAAAAAAAAAAAGAAAACAGAAAAAAAATTAGCCAGCCATGATGACATGGGCCACCTACTTGGGAGGCTGAGGTAGGAAGATCACTTGAACCTGGGAGATCAAGGCTGCAGTGAGCTGTGATCACGCCACTGTACTCTAGCCTATGTGACAGAGTGAGACTCCATCTCAAAAAAAAAAATGAAACCAACCAACCAAAAAAAAAAAAAACCCGCAAACAGCATGTTGTTTTGAACAGAGCACAGTGCTCCAGCTAAGGTCAGGCCAGCACAGAGGGTGGTGATGAAATTCACCTTGCAGGCTCTGGCACTGTGGTTCCCACGAGCTCTGTTAGCTTGCCTGCCTGCACTTGGTATTTTCAGACCCACATAGGCATGTCCTTGTTGAGCGGGTCACATTGGTTCATGAATACTGCCACCAAGGATTTGAGGCCCCTCTGCCTGCCCCCCATGGAGGGAGCCCCAGGGCTCAGATGGTGGCTCTTACCAGGTTTTCATCAGACTCTTGAGGGTCTAATGAAAACTCTGCATCCTCTTCCAAGAAAAATGCATCTACTCAAAAATTCTGTATATGACACCAGGACTCCCTGCAGACCATTCTCAGATCCCAGGTTAGGAATCTCCATCTGGAAGCTGATACCCAAAAATAAATTCTGAGGCAACCTCCCTACCCGAACTGTGGGGCTCAGGGCAAATTCAAAGTAATAAAGTAATAACCTCTCACATGAGTGCTGTGCTCGACAACTCACAATGCACGTTCACATACATTGCTGGGATAGACCCTAGGGTCTGGATTATAATTGAATAAAGGAGGTCAAGGCCCAGAGAGGTCCAGTGACTTGCTCAAGGTCACACAGTCAATCTGGGCAGAGTCACTCGAGACTCTCTTACCTTTATGGGGCCTCACAGAAGCCCAACACAGTTTGCCTACCAGTGGGGAAGATGCAGTGGAGAACAGGTTGCATTTGGCCCCTGGGGAAACTGGTCCTGGCTGTGTTCAGCCGGCTCCTGCCGCTGCTCCACAGAGGCACACCCAGCTTGGCCTCTGTGGTGAGCTGTGGTTTGAGCAGCCTCCTTCCTCAAAAAGGCAGAGAGAGGGCCAGGTTGCCAGGCTGTGGCTTGTGAGAAGGAGGGAACCAGAAGGAGGGGCAATGGCAGAAACCAGACCTGTAGCCTGAACTCCAGGAACCCGGGGGACAAAGACTCCCTGACCACCACTTGTTCCAAGAGTGCAGACACCTCACTGGCCAGGAGCACACACCCAGGAGCATAAAATGTGGCAGCGGGGCATAGGAGTCAGGATACAGAGCCATGTTCCATGTGTATAATGTTCACATACAGGCACCAGACTTGTCCATGGGACAAGTTTTTAAGTTTCCAAGGAATTCTTGCTCCCTAAACACATACTTGACCCAGAAAATTATTCAGCCTGCAAGACCCAGCTCCCTCCATGAAGCATCTGATGACTAAGGGGCCTGCTCCCTCCTCACGGCCCTGGATTCAGATCCTGCTTAGGCACTGCCTGGTCATTATCTGACTCCTCTGAAGACTGTGCATTTAGTAGGCTGGAGCCCTGGACTCAACTCAATATTTCACCCCTGCCCCTGGCAATAGGGGGTCAATGGACATTTGTTCAATAAGCTCTAGATACCAGAAAGGGTGAACTGTCTTTCAGCTTCACTTGTTCTGTGTCTTCAGGCTAAATCCAAAACCTCTGCGGTCAAAGAAGGCCATTGCCCCCCTCCCCACCCTGTTCCCTCTTAGGTGGAAGGCAATTGTGGCCCTTAGAAACCCTCTGAAGAAGCATCTAACAGCTTTTCTCAGGCTGAAATGGGAGAGGGTGAAGGTTTAGGAAAGAAAACTGTCATTCTTATGTCTTTTCCCAAACCAGATTATTTCCCTTTGCTCCAAACAGTTGGCAAAGACGTCTGGGCAGAGAAAGGGTCCTGACTTGATGCACTGCTCTGCAGGCAGCTGGGTGACTCCGGCCTCTGTTGGTCTGCAGCCTGGGCCAGGGCTGGGGAGAGTTGCTGAGGGGCGGGCTCAGGCTCACAGTAGGTCGGCTGCTGCTTGGGCTTTCAACTATTACCTCTGATCACAATGAGTTCATGAATTTATATTAGTTTTATGCGTATCTCTTCCACTGGACTTCCAAGCTCTGGAGCACAGGAACCACATTGTATTTAATTCAGGAGCCTCAGGGCCTGGCACAATGCCAAGCACACAGTAAGTGCTCAATAAATGCTAAAGACAAAAACACACTGCAACCTCCCTGCCATCCTGATTTCTGGAGCACCCCTGTCTCTCTTAATGGAAAGAGCTTCTTAGAGCTTCCCATGTTGACCAAAGGAGGGACTGCCATGGTCACGGCCCCCTCTTCCCTCTTACAGTTAGTTCTCTTAGCTGGAGGGCAGGGCCCTTCTCCTCTGAGCTGCTTCTGAGGCTACTTATTTGTTTATTTCCAAACCCAAAAATGCTTCTTAGGTTTTCCTGCTACCTGGTTTGAAGCTCCGACCACCCCAGCACTACTTCTGCTCTGCCCCATCTAGACTTCAAGCAAGAGTCATTCCCCCAGCCTCAGACAACCCGCACCCCTATCACAACCATAACTATTTTTAGCAGAGCAGGAGGGAGGGGCTGCTGAATGACCTCATTACCTCTAGAAAATTCGATCTCCTGCCTCCACCCACCCTTCACTCACCCGGCGGCACTTCCCCCTTTTAATAACAACAACACTGACACCAAGTTTCACTTCCACCACTTCCTGTGGGTTTTGTTCATCTTCAGCTGCTGAGGTTTCTTGAGGGTGGGGGAGTCTCTGGCGCAGCTGTGGGAAGGTCCCTCTGACTATAAACTCTACCCCTAAGCATTTAGAGGCTTGCCCTTCAGGTCCTCAGACACACTCACCTTTCTTTTTTGTTTGTTTGTTTTTGTTTGTTTGTTTGTTTTTTTGATGGAGACTCACTCTGTCACCCAGGCTGGAGTGCAGTGGCACAATCTCGGCTCACTGCAGCCTCCACCTCCCAGGTTCAAGCGATTCTCCTGTCTCAGCCTCCTGAGTAGCTGGGATTACAGGTGTGTGCCACCATACCTGGCTAATTTTTGTATTTTTAATAGAGGCGGGGGTTCTTCATGTTGGCCAGGCTGGTCTTGAACTCCTGACCTCAGGTGACCTGCCTGCCTCGGCCTCCCAAAGTGCTGGGACTACAGGCATGAGCCACCACACCTGACCACGTTCTCCTCTTTTTTTTTTTTTTTTTTGACGGAGTTTTGCTCTTGTTGCCTGGGCTGGAGTATAATGGTGCGATCTCGGCTCACCGCAACCTCTACCCACTGGGTTCAAGCGATTCTCCTGCCTCAGCCTCCCAAGTAACTGGGATTACAGGCATGCGCCACCACGCCTGCCTAATTTTGTATTTTTAGTAGAGACGGGGTTTCTCCATGTTGGTCAGGCTGGTCTTGAACTGCTGACCTCAGGTGATCCTCCTGCCTTGGCCTCCCAAAGTGCTGGGATTACAGGCGTGAGCCACCGTACCTGGCCCACGTTCTCCTTTCTTAAAGCTGTCCAGAATAGTGGATTCTCCATCCTTCCCTGGGTCAGAATCCCAATATCTGATCCAAGTTCATCCTGTTGTCTAACCCAAATCTCTCCTGCTATTAGGGTTGCCATATTTTGCAAGTAAAAATACAGAACACAGAAAACCCATTTAAATTTGAATTTCAGACATACAATGAATAACTTTTTAGTTAAGCATGTCCTATGTAATATTATACTAAAAAAATTACTCATTGTTTATCAGAAATTCAAATGTAACTGGACATCCTTTATTTTATCTGGCAACTCCCTACCTGCTGTATTCCTTCTCTTTTTGTTTGGAGACAGTCTTACTCTGTCACCCAGGCTAGAGCACAGTGGTGCGATCTCAACTCACTACAGCCTCAATCTCCTAGGTTCAAGGGATCCTTCCACCTCAGCCTCCCAGATAGCTGGAATTATAGGTACATACCACTGTGCCCAGCTAATTTTTGCATTTTTAGTAGAGATGGGGTTTTGCCATGTAGCCCAGGGTGGTCTTGAACCCCTGGCCTCAAGTGATCCACTCACCTCAGCCTCCCAAAGTCCTGGGATTACAGGCGTGAGTCGCCCCACCCAACCTTGTATTCCTTCGCACGAAAGCAGCAGTTCTCAACCATTTTGATCTCAGGATCTCTTTACACTCTTAGAAATTATTGAGGACACCCAAAGAACTTTTGTTTATGTGGATGAGTGACAGTTACTGATATTTACTATATTAGAAATGAAAACAGACATTTTAAAAGTAGTAATTAAGGCCAGGCATGGTGGCTCACACATGTAATCCCAGCACTTTGGGAGGCCGAGGCAGCTGGATCACCTGAGGTCGGGAGTTCGAGAAGAGCATGACCAACATGGAGAAACCCCCGTCTCTACTAAACATAGAAAAATTAGCTGGGTGTGGTGGCAGATGCCTCTAATCCCAGCTTCCTGGGAGGCTGAGGCAAGAGAATTGCTTGATCATGGCTACAGTGAGCCACGATCACACTGCAGCTCTCCAGCCTGGGTGACAGAGGGAGACCCTGCCTCAAAACACCACCACCACCACCACCACCAACAGATCCCACTTCTGACTGTGTGTACCTTCTGAAAAGATTTGGGGAGCCCCCAGGGGTTCCTGGACCACACTTGGAGAACCAGTGCTCTAGCACAATGCTAGAGACTTCAGTGGTGATCGGTATCTACTCCTTTGCCCTGCAAGTTAATTTGGGATGGGGATGGTGTGACACCATGCACATAATTTAATGCAATTCCAAGCTGGTTCTTTTTTCTGAGATGAGTGGTGCAGATGTGGGGAAACGTGGATCCAGATAGACTGCCCCAAAAGGCCTGGGTATGGGACTCAGTTGTGAGGTGGACCAAGCTCACTTAGCTGTGAAAGAGAGAACTGCAGTTCTGTGTTCCCGGAGCCTTTAAGAGGCATCTAAAGAAAGTCAACCCTGCTAGGCAGGGAGACAGAATGGGTGAGCCTGGTGGGAGGCCAGGGTCAAGGAGCCAGCTGTGTGCTGCTCACCCCACCCCCAACCATGACTGGTGAGGGAGGGAGTTGACCAACTCCACCCCTCACCCCTACCCGGCATCTGTCTGCCTGTTCTTTTTTTTTCCCCCCCTTTTTGTGGAGAATGGGGTCTTGCGATATTGACCAGGCAGGTTTTGAACTCCTGGGCTCAAGCTATCCTTCCGCCTCTGGCTCCCTAAGTGCTGGGATTACAGATGTAAACCACTACGCCCAGCCTGTCTGCCCATTCTGACCCTCGTGGGCATCTGCAGCAAGGGCTGGGACAGCAAGGCTAACATTGCTTATGAGGAACAACTTGGGCTCTCAAATCTCCGCTCCAGTAACTCTGCCCCTGGGCCCAGGCGTGCAGAGCCCCACAGCTGGGGGGCTTATTCCTTGACTGACCAATCCAGTGACGCAAGAGTGGGGACTGAAAACGGCCAGTTTTCAGTCTAGCCACGTCAACACAAGCAGTCCCATGACAACCAGCTCCAATGAAACTGGGGCGTCTTACTACACACACCCTTAGCACACTCACCTCTGTGCTGTTTTGTTTTGTTTTTTCCTGAGACAGAGTTTTTGCTCTTGTTGGCCAGGCTGGTGTGTGCAATGGCACAATCTCTGCTCACCACAACCTCCGCCTCCCGGGTTCAAGCGATTCTCCTGCCTCAGCCTCCCGAGTAGCCGGGATTACAGGCATGCGCCCGGCTAATTTTGTATTTTTAGTAGAGATGGGGTTTCTCCATGTTGGTCAGGCTGGTCTTGAACTCTCGACCTCAGGTGATCCACCTGCCTCAGCCTCCCAAAGTGCTATGATTACAGGCCTGAGCCACCAGCCTGCCACCTCTGTGCTGTTAATGACCATCCTGTAGCTGTTAGTTTATGGCCCCAAGTTTATTATATGTAAATTCCTTGAAGGAGGGGACATGCCTCAGTTGCTTCTGTTCTGCATTTTACGTGGCACCTAGAACAATAGTAAGGTCTTAATAAATGTTGGTGTGTTTATTAGGGAATGGGTTTTCACTTGATTTAACTATCAGATTCCCCTTCATAAGGGGCTGGGGCCAGGAAAGCAGGTGGAGGCCCTTTATTAAACATTTATTGAGTACCTGTTCTCACTCCTTAGGTTTTCTCCGGTGATGTATTGCTTACAAAGCATATTCATGTGTTGTCTCATTTAATCCTTGCAGTAATGTGATGGGTGTGAGCTGACTGTGAAAGTGACTCTCTAAGTCATTACAACGCACACTGTGGGAAGAATGTGCTAGCCCAGCAAGGCTGTCTTTGGGATGTCCAATGTGTGCGTGTGTGGGGAGGCACTCCCAAGAGCTGCGCTGGGGAGGGGTGTCCTGAACGGGGTTACCAGATGTATCTTGACAAAGAGGTTGGCACCACCATGAAGACCAATTCAACCAGCTCTCCCAGCCCAGCTTCCACGCTCTTCAAGGAAACTTCCCACTGAACTTCAGAATACCCTTGGGTGAAATTGCCACAGGCAGTGAATGTGCTCATCAGCAAACCCAAGTATCTGGTTGGTTTGACAGGGGTTTTGTTATTCGTTAGAAATGAATGAATTGGCATGTTGGCTGAATCCATTCCTCTCTTAGAACTCAGTGAGTCTGCTCCTGAGCCTCCTAGCCTGTTGATAAGCAAGGTTTCTGAGCAGCAAAGTGAGGCTCTGAATGGCAAACAGGTCTTCAGGTGAGCCTGGCCATGTGAGGCCCTGTTGGCAGGCCAGGCTCTCCCCAGGCCCCATTCAGCCTCTCACCAATGGCTCTTGGATTCACAGAGGACCGCACATTGGACTGGGACACAGGGCAAGCCAGGGGTCCCTTACCAGAGGAGGGATCCCCTGCCAGTAGCTAGCCTGCTGTGAGTATGAAGTTGTCACTTACCGAGGACCCTCCGGATGGACACAACAAAGGTGATGGGTGATTGCTGCCAGGGGTCATAAAGAGGTGATTCGGAATCTAGCTGGAAGAACTTTGAAGGGTCATTGCACCTTGACCCTAGCTTCCAGGAGGGACATGTGGTGAGTTCTGCTGCAATAGCTGGGTGCCCTCACAGGCCAGAGCTCAGGTTAATGCAGCCCGGAGCTCGAATTCTGATCACAGAAAGAGAATGGTGAGGAGGATGGAGGCAGCGGTGCTGGCTGGGCCCAGAACTCCAAAGGCAGAGCTGAACACTTCCACTGGGAAGTGGGGGTTTTGGCCTCTTGGGCTGGGAAAATCCTGGCCGGCAGTGTCTGTTTATCAGGGAAGCTGAGTCACACTGAAACCTATCTCTTAAAAAGCTCTGCTATTTCTAGGATTCCATCCGGTCAAAGCCAGCCCCAGACTCTTTCCTCTTCTTCCCTGGGGAATTCCTTTGGGGGTGGAGAGATAGAGGGGACAGACTGGCCTTTTCCTAGACACAGAAACCTGAAATCTGAGTTTTTGCCCATTTATGGACCTGAAATCCCCTCCCCCACCTAGGATGACTCATCCCCCAGCTTGACCCAACTGCCCCTAGAGAGGGGAAAGGGTGAAACTGAGACGGTGGGATTAGCTCAGGGAGGGGGTTGGAGGCTGGAGAGAGAAAGGAAAAGACAACTGAAAAGGATGGGGAATTCCTTTGCAAAGAGATGGTGAGGAGAGGATTTCAGAGCCAAAAAGAGGCAGAATGAGAAAGAGACAAAGATTTCATCCCAGGGGGAAGCTGCATGCCTGGCAGAGTAAAACTATTCCAGGTTAAGGTAGGTTCAGGCCCTCACCTTGAGTAAATTCTGGAACTTTAGTGTGATCAGAGTCACTTGCCGTGCTTGTGCTTGTGAAAATGCAGAGATCACCGTGCCCTCACTGGGCTGCGCTCCAATTCCAGGCTCCTTCAGGGATCTGAAGTAGAAAGTTCTGAAACACAGAAAGAATATTGAGTGGGAATCCTTCTCCCAGCCTGGGGCCTCTGCTGTATAAAGTGACTCACAACCCCTCTGTAGGGGCCAGTGTCAGAGGCAGAGCCCTGGTCTAAGGGCGACTTCTCTAACCTTCTTATAAAAATCTGTGAAAGACTTTGGCCAGGCCCAGTGGCTCAAGCCTGTGATCCCAGCACTTTGGGAGGCCGAGGCAGGTGGATCCTTGAGGTGAGGAGTTCAAGGCCAACCTGACCAACATGGCAAAACTCTCTCTCTATTGAAAATACAAAAAAATTAGCTGGGCATGGTGGTGTGCACCTGTAGTCCCAGCTACTGGAGGAGCAGGGTGTGCTGAGGTGGGAGGATCGCTTGCCCTCAGGAGGTGGAGGCTGCTGTGAGCTGAGATGGCACCACTGCACTCCAGCCTGGGCCACAGAGTGAGACTCTGTGTCAAAAAAAAAAAAAAAAAAAAGAAGACTCTATTGGGTGGAGAAAGCCAGTCCCCAGCAGGCAAAACATGCCTTCTCATGGCAGCACTGCCCACCTCCTCACATAATCATATCAGACAAGCTTTGGAAAGAAGTGCTGTCTGCTTTCCTAGTCAATACAATCCTAGAATCTTTACAGATGGAAGGGACTTCTTCAGGTGTCATCTGGCTGGATTTTCCACCTGAAGCAGAAATTCCTTCTAGCAACAGCCCCCACATCTCTATCTCCAACCCAAATCTCTCAAACTCCAGGCTCCTCATACCACTTATCTTTACCTGGAGGCCTAAGTGCCTCTGACTTCACCTCACACCTCCTCCATCTGCAGGCCTTTCCCAACCCAGCTAATGGACACTCCACCCTCCAAGTTTCTCACACCAAAGGCCATGGAGTGATTTTTGGTTTCCCTCTTTCTTTCATATCCTACATCTAATCTATCAGGAAAGCCTGTTGGCTCTAGCTTCAGAATATGTCAGAAATCTGACAACTTGTCATTTCTTTGCTACAGACTCCAGTCCAAGCCCCTTTCCAGAATTGGACAACCTCTTTCCAGAACTGCACAACATCGACCCTCCCATGGCTACTCTCAACAAGCAGAAGAATTTTTTTTTAATTCTATCTAAAAAAAAAAGTCATTCCTTTGCTCAGAACTTCTTGGTGGTTTGCAATTTCATTCTGAATAAAAGCCACAGCCCATATAATGGTTCACAAGGCCCTGTGTAATCCACCTTCCCCACCCTTCTTACCTCTCCTGACACGTCTCCTGCTGCTCTCTCATTCACTCTGCTCCAGCCTCACTGGCTATTCTAGAACTTGTAACCTGCTATTGCTTTAAGGTCTTTGCATTGGTTGTTCCTTCCACCCTGAACACTGTTCCCCCAGATAGCCACATAGCTAGTTCCACCTGCATCCCCTGCCACCAGGTCTTTGTTCAAATGCCACCTTCTCAGGAAGGCCTTCTCTGATCACCCTTATTTAAAATTTCATTTCTGTCTCCTCTCCATCCCCGTACCCAATCCTAATTATTAGTATTTTCCGAATTCTCATCATGACTATGTATTTATTTATTTTTTGAGATGGAGTCTTGCTCTATCACTCAGGTTGGAGTGCAGTGGCACTATCTTGGTTCACTGCAACCTCCGCCTCCTGGGTTCAAGCTATTCTCCTGCCTTGGCCTCCTGAGTAGCTGGGATTATGGGTATCCGCCACCATGCCAGGCATGGTGGAGCATGTTTGTAGTCCCAGCTACTTGGGAGCCTGAGGCAGGAGAATCACTTGAACCCAGGAGGTGGAGGTTGCAGTGAGCCTAGATTGCGCCACTGCACTCCAGCCTGGGTGACAGAGCGAGATTCAATCTCAAAAAAAAAAAAAGAAGAGAGAGAGAGAGTGAGTGGGAGAAGCCGAAGGGTGAGGGACAGGACTAGAATGGGAGGGGATGGAGGAGAGGAGGACACAGTGGAGGGACAGCCTGTACCTAAGGGAAGCACAGGGTGTGGAATGGGGAGGGAGGGAGAGGACACAGCCCTTTCCGCCAGTGCTGTCTCAGCAGAGACTGGGGGATGTGGACTTTCAGGAAAGGAGAGTCCTGACATCTGTGTCCGCCTGCATCTGCTTATGTAACCTCTTCTAAGCCACGCGGAGGAAAGGGTGGGCAAGGTGAGGGGGTGGATGTGGGGGAAGCCTTCTGGGGAAAGAAAATCTGAGCTGGAAGAGAGTATCCATTTTATTGGTTCCAAAGAGACCTAGATGAGGGGCTGTGGATCCCACCCTGCACAGCCCTTCTCCTCACCTGCCTGGACGCTTCATACCAAAAACATTCCAGAAACCAGGCTCACAGCGATGATGTGGGCCCCCAAGGGAGAAGGCTGGAGCTGCAGGAATATTTAGTGCCACATCAGTGCTTCGGGAATGTGAAGAACCCAGACGATGACGAGGGTTGGGGGAGGTGGGGAAGCAGTTTTAAGAGACAGGAAAGGGCCTTCTGCAACCAAGACCATGAAATCCTGGTAGGAATCCTCTCCCGTCCTCAGCCCTTTCCCGGGGCAAGTCCAGGCAGTCCTCTGTGTGGAGGGAGGGAAACTGCAGTGGCATGTTAGTTCCCACCATCAAGATGACCCCTTCACCTCTCCCCCTGCCCCATCCCAACAGCTGCCTTGGACCCTCCTTGGGCAGATAAAGTGAGAGGGGAGACAGTGATCCAGAGCACTGTCGGGAAGCAACAGTCCCCTGCAAAGCACAATGCCCACACTCCAGTAGAGCTTCTAGAGGCAGACTTCAGCTCTTCAATTCAGAATCTGAAGCCTGCTGACTGATAGCCCACACACGTCTCAAGGACAAGGATGGACCTAGGACAAAGGAAGAGTCCTGAGTGTTAGCTGAAGAGCCTGGGCACTTCTAAAGTAGGGGAAGGGGAGTGGGTGGGAATCACGTAATAGACAACAGGGTTGATTTTTTGGAAAAGAGAATAGATGTACAGGACATGGTTCAGAGAGCAGGACCAGGACCATTGAGTGGGGGCTACTCAGACACTAGATTCAGCTTGATAAGGCAACCACCTACATAGGACGTTCATTCAGGCCGGGTGTGGTGGCTCATGCCTGTAATCCCAGCACTTTGGGAGGCTGAGGCGGGCAGGTCACTTGAGGTCAGGAGTTCGAGACCAGCCTGGCCAACATGATGAAACCCAGTCTCTACTAAAATTACAAAAATTGGCCAGGTGTGTTGGCGTGTGCCTGTAATCCCAGCCACGCAGGAGGCTGAGGCAAGAGAGATGTGGAGATTGCAGTGAGCCGAGATCAAGCCAATGCACTCCAGCCTGGGGGACAGAGCAAGACTCTGTTTCAAAAGAAAAAAAAGTATGATGTTCATTCGGTCATTCAGTCATTCCTTCAGTATTGACTGAGAGCCAACAGTGTATATTGCTCCAGGCTCTGGAGATACATCTGTGAACAAAACTGAGATTTTTGTCTTATGGGGCATCCATTCTAGTGGAGAAAGACAGACAAGTATAGTAAATAAGTAAATGATATAGTATATTAAAAGGTCATGGCTAGGGACAGTGGCTCAAGCCTGTAGTTTCAGCACTCTGGGAGGTCAAGGCGGGCAGGTCACTCGAGTTCAGGGGTTCCAGACCAGCCTGGGCAACATGGCGAAACCCTGTCTCTACAAAAAAATGCAAAAGTTAGGTGGGTGTGGTGGTTCACATCTGTAGTCTCAGCTACTCAGGAGGCTGAGGTGGGAGGATTGCTTGAGCCTGGGAGGTCAAGGCTGCAATAAGCCAAGATTGTACCACTGTACTCCAGCCTGGGCAACAGAGTGAGAACCTGTATCAAAAAAGAAAGAAGAAAAATTAGTCAGGAATGGTAGCACACACCTGTAGTACCAGCTACTTGAGAGGCTGAGGTGGGAGGATTGCTTGAGCCCGGGAGGCAGAGGTTGCAGTGAGCAGAGATTGCCCTACTGTATTCCAGTCTGGGCAACAGAGTGAGATGCTGTCTCATAAGTAAATAAATAAATAGACCTGGCATGGTGGCTCATGCCTGTAATCCCAGCACTTTGGGAGGCAGAAGCAGGCAGGATCACCTGAGGTCAGGAATTCGAGACCAGCCTGGCCAACATGGTGAAACCCTGTCTCTACTAAAAATACAAAAATTAGCTGGGCATTATTATTATTATTATTATTTTTTGTATTTTTAGTAGAGACGGGGTTTCACCATGTTGGCCAGGCTGATCTCGAACTCCTGACCTCAGGTGATCCACCCACCTTGGCCTCCCAAAGTGCTGGGATTACTGGCATGAGCCACCATGCCCGGCCTCACTCTCTTCTTTCTTAGCTTTCTCTCAGGGCTTGTGGAGACTAGGAAAGGGCACTTCAGAAATTGGCATATTCCTTGTGCCTGCAAAAGAACCTGGCATATAATGGATGCTCATATAATAAATATGGCAGAGAATAAATATTTATAAATAAACCTGGCATATATATTTATAGTTCCTACACTTACATTCTTTTATCCAATTCTCCAAACCCCATGCAGTTCACGTGAGTCTGTGGGATGTCAAACCTGGGTCTGAGGTCTGATTTCCCCATTTGCTGTCAAGTTCTTTTTTTTGAGACAGAATCTTGTTCTGTCGCCCAGGCTGGAGTGCAGTGGCACAATCTTGGCTCACTGCAACTTCTGCCTCCCAGGTTCAAGGGTTTTTCCTGCCACAGCCTCCCAAGTAGCTGGGCCTAGAGGTGTGAGCCACCATGTGTGGCTAATTTTTTGTATTTTTAGTAAAGTCAGATTTCACTGTGTTGGCCAGGCTGGTCTCGAGCTCCTGACAAGCGATACTTCTGTCTTGGCCTCCCAAAGTGCTGGGATTACAGATGTGAGCCACTGCGCCTGGCTTACTTGATGTTTTTGAGTCTCCATTTCTTTTATAAAATGAGAATGATAAAAATAGTACTGAACTAACAAGGCTATCGTGGGCATTACGTGAGGCAAGACACCTAAAGGGCTTGACCCATAGCACTTCGTGAATGGTAGCCCCTATTATTATCTCCCAAGATGCAATTCTTTCCATCATCCAAACTCCTTTCAACAGGATCTGAACCAGTAACAATTTCTCATTGGATTTATTGCATGCTACCTTACCCCTAGTCTGTAACCTCCTTGAGGCTAAGATCTCTTTTTGTTTTTGTTTTTTTGTTTTTTGCACCAGGGATACAGCAATTACCACTGTCTTCTACTAAGCTTAGCACACAAAAAGGCTTGATTCATGAGAGGAATGAATAAAGGAGCACTGCTAACCCCACAGCTGAACTCTAAGCTTCTGGAGATAAACCCGCCCCCTAGATTTTTTCCATGTTTACCCAGAGTCTAGCCCAGAGTTTCAGCACTGAGTAGGACCTCAGAGACTTAAGACCTAAGTACTCCAGTGTCGCCTAAGCAATGTCTTGTTTGCTCTCCCACCTTGACCCCATAGTTGCCTCGCCCTCCCCATCTCCTTTGCAGACTCGTGACTTTGCCAGCTCAGCTCTCCAGGTGTGGGAGGGGAGGTCCAACGCTCCACTGGGCAGGCACCGACAGCTGGCAGGACAGGTGTGTTGTGGGGCCGGAGCCAGAGCTGGGGATGTTTGGAGGCCTCCTGTGACTACCAGGGTGGGTCGCGGGTAGGGGAGGGAGGCTGCCTGAAGCCAGAGCCAGCCGGCTGCTGGCGGGCACTTTGTCCTCATCCTCCCTTTCATCCCCAGCCCTCGGAGCCTGGGAGTTTCTCAATGGAGCAGGCGTGTGGGGAATGCTCTGCAGGGGGCTGAGGGAGTTGGCGTACGGTGGGGGTGGACATTCCAGGCATTCTTTGCTTTCTCTAGGAGTCAGGCAGTGAGGACGGAGGGGGGAGAAGCTGCCCAGCACCAGAGTAAAGGGGATTTCTTAGGAGGGAGAGAATAAAGGCAGTGGGCGTGTCTTTACCCAGCAGGAGCAGGGCTCTAGCAGACAGGAGCGGGGGTGGGAGGAGGCAGGTGGTGGGGGCAGGGTGGGATAATCTGCCAAATCCACTTCTACTTTAGTGCCAAAGGCCGGAAGAACAACTGGGACCCTGGGCCCAGGGCCTTCCCACCTGTGTGCTTAGGGTCAGGCCAGAGCTACTGAGCTCACGTTTGTTTTGATTTGGCAGTTTTTCCATTTCCCATCCCTGGCAGACTAGGGGAACAAGTATTAGGAGAAGGCTCAAAAACCTGCTCAGCACCATCCCTCCCCACCTCAATCACCAAAGAGAACAGCAGGGCCTGCTTCCAATCACCTTTCTGGTTTTAATGGTACTTTTTGGCCACGAAGGTCCATTAGGTAGAGACCATTAGGTAGAGAGACTCAAGAGTGTGGGGTGGGGTGTGGAGGGGGCGTGGGAGGAGGTGGAAATCGTTGCAAAAATATCTCTCTGTACACAAAACTTAGATGTCACAGTGGATTTTCCCAGAACATAGAATTCACATTATTGAAAACAGCAAGATTCATTTTTCCTAAAACACAAAGCTGAGAACATAAAAAATAAATATGGACATTCTAGAGTCCTGAAGGCCCAGAGAACACATCCATAGTCTGGACTTTAGAGCAGCTTAGAGGCAGAAGTTCTGAGTCTCTGAGGTCCAAGGTGGAGTCCAGAGGAGCCTGGACCCCTTGAGATGAAGTTCACACAGCAGGCGGAGGCTTTTCAAGTCTTTCAGATTCACAGCAGCAACTGCAGGAGGCTCAGGCCAGGTTTGGAGGATGAAAAAGGGAAGAGAACCACTGAAGATACAGAGATTGTGTTCTCTTACTCCTAGGCTAAATAAGAAGGGTTAGGCCGGGCGCGGTGGCTCACACCTGTAATCCCAGCACTTTGGGAGGCCGAGGCGGGTGAATCACCTGAGGTCGGGAGTTTGAGACCAGCCTGACCAACATGGAGAAACCCCGTCTCTACTAAAAATACAAAATTAGCCAGGCGTGGTGGCGGGTGCCTGTAATCCCAGCTACTAGGGAGGCTGAGGCAGGAGAATCGCTTGAACCCGGGAGGCGGAGGTTGAGGTGAGCTAAGATCATGCCATCGCACTCCAGCCTGGGCAACAAGAGTGAAACTCCGTCTCAAAAAAATAAATAAATAAATAAATATAAAAATAAGGAAGACCATTCCCAGGATGCCTCAGGCACATTAGGGATGCCACCATCCAGTTCTGGTGGTTGGTAGGAACAGGAATGTGTGTGTAAAGAGGTCTGACCCCACTTGGCAGGGAATGAGTAGGGAAGGAGCTGTCCTTAGAAGGCACCATGTGTACAGAGTATTCATGGGATGCAGGAGATGGGCCCTGGGAGAGTTCACTTTCCAGGTCTCTGTGGCCCCACCACATGCACAAGAAACAGGCAACTTGGACTCTGTCATGCACAAGAAAAGGGCAACGTGGACTCGGTCACGGGCCTTCCCGTTCCCCTCTCTTTCTCTATTATCCTCTTGGTTCAGCAGGGCTGAAGACAGACACTGAACCCTTGACACACTTCATTTGCCTGCTTCTCACATCCAGCCCTGCCCAGGGCTCCACTGCAAACTGTCTCAGCCTTCTGAGTGGGGATGCAGGTCCTGGGAGGTGGGGTAGAAGGCATCTCCCCTTGGGGTGCAGCTAGCTGCAGCTGACAGCCTGCCCAGCCTGGGGCAATGTCTACCCCACTCAGGTGAGCTTTGAGCAGACCCTCAGGGCCTGTCGGTAGGTGGCTGTCACCTCCTGGCAGTCCGTCAGGGAAAAGCAGCTGTCCCCCAAAGGATCCTGCCGCCAGCGCCTCAGGCAGCTTCCAGGGCCCTCAGAGGGGGGCTCTTCAAGCCCCATGAGGTTGTCCACAGACACACAGCCCCGCAGTGGGGGCTCTGGGAGCCGTTCAGGCAAGTCCAGCTGTTCAAAGGACTCAGAGGACAGGATGCTGTCCTCGCTCACAGCCCCTGAGGGTCGGCTGGCCCGGGCCAAGGGGCGAGGTGGGGCGAGTTCATCCAAGGAGCCGAAGGTGGTGGGGGCTGCGAGCTCCAAGGCTGCCCGGGAGAACTTGCCGTTGAGTTTGAGGATACCTTTGCGATGGAGGAGCAGCCCTGAGGCTTCCGGGGGCTTCTGCTCCTTGGGATCCCCGCTCACAAACACGTCACCTGCGTCCAAGAGCTCCCCAGATTCACTGGGCTCGGGAGAGGAGTAGTAGCCAGACTCGCGCTGTCGGGGCTTCTTGAGGATGCCTTTCTTGGGGAGCAGGGGGGCAGCCTGCCCTGGGCTCGCAGGGATTGGGCTGAGCTCCTGAAGGTCCCCCTGTGTCCCCTCTGCAGAGGCTGACACCTTCTTCTTGAGAATGCCCTTTGGCAGCTTGAGGTTGCTCTTGCCAGGGCGAGGGGCAGTGTCATCAGAAGGGTCACCGTGGAGAGACTGGGCCATGTCATTCTCCTTGCGGGACTTCTTGAGTGAATGCTGGCGCTCCAGGCCAGAGGTGGTGCTTCCCCCACCAGGTGCATGCTGCTTGAAGAAGCTGCACACCTTGGCCCCATTCTCCAGGAGGGGGCGGGAGGAACGCCGGAGCCAGTCAGCCATGGAGGCCCGGGCAGAGTCACTGCCAGGGTGCCCACCCTCGTGCAGAGCCTCCTGCTCTCCCACACGGGAGGCATAGCCCCAGTTGACCCACCAGTGACTGGCCACATCCTCCAGGGTGGCCCGGCGGGTGGGGTTCACCATCAACAGCCACCTGATTAGGCCACAGGCATCTGGAAGACAAAAGGCAGGTGCTTCAGTTTGGCAGCTCCCAGAATAGGCACTCCCTGTCCCCTGTCCCCAGCTCATCCCCTTTTGAACTAAGACACTGCTTATTCCTGGGTTGGATGCGTCCCTTCCAGCCTACGGTTCTGTACATGCCTTGGCCCAGGACAGCTCCCCAGTCCACAGTTCCTGGACTGACTCCTCCAGCTGCCTCTCTGTCCTCTGACCCCTCAGGACTGCGACCCCTTCATGAGCCCTTGTGTGTATGTTGGTATCTATCCTCTCTCTCTCCATTGAAATTCAACCCTCTGAGGGTAGAGACTGTGTTCAGGGTAAACTGGGGCTCTCACACCCTTCTTCCTGCCTTCTAAGTCATAGTCAAGGACAAAAAGGTTTCTGAGGATGAGAACAAAAGCAATAGGAAATGAGACAACTGTAGCAAAGGAGATCTAAGTGAGAGCTTAGGAACCACTTCCCAAATATAATCAAGCACGCCCCTATGGGAAGAAAGAGCTATCCCCTCCTTCCCCAGAGGTCTCGACACTGGACATACGGTGGACGGTCCCCTAACCTACCATGGGCCATGATGGACTGTTGCCCTTTTGACTTTTGTGCCACTGTGTAGTTCTTGCCTTAGGAATGAGTGAAGGACACCCCAGGCCTGGATAAGAACACCCACCCCTCTCACTCACCAGAGGGTTTAGGTGGCTCCCGGTAGGCCCCGTTGCTGATCTGTTTCACCAGCATCTTATGGTCATGCCCATCAAAGGGCATGGTGCCATGCACCAGGATGTAGAGGAGAACACCCAGGGACCAGCTGTCCACCTGAGAGAGACAGGGGAGGTCAGCAGGGATGTCCATACCAGATGAGAAAATGGTACATGCTGGAGAACTCAGAGGCCAGCACACCTGAGGACAACCCACCTCTCCTACCCAGGGGCCAAGACGGGGATACTGCAGAAGGGGGCTGAGATGTTGCCAGTCGCTTTCCCTGGGAGGGACAGCTACAAGCACAAGAGCTATAGCCAGGTCATCTCTTCTGGGCTGGGGAAGGGGTGGTTGTGACAGATATTATCTCTACGTCACTCTTGGGAGGCTGGACCGGGTGCCGGGAAAGGTAACAGGAACAAGGAAAGTGAGGGAGGCAAAGAACTAACCTAAGAGTCAGGAGACCTAAGTTCTAGTTCTAGGGTTTTTTGTTTTGTTTTCTTTTTCACTTTTTTTGAGATGGAGTCTTGCTCTGTTGCCCAGATTGGAGTGCAGCGGCATGATCTCGGCTCACTGCAAACTCTGCCTCCCAGGTTCAAGTGATTCTCCTGCCTCAGCCTCCCAAGTAACTGGGATTACAGGTGTATGCCATAAAGCCCCATTACTTTTGTATTTTTTTTAGTAAAGACGGGGTTTCACCACATTGGCCAGGCTAGTCTTGAACTCTCAACCTCAAGTGGTCCACTTGTGGACCTCCCAAAGTGCTGGGATTACAGGTGTGAGCCACTGCGCCCGGCCTAGTTCTAGTTTTGCCACTCGTGGCTAGACACCTGGCAAGTTACTACTTTTTGGGAGGCTTGAGTTTTGTGCTCTGAAAAGGTGAATAACGAGAAAACTAGCCCATCAATCTCCCAGGATCTAAAGTCATAGTAAATACCCGAGGCGGGCTGGCAGGGGAGGGTGGTCACTTACCTCTGGGCCTGTGTAGGGCTTCCCATTGACAATCTCCGGCGAGGCATAGAGGGGGCTCCCACAGAATGTCTGCAGGAACTTGCCTTGATGGTAGAGGTTGGAGAGGCCGAAGTCAGCAATCTGCAGGATTGAATCAAACATGGGCACAGGTCATGTCAAGGCCTGGGTTTTTCTGTAGCTCTTGGCCCACCCCTCTTCAGACCCTGGGGAAACCCAGGCTCCAGCAGGAGGAAAGGGTCCCCATGACCCCTACCCCACACTGAGCACTGTCAGCATAGCTCAGGCCCTGGAAGAACGAACCCTGAGGAGCTGTGTCAATAAGGAGCATCTAGGCAGAGGTATGTGGGGGCTTCAGGATCCTCACTGCTCCCCAGACCGCTTTGCTTACGTGGCATTCCACTACAGAGATGCTCTCTCATGCCCATATCCCTTGGAAAGTCTTCCATTTCCTTCTTCTAGAAGCCTAGAGTTTCCAGTGCCTCCCTGGAGCAGCCCTGCTCATTAGATCTGCCTTCCAGACAGACTGTACACTCCCATGCTGACCTCCTTGCCCCCACCTCTCCTGCAGCTGCTAGCCCAGCCGAGAGCCTGCATGAGATTCTAAGGATGTTTAGTGATGGAAAGGAGGGTCAGCCAGATGGAAGGGGAAAGCCAGCATCTTGTGATAATGTCATGGCCCTCAGGAACAAGCAAGCCCTATAACCAGTGAACCACATAAGACTTGAGCTGCCCTTCCTAGCAAAGGGCTTATTCTTGTGTGCACACCTGGGCAAGAACTTGGTGGCAGAAACCTGGGGTCAGCCCAATATAGCTCAGAAGCAATAATGAGGGCAGAACAAACGTCAGGGCTGTGGTTACAGCCCAGGACTCCCTGAACCATCTGATATTGAGGGCTTGAGAACCCGACCCCATCGTCTCGTTCCCCAGAGACACCCTTTCCCACCTATCCTCAGTAAGAGGCTGAGGCCATGCCCTCGTGCTCCCCACCTCTTCACCCCATCAGAGGGTTATGTGTGTTCAGGGTGGGGAGGGGCTGTTTATGAAACCCTGGCTCCTTTGTTTATGGTTTTATTGGCCTCTTATCAAGCAGTGGCCAGTTGAAGCCCATAATGAAGCACATGATTGGTAGAGATAGAAAACTTCATGCCTGTCCATGTTGGTGCCCGATTATGTGGGTTTACTGGCTGTGGCTTCCCTCCCTTCTGATCAGCATCAAAGACTGCCCCACCTGCTCCGGGAATTGACTGGTAAGAGGGAATGAACTCAGTACCAGGGCACCTTATGGGACAGGTCAGGAGCCACTGGAAGAGATTATGGCCTGGGTTCAGGAAGATTCTGAAGAGGGTCAGAGTGCAGCGTCACCTTCCCAGGTGCCTGCAGGGGCCAGCCTTCCCAGTGCCACGTCCTTCCTCCAGCCCTGAGATCTCAGTTTATCCCATCAACATGAACTTTTCCATGCCTGAATTTAACTACTTAAGCATGGAAATCCAGCAGCTGCAGAAAGCAGGAAGCTGGAGCTGGGGTCCTTCATCTGAAGTTTCCAAAGGGCTATCTAATTGTAGCAGTTTTTTTTTTTTTTTTTGAGATGGAGTCTCGCTTTGTCGCCCAGGCTGGAGTGCAGTGGCGCGATCTCGGCTCACTGCAAGCTCCATTTCCCAGGTTCACACCATTCTCCTGCCTCTCAGCCTCCTGAGTAGCTGGGACTACAGGTGCCTGACACCACACCTGGCTAATTTTTTGTATTTTTACTAGAGACGGGGTTTCATCGTGTTAGCCAGGATGGTCTCGATCTCCTGACCTCGTGATCCACCCGCCTCGGCCTCCCAAAGTGCTGGGATTACAGGCGTGAGCCACTGCGCCTGGCTAATTGTAGCAGATTAAAGTGTCCGTGTGTGTGTATGCAAGTGTGTACACACATGGGCAGGGAGACGAACTCAGGCCGGGCCCATCCCAAGGTTGTATTAAACCTGACCTTAGATCTAGACTCCTGTCACCCTTATGACATCAAAGGAGCACTGATCTGGGAGTCAGAAGATCTTGGTTCTAGTCCAGGCTCAGCCACACACTAGTTGTGTGATCTTGTGCAAAGCACCTCTCAGCTGAGGCCCCAGCTCTCCATCCACACAATGAGGTGTTGGAATGGATGACGGCTGAGGTCCCTACCAGTACCAATGAAGGTCAGCCTTGCTCAGCTCCTTCAGGAATCCACCAAGAGCTTAGAGCTACTTGGCTAGGGACAGTACAGAAAAGCTGGGGTGGGCAGGGAGGCTTCTAGAAATAAGAAGTGGGACTCACCTTGATATTCCCATTGGCATCCAAGAGGATATTCTCCAGCTTGAGATCTCGGTGGACAACTCTGTTCTGAAAGAAGGAGGGGGCAGTCAGGGGAAGGTCACCAGGGAAGGGAAGGTGATGAGGGGCCTGGTCTGGAGACTGAGGTAAACACAAAGGGAGCCAAGTGGGTCTGAGCACAGGTAGGCTGGGAATGCCCATCTTTATTGGTGTGGGCCGCAAGAAATCACAGGCCCTTCTATCCCCGGGTAAGGGGCTCAAAGTTAGAGACACCAACATTTCTCTGAGAGTCCAGAATCTAGTTTTGCCTCTGTTTCTGTCTCCCTGTGTGATCCTGGATAAGTCATGGAACCTCTCTGGTCCAAAACAGCCCCAGAGCCCCAGTGGCCAGCCCCTGAGAACACGGCTGGAGCAGGTAGGTGCTCACCTGATGGCAATAGTGCACGGCAGAGACGATCTGCCGGAAGAAATGCCTAGCCTCGCGCTCACTGAGCTGCTGCCGCTCGCTGATGTAGTCATAAAGGTCGCCCCGGCTGGCATACTCCATGACGATCACGATCTTGCTGCTGTTCTCAAACACTGGGCAGAGCAAAGAAAGGAACGTCAGGCCCTCCCAGAGTGCACTGCTCTCCACTGGGGGTGACTCACTCCTCCCCGACCCCGGGCCCCAAACCAGACAGGACCCGCTCCAGGGATATCTGCTATTGGGGCTATATGGTGGCAAATAAGGGCAGAAGAAGGGCCTTGGAAGTTCTCAGCATCTTCCAGGAGCCATGAGTTAAGGCCAAAGACACTGGCTCACCCTCTGCCTCCTTGGAAGTTCAGGCTTTTGGGAATTCTGAAAAATTACCCAGCCCTTTCAGGAAGGCAGAGACGTCACTAGATGGGAATGAAAAGCCAGGCTCCTTGGTTCAAGAATCTGGTACTTTTTCACCTTGTGGCCTTGGGCAAATCTCTTCTAGATACATGAGTAAGAATGCAGGTTTGCTGGGTGATCTTGGACAAGTCATTAAACCACTGTGCCTCAGTTTCCTCATTTGAAAAGCAGGATAATAAGGCAACCTCACAGGGCTGGGGTGAGAAACATAAAAAGTCAGCAGCAGTTCCAGGGCTGGCTGAGCAAGCTGGTGTAGGTCTGACACATAAACAAGCACTTGATAAATGGTACCTACGGTTGGTTATTTATGTATTTATGTATTTATTTATTTATTTATTGAGACGGAGTCTCGCTCTGTCATCTAGGCTGGAGTGCAGTGGCGTGGTCTCGGCTCACTGCAACCTCCACCTCCCAGGTTCAAGCGATTCTCCTGCCTCAGCCTCTCGAGTAGTGGGGATTAAAGGTGCATGCCACCATGCCCGGCTAATTTTTGTACTTTTAGTAGAGACGGGGTTTCTCCATGTTGGCCAGGATGGTCTTGAACCCCTGACTGCGTGATTTGCTCACCTTGGCCTCCCAAAGTGCTGGGATTACAGGCATGAGCCACCGTACCCAGCCACAGTTATATTTATAATCAATGCCCTCATGCATACATTTGAAAAATAAGGCCAATAATAATGTCTGTCTTGAGGATCAGAAGAGGGAATAGGCCGGGCACGGTGGCTCAAGCCTGTAATCCCAGCACTTTGGGAGGCCGAGATGGGCGGATCACAAGGTCAGGAGATCGAGACCATCCTGGCTGACACGGTGAAACCCCGTCTCTACTAAAAAATATGAAAAACTAGCCAGGCGAGGTGGCGGGCGCCTGTAGTCCCAGCTACTCGGGAGGTTGAGGCAGGAGAATGGCGTAAACCCGGGAGGCGCAGCTTGCAGTGAGCTGAGATCCGGCCACTGCACTCCAGCCTGGGCGATAGAGCAAGACTTTGTCTCAAAAAAAAAAAAAAAAAAAAAAAAGAAGAGGGAATAAAAGTATATTCAAGTGGATCATGAACTATAAAGCACCACAGAGAGCTGAGATATTCATCACCATCTCTGACTTTCATCCAGAGGATCCAGGGCAGGGCCTCATGCATAAGGGCTTCTACACAGAAGCAATCAATACATATTTGGTAATTAATTGACTGGCTGGGTTCCTGGCAGCCACCCCATCCCAGCTGGCTCATCTCTCTGGGTAGGAGTGGCCCTCTTGCCACTTGAAGACTAGGTAGGGAGTGGCTGGTTCATCAAACTGGCCCTTCTGCCTGGTGTGTGTTAGAACATGTATGTCCATGACACTGCATCTTTGTGTCAAACGGGTCCTATGAGTTTGGCTTGCTGGGTCTGCCCCAGAGCTAATGTTGTCTAGGCTCTGAGAAGGAGTGAAGTGAAGAGGCTTCTCCCTAGAGGAGTCCCAGCTTCCAGGGAATTGGATACATGGCCAGGAGGACTGTCCTTATTTCCAGGGGGACAGGAGTAAATGGCCCTTATCTGTGGAGGCCCAGCCTCCTGGGAATGCCTGGCTGAGACTCCACCCCTATGGCTCTCATCATTTCTGCAAGGATGCATGCAACCTTTGTGCCATAAAATTGGGAGTCAAAAGCCAGCCTGGGCACATTTTGGAGAACAGCTAGGTTAGAGGTCAGTTCCCAGGACTGAGGCACACCCATTACTTCACATCCCTTGAAGCCCGTAGCAGGAAGGGGATGAATTTGGGGGACCCCCTCCAGTCACAGAGTAACTATGATGTTCTTATGTCTGTTGAATCTGAAGGTGCCAGAGAAGTCATATCTTGAGCTGCAGCACTCAGTTGCCAGATCCAGCTGGAGATATAAGGCAGAATTCACACACACACGCACACGCACGCACATGCACACACACCAATCACCGCACTCAGCCTACCTGGAAATACAGGTGTAAGGCAGATTTCATACACACACACACACACACACACACACACACACACACACACACACACCCCAATCACCACACTCAGCCTGGCTTAACCAATACTTTGTCATCTCCCCACTCTTCCCTGAGGGAAGCACACAGAGATACAATTAACCTTCTCAGCCACTTGCCTGGCTCTTCATGGAACAGGCTGAAGCCACAGGGCCATGTTAGTGGCTCTACCCTTAATCTTTCTATGACCATGACCCAAGAGCAGACACTGCTCTATTTTTCCCCCACCAGGAATAGACAGACAAAGGGCAGAGCTACAGGCTCCCTTTCTTCCCTCCAGTTGCTATCCCTCGCTTCCCATCTAACTGATATCATGTAAAGGCTCAGCGCAGAAAGGTGTGTGTAGGAGAGGGCTCCCCATCTTTCCTTCGTCACCCTCTCTTGCTCACTTTGTTGTCTGGGTCACGGGGAGGAGGGCAGCTGGAGAGGTGAAATCAGCACTGATGTCAGAGAAGAGGAGGCCAAGAAAGACAAGTAGTGGTAGGAGCCAGCCCTGTGGCAGGAATGATTCAGAGCCCAGGTCAGACTCTAGGAGATCTGGCTCTTGGGACGCATGAAGAATAGCACCCACACATCTGGGACAGGTGCAGGTCTAGGTATCTTTCAGCTTCCCCCCCAGATTGCTAAGGAGCTCATTGGGTTGGGAAGGTGGTGTTCAAGTAGGGAAAACCGAATAATAACAACAAAAAACCCTGCAATTCCTTGAGTACCTCCCATGAGTGGAGCATTCAACGACATAAACAGTTTGATCTTTGCAACCACACTGTGATGTAGATGGGATTACCCCATTTTATAAATGAGGAACTGAGGCCCAGAGACTAAATTCAATGAGCTGTGCAAAGTCATACAGCTGAGTTTCAAATCCAGCTGCTGCCCACCTCTAGAGTCTGTATCTTTTTTACTTCTTTATGTTGTTTCTTCTGACACATGTACACACGCATGTGAACACACACATGCACACACATACACCCCCAACTTCTGGCTTTAAGTGCCCCCTGTACCTTCATGGATGGCAATGATGTGAGGGTGGTTGAGTGATGACATGATCTCAATCTCCCTACGTATGTGCATCAGATCTTGCTCATCTTTGATTTTGTCCTTCCGGATTGACTTGATGGCCACCTGGGAATAGAAGGCAGGAGAATGAGGAGAAAGGTTTGGCAGGAAAAGGTTTGGCAGAGGACACTCTGGGGGCCCTGGTCCTGGTGGTTTGCCTGTAGCTGCTATAAAGGCCACAGAGTACACCCAGAGAAGCCACTCCATCCTTCACCAGGGTAGGCGGCAGAGAGGCTGGAGAGCACTTTCTCTAGGAAAAGATCTCACCTGAGCTGAGTGCACATGGTCCATGCAGCAGGAAGGAATATGGACCAGTCACCTCCTTATTCATAGTCTACAGATAGACAAGGAAGGAAAAAACCTGCATTTGCAAGGCTGATGCTTTATGAATTATAAAGCAAATGTGCCAATCTGCACCATGCGCAAGGACCAGCCGGTTTTGCTCACCACTGAATTCTTGACGCTGAGCACGCTGCCTGATGCACAGTAGGCACAGAACAACTCCTTGGTGCATTAGTAAATGAATTGGCCCTCACGACAACCTTGGGAGGTGGACACAAAAAACATCATTAATACCCTTTACAGGCAAAGAAACTGGGACCCAGAGAGGTTAGATGATGTGCTCAGTCACACAGTCACTAACTGGCGCAACTGGATTAGACTACTGGCCATCTGATTCTCAGTTTGGTGCTTTTTCTGCCCCAGCACTGTAACTTGCTATAAGCAATCAGTCCCTAGCCACAAAGTGGAAACATCCCAAATGTCCATCAAGAAAAGTAGGGATAGGTCTGGGTGCTGTAGCTCAAGCCTGTAATCCAAGCACTTTGGGAAGCCAACTCAGGAGGATCACTTGAGGCCAGGAGTTCACAACCAGCCTGGGCAACATGGTGAAACCCTGTCTGTACAAAAAATACAAAATCTAGCCGGGTATGGTGGCACATGCCTGTAGTCCCAGCTATAGGCACGTGCTGAGGTAGGAGAATTGCTTGAGCCCAGGAGGCAGAGGTTGCAGTGAGCCATGAATGCACCACTGGACTCCAGCCTGGGCAACAGAGTGAGACCCTGTTTCAAAAAAAATAAAAATAAAAAAAGAAATGTAGGCATAAACTACATGTGGTATGTCCATAGGATGGAATAGAAAATTATTCAACCACAAAAAGGAATGAAATTCTGACACATGCTATAACATGGATGATCCTTGAAAATATTATGCTAAGTGAAATAAGTCAGTCACCAAAGGATCAATATTGTATGATCCCACTTAAATGAGGTACTGGGAATAGGCAAATTCATAGGGACAGAAAGTATTAATAGAACGGTGGTTACCAGGAACTGGGGGAGGGGAAATGGAGAGGTGTTGTTTAATGTGTATAGTTTCGGTTTTGTAAGACGAAAAGAATTCTGGAGATTGGTTTACAACAACATTAAATTTAACGCTACCAGTACACTTAAAATGGTAACTTTTATATTATGTATGTTTTACCACGTTTTAAAAAATTGGTCCCAAAATTATGAGAAAAAAAAAAAAAGCCCCCAAATACCAGTCTATTCAGTTCAGACAAGAAATATTCCTCCCTTGACAACAAACAAACAACTCAACAGTTGCTTGTTATCTCAGGGCTTGCTACCCTAGTCCAGCAAGAGAAAAACACCACAGGAGGACTAAGCCTTTTGGGCAGTATGTGTGGTGGGCTGCAGAAGGGTGGAGTGAGGCAGGAGGAAATGGAAAGAGGGCTCCTGCGGTGCAGCTAGCAAAGCTCTGAGCCAACAAGGGTCTCGGTTCCTCTCTGCTCCACCCTCCTCAGCAGCAGCTCCTGGACAAAACCCCAGAAAACACCAGGGAGCAGGGCCTGAGGCGCAGAGTTGGGGAGAGACGCTGCCTGGGGAGTCTGTCACTGTCCCCCTGGGCGAGTCCCACCGCTTCTCAAGAGCCTCGGGTTTTTTTTTTTTTTTTTTTTTTCTGTGAAACTAACAGGTTGAACTAAGAGATCTGAGGGGCTTTCCTGCTCTGAGTCTATGAAATGAGCTGTAGAGATGCCACGGGGCCCTCAGAGGCTGCAGGGCTGGGCGGGAGCAGGGTGGGGGTGGGGTGTCATAGGGCTGGCCAGTTCCTGGCAAGTGCTGCCCAACGACGCAAATGGTAAATACAAGTCTTCCTCTTATGGGAGATAGGCAAGTTGTGAGAAATCTGAAGACCTAGACTGTGGTAAACAGCTCCTCGTTCAATTTCCCAGGAGGGTCTGCCTCCCCTCAAGATTCAAAGGGAGACAGAAAAAAGAAAACCCCTGCTCGATGGGAGGAGCCTCTAATCCACCCTTTCACAGGGCTCTGGAGGCAGACAATGGCTTCTGGCTTGCAGGGGCAGCAGGCCCTGCCGGCCTGTGTTCTCCATCGGACAAGAATGCGGAACAGCCCTAATCCCATAAGAGAAGCTGCTCACAATGCCCTGGCCCGGTCACCCCGGCAACGGGCCAGGGATGGCGTGCCCTCCGCCCTGCTCCTCCCCCCTAGCTTCATCTTTGAAAGAGGGGAGGCCCTGCTCTCAGGCCCTCCCTGAGCAAGGCAGGGAGGACAATGGCAGGTGGGAGGGATGGTCACCATGGAGCCTCCTCCCCAAGATGCTGGAGAGGCCCATGCTGCAGCTGCAGGGGATGCGATGGGGCTATCCCCCTTCTGCTCCAAACCATACATCTCTCCCTAGTGAGCTAAGCAAAAAACAAAAACCTGGGCTTGGAATTGGGCAGGGGGCCAGGGGTAGGCGTAGAGAGGGCTTGAATCCTCCTTCAACTAGGAGGCACCTCTCTTTCCTGGATTCAGCTTGGATAATTCCCACACACCTCTCACCTCATACCCTTTTTCCTCTCCCTGAAGGGGAGATTTTATGGACAAGTTATTTTCTCACTAAAATTCTTTGTTTAAAATAAAACAATGGATAAAGTTCTATGAGCTCTTCAGAGATAAAGGTCCATAAAGAGAAAATGATCAATCATATATAAACACAAATCCCATATCTAGATAATCAAAACTATTTCAGAACTTAAGATGTACACATAGGCACATCTTGGATGTTCCGTTGTGTACTTGCAGATACAATAGTGAACTAAATCATCACAGGCTTAGGGGGCAGAACTCTAAAGATGACAAGGCCTAAAATAAATGAGGTTCCAAAAAAGGGAGAAAGGCGTCTTAGAGGGGCTGGGAGGAGTCTCTGCACGGGGGAGGGTGCACAAGTTGAACCCCAAGATCCATCTCTTTCAACTCCAGAAGCCCATGATTCTACATCAGAATTGTTAATCGTCATTGAACAGTTCCAGCCTCCTGCAAGTTTGTGCTCTGGTATCAGGGGGTAGCTTAGGGACCCACCTGGTATCCATATTAGGTCCCAGCAGATCACAGTATGGCTGGCACTTTCCAGGAAGCAAACAAGTTATGTCATCAGGCCTCCATCAGTCCCCAAGCAGGTGGCAGACAAGAAGAGCCATGCATCACTGCCCTGGTGTGGTTGGGCCACTACTCTCCAGCCTATCCTGACCGCACAGGAGAGGGCTCTAGCTAACTGTTGGCTGGCCTGTCAAAGTAAATTAGAGCAACCGCTCAGGCCTGGACAGAGCTCAGCATACAGAAAGCGTCCAACAGTTGTTACTGGTGAACATAAATCACAAATATTTACTAGTTAAGTCACTGGGCTGATGATCTTTGACTGATGGGAGCAGTGCTCAGATAAGATTTTCTCCTCTTCTTCCTAGTCACGGGTGGAGTTCACTTGGTTATAAAGACTAATTTTTCGGGACCTTTGTTCTCATCTGCAAGATAGCCGGGCAATATTCTCTAGAATAAAAATATGTTGATTAGGCTGGGCGCAGTGGCTCATGCCTATAATCTCAGCACTTTGGGAGACTGAGGCGGGCAAACCACTTGAGGCCAGAAGTTCGAGACCAGCCTGGCCAATATGGTGAAACTCCATCTCTACTAAAAATACAAAAATTAGCTGGGACTGGTGATGCATTGCTGTAATCTCAGCTACTTGGTGGCTGAGGCATGAGAATTGCTTGAACCCAGCGGGGCGGAAGTTGCAGTGAGCTGAGATTGCACCACTGCACTCCAGCCTGGGTGACAGAGTGAGACTCTGTCTTAAAAAAAATAAAAAATAGGCCGGGCGCGGTGGCTCAAGCCTGTAATCCCAGCACTTTGGGAGGCCGAGACGGGCGGATCACAAGGTCAGGAGATCGAGACCATCCTGGCTAACACAGTGAAACCCCGTCTCTACTAAAATACAAAAAACTAGCCGGGCGAGATGGCGGGCGCCCGTAGTCCCAGCTACTCGGGAGGCTGAGGCAGGAGAATGGCGTGAACCCGGGAGACGGAGCTTGCAGTGAGCTGAGATCCGGCCAGTGCACTCCAGCCTGGGCGACAGAGCGAGACTCCGTCTCAAAAAAAATAAAAATAAAAATAAAAAATAAAAATAAGATGACTAAAACCAAGGAAGAGGGTAACAATTGCTGAACTAATCACCCAGAGGCAGGAAGGCCACATGCCTGAGATAGTCCTGGTCTAATTATTAATACTGCCCCTTTTACTCTCCAAAGTATCCAAGTTCAGATAGTACATTATATGGCCACCCTACTCAGAAGGGGAAGGAAAACCAGATTCAATGATAATAACGTAAACTTGAATATCTGGTTAGTGGAGAGGGCATCAACAGCCCAGGTATCTAATCCTTATTTGTCCCTGTGGAGCTATGCAACTCAAGATAAGTCACTTGACCAGACAATAAGTCTGGTTAACCTATCTGGCTGGTTTTCATGTCTTCATCTGAAAAATGAAAGGATATTTATTCTTAAATCATCTGCTGAGTGCCTACTATGTGCCTGGCTGGCACTGTGATAGGTGTTAGGGATTCAGATAAAAATTGGACAGTCCCACAGTCCAGCGGGAGGGCTAACAATTAAATAAACTCCATTCTATTGTGATGAATGTGGTAGTTGATGTCCCTGCCTGCAGAGAGGCTCCAAGAGCACTGGAAAGAACTTCCTTTGCCTATAGGAGGAGCAGGGAAAACCACCTCTGGGAGAAAACTGCTTTCGATTTTGAAGGATGAGTGAGGTTTGCTAAGCCAAGGGAGGCGGGCTACGGAGGGATGACTAGGGCATTCCAGGCAGAAAGAAAGTTTTGAGCAAAGGCCAGAAAGAGACATTCACGAATTTGCACATCAGGATCTCTACACACCCTTCCAAACTCTAGAATTCTAGGCTGAACTTCATCAGAAATGGGCCATCTGCTACTATGCCAGGAAGGTGCTAGCCAAGGATTATTATAAGGAGCCCCATACTATGGCCACAGTAGCCTGCTCGAGCGTAATTTCTGATTCCGCCCCAGTGGTTTTCTTGCCCTGCGGTCCTGAACATTGGAAAAGGCAGCAGGGTTAATTCCTCATCCTAGTTTGCAAACAGCACACACTGAAGTCCAGAAAGGTGCACTGAATTTTTCAAGGTTCCACAACCCACAATCAGGATTGAAGATGGAAGGATGGTGCCTGGAGAAGCTTCCATCTCAGCCATGGAGATTCCCTGCCTGCCTCCCATCCCTGGAGAAGGGAATGCCCTATATCTTGCCCTAGGCCAGGCTGTGCAGTATCACCCAGCTACCCCATCCCACTTACAGACATACAAATATGCCCACTCCTTTACCAACACCCTGGAGAGGTAGGTGCTGTGGCTCAACTGGTAAACACCGCCTTCCTCCCAGGGACTCAGATCAGGAATGATCTGGATTCAGGAGAGGATGGTAGAAAGGTCTTAGAAAAAGATCCAGAGATGCTGGTTCCAGGTGGAGGGAGAGAAGGTACAAGCTGGGCATCTCTGGTCATAGTTATCACCTGGAGCTGGAGCCAAGATTCCTGATTCCTCTCTGGTCTTTAGTGGAGCAGCTGCTGTCTGGGAGGCAGGGCAAGGAGCTGGAGGATGACCCATTTAGATAACGGAGGAGAGGTTGGGCTGGGCTGGCCCAGGCTGGGCAGAGTGGGGATGGGCCTAGGGGTGGCTCACCATCCCACCACACTAGCCAGAGAGCTAGGCAGGGATCAGGAATAGGCTCCAAAGGGAGCCTGAGCCACCTCCCCATACTGTGCTGCCCCCTCCTTGCCATCCTCCAGCCCCCTCTACTGGGTTGCTGGGCAAAGAGCTTCCCTGCCCAGCCTTCTTGTGTGGTTTGGCTGGGGCTCAAGGACAAGAGTGGCCTGCAGCCTCCCTCCCTGCCACTGAGTGGGCAGGTGCAGAGGGAGCAGGGAGGGCAGTGTTCCGCCAAGCAAGCCCTTGGCAGCCAGCCAGGCAGGAGTCCTTCTCTGGAGCTGGGGCCGAAGGAGAAACGAGGACTTTGAACAAAGCAGCAACCAAAGTGGTTTGGCTTAGGGAAGCCCAGCACAATCCTTACTCTTTCTTAGGGTAGGACAGACCTCCAGGACACAGGGATTTCCCAGGAAAGGGAAGGGCAGGACTTCATCAAAGCCAGCCTTGCTGGGATAACAACACTGTGTGTGTCAGATACTGTGCTATGCACTTTACATATGCTGTCTTACTTAATCCTAAGAGAATCCCACTAGGTAGGAATGATTATCACCCCTACTTTACAGATAAGGAAACTGAGGTACAGAGAGGTTGCACAGCTGGTAAGCAATGGAGCCACGATTTGGACGCTCGCAGCCTTGACTCTCAGCTAGGCAGCATCCCCAACAAGGTTTGAAACCCAGGAATACAGTGTAGTTCACCCACCCCGAATCCTTCAACACAGTCATTGTATGTGAGGGTAGGGGTTGGTTCCCAGTGACTCTTCCCACCTGAAGCACAGCCTGGAGCGCTGGGAAAGGCAGCGGGAGCTAACTTTTGGAATAACAAAGACACTGAGGCAAGCCCGGGCTCATCTCAAGGCCAACTCCCAGTCTAGGACTCAGTACTTGGTCATCCAGGAGACCATGTTGTAGGCATGCCACTCACCAGCTATAGGATAAGTCACTTCCCCTCTGCGGGCCTCAGCTACTCTATCTGTCAGTGAAGGAATCAGACCACCTCAGTCATTTTCAAGCATCTTGAAATCCTGCACTGCACTCCACTACATGAAAAAGACAGAAGCACTCTCGCTCCAGAGCACCATCCACTTGGACTCATGCCCCTCATGGTGCCCCTTGAAGGTAAGACTTCCATGCAGATCATCCAAAGGCTTTGGTGGACTCCATTTCAGAGACCCCAGCATGTGTTTTTCTCTTTAGGGGGAGGGGTGGCCGGGGGAGCTGGGAGAGTCCCAGGAGGAAATGTCATTTGGATACCAGGAATGTACTGAAGAGCCAGAGCAAATATTTGTTTTTCCTTTGATGCCCTCCTAGTTAGTTCCATTAGTTCCGCCCACCTGCCCTTCCCCTCTGCCAATCCCATCTGGCCCCGAAAATCCCATCTACACAGGTTGGGAGCGGGAAGCATGCTAGAAAGGTGGAGAGAAAATTGGGATGGAAGTCACCCAGCAGGCTTTCCTCTGAATCTAGCTCCCACCAACAATCTCAATTCATTCTGGGGGAGGTCTTGGGCAAGCTCCCACACCCCTCTCCCCCACTGAAGTATCCTGAGATACTAGGGCTCTCTCAATTCACGATTCACAGAGGACAGTCAAGAGGCAGGGGTGGGGTGGGGTGGGGTGGGGAAGAGGCAATGCTCCAGAACTGAGAAACCATTAGCACAGCAGGCAGCCGCTCTCCAAGAAGGAAGGAGACCCTGAGCAAGCTCCCAGCTGCAGAACTGGGTGGTCTATGGATCAGTGAGGTTCACAGCAGGTCCCATGCCTACTGATCTTGGCTTCCTACATAGAGCAAGAGGCATGAGGCCAGGGAGTATCTTCTGATGTAATAAGAGCTGGAATCCCTGTCTAAATCCACTGAGGTTTGAAAACTGAAAGCTAGTTCATCCCATTCTGGAATCAAATGAGATCTCTCTCTTACTCTCTCTCACGCATGTCCACACACACACACCCCACAGTGACCTGGGTCAAGAGCCTGATGGGATCTCTGAACTTCAATCTCAGTTTCTCAGTTTCTGAGCCACCCCAGTCCCCACGACCCAGTCTCCCCACCCCCAAGAGGCATGCAGCACAAGCCACCAGCAGTTATTTTCCAGCTAAGCCCCTGACAAAGCCTGGGTCCAACAGCTTCAAGCCTGGAGCTTCACCAGGCCTTCAGACTTTGTAGAAAGAGAAAGAAAAGGCAAGCCAGGAAGTACATGATTGCCCAATAGCTGTAACCTGGCAGCAGGCAACTGGGGACTGTGCCAGGCGATAGCAGGAAAAACATACTCGGTGCTATTGATGGGGCCATAATCTATCCCTTTCTCCAACATCCACTCTCCTTCACCAATGAAATGACTTCTTGAATTTCAAACCAGCTACTGGCTGCAAAAGCAAACACAATCTGGGGAAGTAACTGCTGATGTAGCCAACAGGGCAAACCATACACACATACACACACACACACACACACACACACACCCTCACAACCAGCACCCAACTGGATTTGGCAAAACATAATAATGCCTAAACCACCTGCTCTAAAAGGCTGATTAAAATATACATTATATGGCCCTATCCTAGCCCTTCAGAATAAACTACTCCGGGTGTGGAACCAGAGAATGTATTTTAAACAAACATCCCAGGTGATTCTTATGTACTTTAAACTCAAGTTTGAGAACCAGTTAACCACTGCTAACTAACTTTTGACAAATTTGCCATCCTTTCTGGGCTGGCCTTCCAGAAGTTCTCACTGCAAGTACTATGTGTCAGGAGCAATAAAAGTTCACATTTCGATCTTATTCAATCCTCACAGCAGCTTGTGAGGCAGGCTGTGTTTTCTACAGTTCTGCAAAAGGGGAAACAAAGTACAGAGATGAAGGAAATTGCCCAAGGTCACACAGATTGCTAAACTACTACACTCGCACCAAAGTAACAGGGCATGTTCTTGAAAAGGCCCTCAAACCGAAAGGTGTCTCTGGTACAGTGGACGTGGTTTCACATTTTCCAGAATCAAAAACTCATCATAATGAAACTTCAACTAACTTTTAGAGCTGGAAAGGACCTAAATGTCAAAACCTACCCGCTGTGCCAGAGCTCCAGTGCGCTGGGCTGCCAGATTCTTGGAGTTGGGGAACTCCACACCTCATCCATTCATTCAACCACACACATATTTACCAAATACCTATTAAGATGGGGTGCCTTGTACTTCCTCTTCCCATTGTACTCGATTGAACAGTCTGTTCCCAGCAAAATTCAACTAATCTTATCCCAGGACACGACACGATTCGTCTTTCCGCGCCAACTATCCATAGCCTCCCTTTTATTTGACAATCATCACAGCAGTGTGGTGTTGCTGGCTGGGGTTCGCAAGTTTGCGACCACTGTCCCTGCAATCACGGACCGACACATTTGCCAGGGACACCACGCGGTAGCCACGCAAGCTCAGCGCGGTAAAGATCACGTTGGCCTCTCCGCCGAGCAACGAGCGAGCCCCCGCCCGCCCTCCTCCGCTCCCCGCCGGCGGCCAAGCCCGAGCTCGCCCCGCGCCGCGAGAGGGAGCTGCACTCACCAGGCGCCCCGAGCTCTCCCGCGCCTTCTTCACCTTCCCGTAGGTGCCTTTGCCCAGGGTCTCCAGGAACTCGTAGCGGTGCCGCAGGTTGTGCTTGTGGTGGTGCCGCTTCACCGCCTGCTTCTTCATCAGGGGCTTGGGCGACTTGATCAGCCCTTCCGCCAGCGGCCGGGTGAGCTCTGCGGCCGAGGGAGTGGGGCCGGAGCGCCGCGCGAAAACCAGCGACTCCATGGCGAGCAGGTGAGCGAGGGCGGCAGGGGAATCAATAGGCTGTGCGGGGAGGGCTGAAGCGCGGGGCACAGGTCCCGCAGCCGGACGGGGAGCCACAGCAGTACCAGAGCGCGCAGTAAAGCATAGCATTCCAAGTAGTTATAAACGCCCTGAGTCCGAGGCCCTGGACACGCCCCCCGGCGCCCATTGGCCTGCTCGACGGCAGCGCGTGACCACGGCCGTCCACATTGGCTCTCCGGAGTCCCAGGCCCCGCCTCCTCCCCCTAGGCGTGGCCGGGAAAGGTGTCAATGGAGCCCCGCCCACCAGGAATGGGGACTGGGGGATTCTAGCAGAGGCTGCCTGAGGCCCAGAACCTTACTCTGAGGGCCCTCGGGGCTACACTTGCCTCTGAGTGGTGCTTGGTCCTGGTTAATGCCCTGTTGTTTTATTGTACTGTGTTCTCAGTTGGCTCAGAGGTCACCAAAGTATTTCTTCATCCTGAGTAATTTGCTTGTCCCAAGCCAAAATCTATAATTGCTTGACCACTTTATTAAGTCCATAAAGGAGAAAGGGAGCTGGGATAGGACAAAGGCAGAATCCAGCCTAGTGGGAGGGTTAGTGCAAAGCTATTCTATGGTTCGAGTTCACTTGTCTTCAGTTAGATCAACCTTACTTGGATATTGGAATCCAATGGCCTGGAAACTTCTTTCTTCTTCCTCAAAGAGGGCTTCTTAGGCAAATCATCTGAGGTCCAGGAGTTCAAGACCAGCCTGGCCAACATGATGAAATTCCGTCTCCACTAAAGATACCAAAAGCCGGGCATGGTGGTGAGGGCCTGTAATCCCAGCTACTCAGGAGGCTGAGGCAGAAGAATCGCTTGAACCCAGGAGGCAGGGGTTGCAGTGAGCTGAGATGGTACCACTGCACTCCAGCCTGGGCAACAAAGTGAGGCTCTGTCTAAAAAAAAAGAGGACTTCTAAGGTTGAGTAGATTCCCTCAACCACTTGGTGGAATTTATTTGTGATGTGTTGGCCGAAGGTGGAGAGAACCCAAAGGGACATGTATTTATTTAAAATTTTTATATGCCAGCTATCTAACCTGTGTCCCTAAATCTGAAAATAGTTGCTCCACCCAAAGTTTTCTTGTGATTTTGGTGCCAGGAGCATTGGTGGTAGGTTATGAGGTTTGACTTGGTTTTTGAGGCCTGGAGTTGCTAGGTCCAGAATCTCCACTCTGAGTGCTCATTTAGAGTGAAATGAGAATGGCCATAGGTTTTCCTTCTTGCTTTAAATGGGGGAGAGGGAACATTTCCCCTTTGGCCATCTTGATAACCTAATCCCGTGAAATGAGTATTATTCTGCCCAAGGCCACCCAACTGGTAACAAAGTGGCAGGATTTAGACCCTGGTCCTCAAGGAAGAGAATGAAGGACAATAGACCTGGATCCCCTTCCTTGAGGGAAACCCCTTCTGCCAGCCAGTTTAGGGCCGTGGATGGATTCCAGCTATGCTGGGGAGCCAGGCTTCCCCTCAGGCCTTCAGGAGGATAGTGCCTCCCCTGTGTATCCAGGGCATGCTGAGGATGGAGAAGGACTCACCCCCAGTGGCTGCCCACTTTTCTACTTCCACTGATCCTTTGATTTTTTTTCTAGTGTGAGTTACGGATGTCTCCATCCCTCCATGGAGCTCTTTATCTCCTTTGTGACTGGAGAGGATCCATCTTACACAGGAAACCAATGTATCTGTCCCAAATTTGGAGGGCCACAGGAGATGGTGGCCGGTTTGGCATTCCTCCCTCCACCAGCCTCCCCTTTTGCTATGGGTTATCTGTGCAAATAGGATGAGCCCCAGAGATAGTTGCCCTGATTTGCTATTTCCTTTCCCCTCTGAAATCTGCTTCTATTCCTGGGGGCTCATCCAGACGATTACAATTCTATAAAGGAAGCATGGGTAACATAAGAGCAAGCACAGGGCCTAGGGTTGGGGGACCTGAGTTTGAGTCCTGACTCTGACACTAACCAGTTCTGTGGCCTTCTACTGATTACTTCATTCCACAAATACTGGTGCCCACTAGGTGCTGAGCCTGAGGATACAGTGGTGACAAGATCCCTGGCTTTGGAGTGTTCTGAGTCTAGTGAGAAATAAACAAGTAAATCCTGTACAGAGGGAGAAGGGTCTACGATGGATGAAGAACAGATTGCCTTTTTTTTTTTTTTTTTTTTTTTGAGATGGAGTTTTGCTTTTGTTGCCCAGGCTGGAGTGCTATGATATGATCTCAGTTCACCGCAACCTCCGCCTCCTGGGTTAAAGTGATTCTTCTGCCTCAGCCTCCTGAGTAGCTGGGATTACAGGCATGTGCCACCACGCCTGGCTAATTTTGTATTTTTAGTAGAGACGGAGTTTCTCCATGTTGGTCAGGCTGGTCTCAAACTCCTGACCTCAAGTGATCTGCCCGCCTCGGCCTCCCACAGTGTTGGGATTACAGGCATGAGCCACTGCACCCAGCTCAGATTACCTTTAAGATATATATCCCAGGTGGGAGGAGGCTGGTCAGGGGTAGGTTCCTAAGGCCAGGGCTTTTTAAGTTGAGACCTGAAGGACAAGGGGCAATTGGCCAGCTGAATCAACATTTCTTAATAAGATGAAAGAATTACACAGATGAGCCTAATACTTATTTTAAGGCTTAATTTAGCTATACTCCTGTAATTTTTTCCAGCACACAACACCCAGTGTGCTGTGAGTCACCCAAAAGGTGCTCCATAGATGCTTATGAACTGAAGGAATGGATGTGCGATGGAATCCAAAGATGAAACTAAAAACACCTACATGTGATTAGGCCGACTCCATTACCAGCTATCTGGCCACGGTCGGCGGGGAGTCATCTGCAACCTCTTCTTGGACCTTCTCACCCTTGCTCCAGCTTCCTTTGACTACAATCTGAATTCCCATCTAGGTGAGGAACCATGGGTGACCAAAGATCACAGCAGGCAGGCAAGGAAGACACAGAGCCAGAACAGCATGTGACTCGGAAATGATCTAAGCTGCTAAAACTCAGATCTCAAATTCCTTAAAGGAGGTCTGGTTGGTGGGAGAGCGAGAGTGCCTGACTGGGAATCCGTGTTGGTCAGGGACTCTGCCACCAGCAGTCTTGGGGAATTCCTGGGTCATGTGGTCGGATGTGTGGATGTGCTGAGATATCTGGGCTGAGCTAAGCTACTCTCAATCCTGCCTGCCCCACTGTTGACTCCTGGAAGGGAAACGCCTAACCCCCAGCCCCAAGTCCCATGGCTGATCCATGTGTGAGGGGGTCATGGGAGAAAGCTGTTTATTGGATCTACTATGTGCTGTGCTGGGAAAACAAGGGGGAACAAATGTCTGTCGTTGTCCTTAAACGCTTCACAATCTGTGTGTGTGTCTGTAGGGGAGTAAGGGTGGGTCCAGACTGGTAAAAGGGGATTTGAAAGCAGCTCAGAGTGTGGACTGCTATCATGTGTCCTGGTGGGAGCAGGGTGCAGGCAGGAACACAGGTGAGAGGCACCAAGGCCATGCTATGGGGGTCAGGTGAGGGTTGGGAGCAGGTAAGGCAGATCTCAGATAACCTGTAAGATGAGTCTTGAGCCCTGAGGATGAATTACAGCCTGTAGTATTCCCCAACTCCCCGCCAAGAGAGGGATGCAAATCCTGTTAGTCGCTGGCAAATTGGGAAGCCTAGCTCAAAGCTGCCCTCTTCTGACCAAACTAAGCCTAGCATGTTTTATGGGATGCCCAAAGCTGTGACCACAAACAGAAGTCGGTTTAGGCCATTTGTTCCTCCAGTAAGCCACTCATTTGTTCATTCATTCATTCATTCAACAAATATGGACTGAGTAATTGTAATAACAGCTATAAAAATATCTAACATTTATTAAGCCAGCCCTGGTTCTAAATTCTAAATTCTGGTACGTCTTGCCGGAAGTTTGGAGAATTTTGTGCCGCAAACACTGAAGACAGCCCTCAAGCTCTCAATTACCCTGAGAAACCGAATGTTATTCACAGACCAGGCCTGGGAGGGGATGTGACTGAAGGAGAAGCTAGCTCTTCTCCCCAGGCCGAAGAGCTTGCCCTGTCTCCCGCCTGGAGTGGGAGGGAGAGCACACGCAGAGAGACAGGAGGCAGGTGTGCCGGGGTCCAGTTCCACTTCCACCACCAACCCATGCCATGCCGCAGCCAAGGACTTTCCCTTTTAGGGGTGGTTCCTTATCTGTAAAAGAAGATTTGGATAAACCAACTCTCGGTTTCGTTTCAAATCTGCTGTAACTTCTCTGCAATATCTAAGCAGGGACAAATTAGAAATCTCAGCCACTCGCTTTCTTTTGCCACCTGGTAACTGATTCCCTCAGTACTGGACATTTAGGAGCCCCGTTCCATCTCGCATCTCCAGGCTGGCATAATGTTTTTGGCTCAAGAATCTGGCATCCTGGGCTTCAGGCTTTGCTCTGACTGCGACTATAACTTCTGTCTTCACCACTTCATGTATAAATAAGAACTATTCTTTTATGCTGCTAACATACTGTGTGCCAGCCACTGTTCCCTTTATTTCCTGTATTAAAGAATTCAATCCTTTCTACAACTCTATGAAGTAGGGACTAGCCTATGATATCCCCGTTGGATGTGAGGAAGGTAAGACACAGAGCAATTAAGGGCCTATGCAGGGTCACAGAGCTGTCAAGTGGTGAAGCCAGATTGCCTGGGGTCCAATCTGGCCCCAGAAACAGCACTCTTAGCCACCATACTTTGGCTTAGAGAGGATTCCTGCCTTGCCCAGAGTCTCAAGTACACTAAATTGCTCTGTGTCATAGTTTCCTCATCTGAAATGACTACCTCCTGGGTTTGCTGTGGGATGAAATTAGAAGTGAAGTCATCAGATTGATAGTTTCCCATCAGTCTGCCTGGGGCTTTGCTGGGCTCTGGTCCTCCCAAGTTCCCTCCCCCAATTTTGGCAGAGAGACGAGTGTGTATGCCCGCCTAGTGTGTGTGTGACAGCGAGGGGTTATCAGAGTGCCCTGAGCTCTAGCTGATCTGATTTGGGATAGAAGACAGTTAAGCTCAGAGCTAGGAAGCAGTCATTGAAACAGCCCAGGGCTGGAGCTTTGTGTCAAGGGAGGGAGGAAGGAGCTGATGACCTGAGAGAGAAAAGAAAAGGACCTCTTAACAACTCTTAGTGCTAGATTTGAACACCTGAAGGAAGTTGTTCTGAGAGTTGGGAGGTGGAGTGGGTGGATATATGTGTAGATTTAAAGTCCGGAGGGACCGGGCGCGGTGGCTCACGCCTGTAATCCCAGCACTTTGGGAGGCCAAGGTGGGCGGCTCACCTGAGGTCAGGAGTTCGAGACCAGCCTGGCCAAAATGGTGAAACCCCATCTCTGCTAAAAAACCAAAAATTAGCCAGGCACCTGTAATCCCAGCTACTTGGGAGGCTGAGGCAGGAGAATTGCTTGAACCTGGGAGGCAGAGGTTGCAGTGAGCCGAGACCGCGCCATTGCACTCCAGCCTGGGCAACAAGAGCGAAACTCCGTCTCAATAAATAAATAAAGTCTAGAACTTCCAGTCAATGTTTTAGAAAGGGTCTCCTTACCCCATTGTTAGTAGCAAAACCAGAGATTTTTCTCTTTTTCTGCCCTTCACTCCTGTGTCCTTTCCCCAGTCATGGAGGACGTATCACTTCCATTGTTGTGGAGTTGGGAAGTGTGGGTGCTGGGAAGTGGAGAGGGGGAAGCTATGCCAGCGACTGGGGAAAATTTTCATGGGATTCCTCCATGGGTCTTCAAGTACTTTCTACTAACTCGCTCTATTACATTGTAGTCACCTGAGATCCTTTGTGAGTAAAGGATGAGTAAAGAAAAGTAACCCCCATCTTTACCGTCCACCCTTTCACACTCACTGTTTTATTGATCCTTCACTGACCCTGTGAAGTCGGGGCTTTGGGTTAGACGTTGGGGTACAGAGGCTGTTGATATAGACGTGGCAGGAGGTACAATGAGCCTGGGAATGGAAGTCAGGAGATGAGGTGCTACACCCAACTCTGCTGCTTGCTGGCCACATGACCTGGGACAGGTGACTCAGTCTCCCAGCCCTTAGTTCCTAATTGTTCAAAGAAGACCCCAAACTTGGAGATACTTTGTAAGCTGTTAAAGGCTCTCCAGCAGGTGGGGGTTTATGGCAGTGGATACGAGGTCACTTCACACTCCATTTAAATGCTGCTCCCTATGAAGGGGCTGAGGGTCTTCCTCCTGGCCCCACCTCCACTCGGAATGACCAGGCAGGGCAGGGCATGGCAAGTGTGCCCAGGAGGGAGGTGGGAGAAAGGTGTGTCCATTTGCCACCCCCCTGCCCTGTGCCTGGCTCCCACTGGCAACCTGAGCCCTTGGCCTCCCAAGCCGATTCTGGAATGTAAACCCCAAGCAAAGCACATTCTTTAGCTGGGTCACCAGCTCCTGGCCCTTGGTAAGGAAAGGCAAGAGCCAGCATTTCTCTTGGCCCCAAATAACACTAGCACAATCTGGTACTGAGGGGCTATTATTGCCAGACTGGGTTAATCAGCTGGTTCTCACCCACAACTCATGAAAAGCTCAGGTCTGACCTAGGACCCCTGAGAGTGCCCACAGTCAATCCCTAAGCAGGGGGAGTTGAAATATTGCTTATTTCCTGGATCTGGTTCCTTGTGTCATTTGCAGGCCATCGAGGAACTCAGAGGGAAAGGGAGCACCCTAAAGATTCCCTCAACACTGGTGCTGCCTCTGGGCTCTTTGATTTCTGGCTTTTATTCAACTCAGTTGTTTGCTACATAATTAGATGTCGCATGCCAGGCACTCTGTGTGATGCCCGGGGCCTATAAGAGTTAATAATATCATTACAGTCCTGAGAAGTACCTTAAAAGTTTTGTGTGCATGGGGATGAGGTGGGGTGGGGAGACAGTGGCTTGGATTCGCCAGGTACACCATTGAGGGGACATTTTGGGCAGAGGGGACAGGCTGTTCAGGACAAGGAGTTGAGGAACAGCTGGACGCATTCAGGGAGCACTGGGCAGAGGTAAGAAGGGGAGGTGGGAAGGGTGGGACTTCATGAGGATCCTTAGAAGGAGGCTGCTTACGCTCCACAAGGATATGGTCAGATCTGTAGACAAGAACAGAGGGAGTCTAGCCGCCATGTGGAGGGGGTCTGGTGGGGAGCCTGAAGGTAGGGGATGGAGTTGGGAGGCTACTGAAACTGTCCTCACAAGGGATGGTGACGGTCTGGACTAAGCTAGTGGCTGTGTGAGGGAGAGAGGAGTGAAGATAACGAGGTCACCTGCCACCCAGGGTTGAGCTGGCTGCCCCGAGACACTGGGAGCGAAGGTTTGGGGTGGAGTAAGATGAAGTTGGAAGGGAAGCTCCAGTCCAGTCTCCTTCTACAGATGGGCCCATCAGATCTGGAACAGGGGAGCCTGGGAAAGGGATTTGTAAATTACTATTCCCTTACAAATGTTTGGTGTTGAGACTATGAATTGCTAGGCTGTGATTAGGACTAAGGCCCATTGTCTGTTGAATGGCAGGCAGAGTGCCCCAAGGTCCTGTGTCATCCTTCAGGTAAGGAAGGCAGGGTGGGCCACCTTGAGACAGTGCATGGGGCCATGGGGGTTCACAGCCCTGCTGGCACAGCCATGTGCTCCCTTCCAAGGCTGACCAGGGGAGGAGCCCCAACAGCCCAGTGAGAAACCAAGCAGAGCAGAAGGCCAGCAGCTGGCAGCCTGGAGCTCCTTCCTGTCCCACTGTCCATGCTGCAGGCACGCTGAAGGGAGGAGGATAGATTTCTCCCCAACCACCTGGAAACCCATCAACTCGGAAATGTCACTTCAGGCACCAAGTGTTCAGATGAGTCTCTGGCCTCCAGCTCTCATCCCATGGACCCTCCTAGTCATCTGTTTCCTTTTTGGAGGGGGGCAGTGGCTGAGGGATTATGCATGAAAAAAAGAAACTGTCTCAAGAGCCAGGAGAGTCCACTTTGGCTAAATTAGGAACTGGGACTTCCCCTCACTAGGATCTTTCCCAGTTCTTCCCCTCAGGGAGCCATCCAGTCATTTACTCAACACAGGTATATCAAGTGCTGGTTCTGTGCCAGGCACAGGAAGCTAAGCATGTGAGGGTAAGTGAGGAAGACCGGGTTCCCTGCTTCATGGAGCTCAGGAGCTCTTGTGGAAGTCACAGGACTTCTTGGGTCTCCATTTCCTCACCTGTAAAACACCTCACCATCTTTAGAAGGGTGCAAAAGATTCCCCTAGCCACGATGGCAAACTGCAGTTTGGGGTTCCGGAGGGAGTGGTGAGGCCTGGGTAACGTTGCAGCCACTCACCCCCAAATTAAAGGACCCTGAGCATGGATGCGTGCTCAGAATGTGAGTCTGGGAATGTGAGTGTGTGAGTGTAAGAGCAAAAGTATGTGCATGAACATGTGTGTGGAAGGGCATATGGGTGTGTATATGATGGTGTAAGAGTGTAAGGTGTATTATTTGATGCTTACAAATGAGGATAAGTGTGTGTAAGGCATGTGTGGATTTGAGGGGTAAGGGCACAAGGTGAGTGTGAAGCATGAATGTGAGGTGTGTGTGTAAGCATGAATCATCCTGTGAACGTAAATATGTGAGTGTTTACATAAGGTGAGTGTGTAAGAGTGGGCGGTTTGTGGGATAAGCGTGTGTGAGTGTATTGGTGGGATGTGTGAGAGCGTGTATGTGACATGAGTGAATGTGCAGGCATGAGAGTAAGAAAGAAGGGGGAGAGTGTGGAGAGTGTGTGTGTGTGTGTGTGTGTGTGTGTGTGTGTGTGTGTGTGTGTTGGGGCAGGCGGGTCCAGAGTGTGCTGGCTGGAGTTGCGGGAAGCTCATCTGGTATGAAATAGCAGCTGCACAGGATCCACAAAGAGCTCACTCTTGGAAAGAAGTACACTTTGCCCTCTGTGCTGCGATGGTGGGTTCTTGGTGCTCTGCTTTATGGAGTGAGGAACAGGGCTTCTCCCCCTTCTTTGAGCCAAGTACCTGCCTGGGGAGCTCAAAATGAACTGGAAATATTTGGGAAACAGCCCACAATTAAACCATTAAAATAAAAAGGATCATACCATGGGGGAACACACAAACTCTAAAGACATTTTGCAGCTAACTGGCCCTTCCCCTTCCCCCAGGGATTGTCTCTCCCTCCTCTGTCACCACTTGCCCTGTGGGTAGAGAGGGGTGAGGTCTGAGAGGAACAGCCAGAACAGCTCCATCACACTTAGGCTGACCTGCCCCAAACCCTTCCTCTTGAGGCATTAACTCCCCAACTCAAGGTTTGCACAGACTCCAACGTGCCTTCTGAAGTCTTTTCACACCACTCCCCAAAAGACCCCTTTGCTCAGTGTGCTTGGCACCTCAACTCTCCCTTCCCTGCAGGCTCACTTATAACAGTGGGCTCCTGCAGGGAGCCTTCCCAGAGGTGCTCAGTCCTTAGGGAGCTCTTGCTTTTCCCGTATTGCTCATCGATCCATTACATTGAGTTTTGAGTTGAATGACACCCCCCAAAACATATATTGAAGTTTTAACCCCTAGTACCTGTGAATGTGACTTTATTTGGAAACAGGGTCTTTGCAGACATACTTGAGTTCAAATGAGGTCATACTGGGTTAGGATAGGCCTTAATCCAATGACTGTTGTCCTTATACGGTCATGTGAAGATGGAGGCAGAGACTGGAGTTATGCTGCCATAAGCCAAGCAACACCAAAGATTACCAGCAAACACCAGGAGCTAGGAGGAAGCACAGAAGAATCCTGCCCTCCCCACCCCCACCCTGAGAGCCTTCCAAGAGAACACAGCTCTTCTGACATCTTGGCTTCAGACTTCTAACCTCCAGAATTGTGACACAATCCGTTTCTGTTTTAAGTCGCCTAATTGTGGTGTTTTTGTTAGAGCAGCCCTAGGGAACTAATACATATGGTCATTTTGATCTGCCCAGCTTGCCTGGGTCCTTCTGTGTGCCCTCCTCGTCAGCGTTTGCCTGAATCCTGCCTTGTGTTGTACTTCTGCTGGTGTTTTATCCTGACATGAAGCTCCTGCCCTTACTCATGTTTGATCTCACTCAAACTACAACTTGAGTTCTCTCTCAAGCTGGAGTCCTTTGGCTCAAAGCTTTGGGCATGGTCTGTAGGTCACATGGCGGCATGGATGGATACACTGACCTCCCTTGCTATTCCCCTTACCATAGAGCTTACAGACAGCAGCAGGTGAGGGGAGAGGGACACTGTACACCAAGCTGGGTTAGATTTTCATTCTTATCACTTATTAGCTGTGCCACCTAGGTTAGTCACACGGTTCCCAGTTCTCAGTTTCTTCTTCTGTAAAATGGGGATTGGAAAAGACTAACTGTACCCTACCTCCCATGCAGGAGCTTTGCAAGTCATAAAGTCCAGTGCAAATGCAAGAGATTGTTAGAAAACAATCCTGGGGAAAGGGAAGTAATGGAGGGCGTGGACTAGTCCACTCTCCTGCAGTTCTGGAGCCTCCTGGCCCTCTCTGATTGCCCAGTAGGTGGGCCTTCCGCAAGAGAAGGCCTAAAAAGCTTGGTCTGCATATTGTCCTAGGACTCCAACCGCAGCTGGGATTCCTTCTTTTTTTTTTTTTTTTTTTTTTTTTTTTGAGATGGAGTTTCACTCTTGTCACCCAGGCTAGAGTGCAGGGGCACGATCTCAGCTCACTGCAACCTCTGCTTCCCAGGTTCAAGTGATTCTACTGCCTCAGCCTCCTGAGTAGCTGGGACTACAGGCGCCAGCTACCATGCCCGGCTAATTTTTTTTGTATTTTTTAGTAGAGACAAGGTTTCACCAGATGAGGTTGACCAGGCTGGTCTCAAACTCCTGACCTCAGGTGATCCACCTGCCTTGGCCTCCCAAAGTGCTAGTATTACAAGCGTGAGCAACCATGCCCAGCCGTTTCTTCTGATCTTAGATGATGCCTTAGTGATTTCACTTACTTTCTATTCCTTAGAAAAGAACTTGGAATATCCCATGCTAGAGAGGTACAGTTCTGATCACACTGCTCTTACACTTAAAACCCTTAATTTACTTCTAACTTCCCACATGCATAAACTCCAGACTCCTTAACAAGGCATGTAGTAAGGCCTTTCTTGGTCTGCCTGACTGCATTTTGAGCCCCATCTTCCCACATCCCCCCTCTACATTCTCCACTACATGTTTTCCCCCAAATAAGCCAAACCCTTTCCCTCAGTGGGCTTGAGAACACCTCTACCTCTCCTTCAACAACAATGAAATAATAATGCAGCTACTCACTGAACACACATACATCACTTTACATATAGCGGGTAGCTCTTAGCCTCATAAGTGAGGCCTTATTTTGCACATTTTACAAATAAGAAAACTGGGACTCAGGTTAAGTAATGTACCCAAGATCAATTAGTACATGACAATCATGATTTGAAGCCATCTTTCTTGCTGCAAATTCTGTGCTCATCCTCCTCTGCCTGGCTGGTCTTCCTCTTCTTTCTTTTCTTTTCTTTCTTTTTCTTTCTTTCTTCCTTCCTTCCTTTCTTTCTTTTTTTTTTTTTTTTTTTTGACGGAGTTTCTTGTTGCCCAGGCTGGAGTGCAATGGCACGATCTCGGCTCACTGCAATCTCCACTTTCCAGGTTTAAGTGATTCTCCTGCCTCAGCCTCCCAAGTAGCTGGGATTACAGGCATGCACCACCACGCCTGGCTAATTTTGTATTTTTAGTAGAGATAGGGTTTCTCCATGTTTTCAGGTTGGTCTCGAACTCCCGACCTCAGGTGATCTGCCCACCTCGGCCTCCCAAAGTGCTGGGATTACATGTGTGGGCCCCCGCACCTGGCCTCCCTCTTCTTTCAAAGTGCAGTTTGAGATTTATTTCCTGGAAACCTGCACTGAACTCTTCAATTCATCTCAGCTGTCTGCAACCACTGTGAGTGGGGTGCCTCTGAGTTGCAATAGCAAAGGCTGATACTGATCAAACAGTAACGGCAGCCATGGTCCCCTGTCTTCCTCCCAAGACTGTAACTGCTCTAGGGCAGGAATCCAGCACCATGCCAGGCACAGAATAGGTGTTAAATGTTAAATAATGGAATGAAAAAGTTAGAAGGGAACTTTCCTGGGGGTATACATTTAGGAATAATCTATGCCCATTTCACATTAGGAAGCCCTTCTCACCCATTCCTTGCTAATACACTCATTCCTTAAGAAACAGTCTCCATCCTTCTAGATTTTGAGACATTTTCAACTTCCTACATAGTATAGCACAATTTCATGTGAGGCTATGCAGTGCTGTGGTCACAAGTTTTGGAATCAGACCTGGTTCAGTTGCTTACGAGCTTGAGACCCTAGAGTCCCAGTTTTCTTAACTGCAAAATGGGAGGATACTACCTACCTCATGGAGTTGATCTGAGGATTGAAGGAAGTGCCTTACCACCTGTGAGACAGCATTATGATTGCTGTTGTGTATATTGGGAAATGAAGACAGGAAAGGTGAGGAGCCTTCCCAAAGTGGAAAGGGAACGGGAAAGCCTATGGGGGTGGAGGAGCGAGGCCTGGGCCAGGCCATCTTACCCCCAGATCCTGTGCTGCCTCTGTAGCTCCATGAGGTACAGGACCACATGGCTTAACAGACATTCAGTATTTCCCTCATTCCTCAGTGAGGCACCCCTAAAGTCTTTCCAGAATGGACTTCCAAGGGGTGAGTCCTTAGCAGATGCCAGCTCCAGCCCTGAGTTACCCTCACAGATTCCAGCGGCTAATTCAACCTTTTAGAGCTCTCTGTACTCCCAAGGTTCTGTCTGACCATTTAAAAATGGTTCACTGTCTGGGAATGGTGGCTGAGGCTTGTAATCTAGCACTTTGGGAGGCAAAGGCAGGAGGATCACTTGAGTCTAGGGCCAGTTACTTGGGAGGCTGGGGTGGGAGGATTGCTTGAACTCAGGTGGAGGGTGCAGTGAACCCTGGTCGCACCACTGCACTCCAGCCTGGACAATAGAGCAAGACCCTGTCTCAAAAAAAAGCTCAGCCCTATCCATGCATATAGGACCACTTTGTGTGCCTGGAAATGCCCCCTCCCATAAGGCTTGGGTTTCTCTTGGAAAGGGTGGAGGCACCACTGTTGCTAAACACCTTCCTTGGGTAGGGGATTGAGGAGACAGGATGCCTTTGGAAGAGCATCCCCTAACGCACAGTTCCATCATCTCTTATAGTATCTGCAGCTCCTCCAGCTCCTGTTTCTATCAATTACTTCAGGGGCTCAACTCAAATATAGGGATCCAGAAGCAGCAGGGGAGGCCTCTCTGCAGTCTCCTCACTAGGGGGCAGCAGCGGCTACCGGAGGCCTCCCAGCCCGGGGAGGGGAAGGGAAATGCTGGGCCAGCAGGTGGCAGTGCCCTTCTTGGACAGAAGTAAGGAAAAAAGTCCAAGTACCTAGAGAAAGGGAGGGGGAAAAAATCCGTATCCTGTAAAGACTCAGGTTCCACTTGTCCTTGAAGATTGAGCTGAAGGTGTCATACTCCCTCCCTCCAGGAGGCTCCCTAGACCCCTCAGATCCAGATAGGTGATCCTCCTCTGTTCCTGCCTCCTGGAGAAAGAATTACACTATCACCTGATGAGTGATACCTGACTCCTCCAGAACCCTTCAGGGCAGGCATTTTATTCATCATTTATTTTAAAAATAACTGGGAGTCAGAAACAGATGCTAAGAGGAGGCACATTCTTCGAGTTTTTTAAAAGAACCCTTTCTACTTTGGATAGGACAAAAATGAGCTTTGGCTGAATGAACTGAGAATAGACATAAGAAGGACTGAGCTGCTGATGAGTTCTGAATGGAAGATTAACATACAGTCTCAAGGCAGGAGAAGAAGAATATGTGCTGTTTTCCTGGGACTGGGGTAACTGGTGGTGGCTGTGAGAAGGCAGAGCTCTTCAGAGGGGACAGCCAAGAACAGGTGGTCACTGCGGGCCCTCCTTAGCCTGAGAATGCCGGAGGGATTGTTTTATGGGGTCCTCCCTGCCCCTCAAGACACCCTTCTGCCCCACCCCCACACCAGGGTGCTAGAGAAGTTAGGAATATAGATTTTAATCATTGTGCTGCTGCTATTAACCAGAGTGCAATTAATCTATCTTTTGTGGATTTTGATGCCACAGTGTAAATGAGAAGGTTTCACACAGAAACCCTCTGGGGGCCTTCGGTGACAAAAGGGCTAGGCCTCTGGTGGGGAGGGGGTGGAAGAAGGTGAAGCGGAATTAGGAGAGATGTGGGGAGCAGACCCATGGCCGGGAGACTGCTCCTTCTCCATCATCACATGCCTAGCAAGGACCCCAAGAGGAAGGGATTCTTCCTGCCATGGCCTGGGCTGTCCAAGTGAGTCTGACTTCCCTTCCAAGACAGCTGCCTCTAGCTTCATGTCCAATTCTCGCTGAGTAGATGAGGTCCAGGGTAGGCCCACAGTTGACCACCAAATGGTGAAGAGATATAAACCAAGGGAGAAGAAAGGGGTTTGGAACCCCCAATTATTCTCCATTTTTCATCCTAAGCAACCTTAAAACTAGTTTAGAGCTGGGGAAAGACAGCAATAGCAGTTTATCCTCTCTGTCAGAACTGCTCTACCTGCCTCCTGGAGATGGGGGTCGGGGGAGATGGGACTCACAGGAGGGAGAGGTAGGAAATATTCCTGTGCCTTTCTGTGCCTGTGCAGTAAGTGGAGACTCTCTTCAGAGTCAGCTCTGCAGCTGGTTGAGTCATCTGTGCCTCTTACAGTTTTCTGAGATTGGTAGGATTTGGAGCTATAGAGAGGTCACTTAGAGCCCCAAGGCCAGACTCTACTGGCTGCTAACAGGAGCTGACATTCTGGGAAGCAGCCCTGACTGCTTGGACAAGATCATTCCTCATGTCAAGAGTGAAGTGATATGGTCCAGGGCAAAGGTACTGGACCCAGAGACAGCTAGGAGTCAGAGACACACAGGGCCTCCACTGCGTCACTCAGACCCTGGTTGACACCTCCCACGGCGAGGAGGCAGTTCTTGATGACTATGCTGGAGCAGGCACAGCGGGGTGTGGGCATGGCAGGGAGGATCTCCCATTTGTTCTTCCCTGGGTGGAATGCTTCCGCCGTCTCCAGGACAGTGGGTTGATTCCCTGAAAATGTCAAGGGAATCAGACCTTACAAAGGAGTCCAACCGCCAATCCATGCCCCACAGTCACCCCACCTTCCTCCCTTGGGCACCCACAAGCAGAAGCCAAGCAAGGTCAGATTCCTTGGCTACAGGATAACTCCCTTTACTAAGCCAGTGGCTTTTGTCAAGCAGCCACTTTGTCCCTCCTACCTTCTTCCTTTCTGTCTCTTTAAGAGTAAGCTTTCTTTCCCTACCCATTGCTTTTCACCAGAGCTTTCTAGCACACTACTGCCTCACTGCTGCCCTTTCTTAAAAAAGGTACCAACATGGTCTAGCTCACACGGTTCCTTCATGCATGAGTAAAGTGGGAGTTTGTCCACACTAAGTAGACTTGGGGTACCTGGAAGCCCTGCTGCCTGGACCTCTCTGCCTTGATGATGGGGGACTTGTCACTTTAAGTCCTTCCTTCAAAATACCAGTAATCTCTGGCAGAGTTAATATGTCAAATCCAAGATTCATCTGTTGAACTTATTTAATCAGATTGCTTTCCTGTTCCATGATTGGGCTGGGTATCCAAGGAGAAGAGATTGGTCAGAGGAAGACCAAGGCTAATCCCCTCCACATTTTGTCTCCAGTCATGCCCGTTTAGGGATCTGTGCTCAGCAAGCCTGTGCTGCACGGCTATGGGTGTCCCTTATTCTCTCTGTGTCACACTTTCCCCCATGTAGGAGGACAGAAAGGCCACACCTGGGGCCCATAGTGGATAGGTAATATCCAGGCTGGAAGAAAGGGAGTGCTTTGAATTTTTTGGAGTAAAGTGGTAGGCAGGTGGTCTGCAAGGAGCCAGTACCCTTTCCTGAATATGCAAAGTGCCAAGGATCCACCGAGCACCAGAACTACAATAAATTCCAGCCTGAAAGCGCCATCCTTACCAAGTCCCCCAGCCACTATGACTCGTCCACTCAGAGAGCCAGCCACAAAGTCTGCCCGCCGCTTCTTGAGGAAGAACGATCGTTCCATCTTCAGCCATCCCCCTATAGGCCATGGACAATGGTGGGTTATATAGAGAGAATGAGATACAGACCACTCCCACCAAATACAGATTATGGCCCAAATAGCTTTCACCCTGGGCAGTGTCTTCACTCTATTTATCCTTTATGCTTGGGGAGTACACAGTTCCTCCTGCTGTTTGAAATTCTCTGTGGCTTCCCCCTCTCCCATGCTTGCTGCTCTGTAAGGCATCATCATCACCTTGACTTCTGCTTAGGAGGCTAATAGAGGCAGTGAGGATAGGAGTCAGGATCCTTATGTTTCTCCATCAGTAAAAAGTAAGAAAAATCCCTCTCTGACCTGGTCCTGTGTGAATATTGTAAGAAAAGACAATATAGGTAGAAAAGGGGCTTTGAAAAAAACCAACCAAGCAAAAAGGGGAACTATAGCAATGAAGGAATTTGATTCCAAGAGTATCCCTGAGTGGAGAGGGGTGCTGAGACTTCCAAGAAGCTTGCTCAGCTGGGTAAATGGCCCTGGAGGATGGCTGGAATGGGTGTAAGGGATGGGGAGCCAGCCAGAAGGGCAGTGGGCAGCCAGAGCTTCCTGGGGAGGGTGACCAGCTCACCCTGTTCCATGTCAAACACGTCCATCGTCCGCAGGAACTTGGGCTGCCGGTAGAGGCGACCTTGCCGCAGGCCTCCCAGGCTGTACAAGTGGCTGTCCAGGGTCACAAAGCTGGAGAAGGCCCGCTTACAGGGAATGTTGGGAAACTTGGTCCAGGAGCGAGTCTCGATGTCAAAGACCTCGAAAGCGTTGACTGCGTACTTGGACTGTCGTCCCCCTGGGGGCCAGAGCAGGATAGAGGTTGGGCAGAAGGGTTGTCCCTGAGGACAGGGACAGCGAAAAGGGTTTCCCCTTTTGACAGTTACTCATTCATACAGGAAGCTCCCGGTGGGCTGGGCAGTGTGATTATCCCCAGTACCGACGAGATGCTCAGCACACAGGCACTGCTTCCCATGGGAACTGAGCCAAGGGAAGGAAGGAGGGTAGGTATAGAACAGTAACCCATCCTTACCCAGCACGTAGATCTTGGAGCCTCGGAGGAAGGAGGTGGCAGCATATCTCGGGGTGGGCATGGGTGCTAGCGATACCCACATGTCCTTGAGCATGTCATAGTGTTGGAGGTGGCTGTGTGGACGTAGGTCCAGGCCCATCCCACCTGCCGCATATACTCGGTAATCTAAGAAGAAAGGCCATACATGCCCCTGGCTTAGCTCACAGGTACAGCAAGGCAGGCCCACCAGCATCCATTGCCTCCCATGGCCAGACCAAGCTTTCAACCACTGCTCAGCCAAAGTGAGTTATATCTGTATCAGTGTGGTTGATAGCACCATTCAAAGAAGTCCCTGCTACAGCTGAGCCTGAGAGCCTGTTTTTGTTTGTTTGTTTGTTCGTTTTTTAATTTAGATATGGTCTCATTCTGTCATCCAAGCTGGAGTGTGGGATAATCCATAATTACGGTTCACTGCAAACTTGACCTCCTGGGCTCAAGAGATCTTCCCACCTCAGCCTCCCAAGTAGCCTCCCAAGTAGCTATGGTGGCATGTACTACAGGTCCATGCCACCATACCCGGCTAATTTTTGTATTTTTTGTAGAGACAGGGTTTTGCCATGTTGCCCAGGCTGGTCTCGAACTCTGGGGCTCAAGCAATCCTCTTGTCTCCACCTTCCAAAGTGCTGGGATTACAGGTGTGAGCTACTGCGCCCAGCTGCCTGGGTGTTTTGAAGCCATGGTATGATTACATGCCATGTACATACTAATGTACATGTACATTAGTATGTAAATGTACATACTAATCTTCCTTAGTGTCCAGCCCTTTGGCTAAGCCTGAAACACTGCATGAAGTCTAGGCCTGGAAAACTATTTGCAGGTCTTGTCCCCTTCACTGTCCTCCTCCCTGGGCAGCCAGAGGGGAAGGCAAAGAGAACAGGTATTCTTTTTTTTTGAGACAGAGTCTTGTCTTGTCACCCAGGCTGGAGTGCAATGGCATGATGTCAGCTCACTGCAACCTCTGCCTCTCAGGTTCAAGCGATTCTCCTGCCTCAGCCTCCAGAGTACCTGGGATTACAGATGCCTGCCACCATACCTGGTTACTTTTTTTTGTATTTTCAGTAGAGACAGGGTTTCACCGTGTTGGCCAGGCTGGTCTGGAACTCCTTACCTCAGGTGATCCGCCCACCTTGGCCTCCCAGAGTGTGGAGATTACAGGCATGAGCCACCACGCCTGGCCTCAACAAGTAGAGATATTCTTCTGATGCCCTTTCCCCAGGCATTCACAAACTGGAAGTTTTTAGATATGGCAGGGGCCTTTAGAAATAAGATGAGTCATGCTGTCACTGGCCTATGGGACACTGGACTGCTGCTGGTCTCTTTGTGTCTGCCAGCCCCATGGGGGAATGCCATCTTCCTTCACACATTGGGAGACTTGTGGGATCCAGGAGTCACTTCGACTAAATGATATAGGGCGAGGGGCGAATGAAGGTGAAGCTTTGGAGAGAGTGCTGGCCTCTTTAAGAAACCGTGCCTAGGAAGTGAGCTGGGGTACTTTGAGAAGTGAGTCCTCTCATTCTCTACTACTCGTGACTGTAGGTGGCCTTTCAAAGGACTTCACTACACCAGAAAGGATGGGCAAGGCATCTGTGTTTCCCTGGGTCTCACCCCAGGACCTCCCGAGCCTCTCTCAGGGAGCCACCCCTGCCTGGGATTCTGTCTGCCAGCAGCCAGTCCTCACTGCTTCTGGCTCCAGGAGGCCTTTATTCTTAAGGTGATTGTAGGGATGAGTACTATTTCCTCCTACTTTCCAATCTTACTGGAAAAAAAAAAAATGCCAACCCTAGCCTGAGGCTGGAAGACGGTGCCTGCTAATGAGGAATTCACCTTGCACGAGCTCCACCCATCCCATCCTGTGTTAGTTGAAACACCTCCTCCTGGGAATCCTCCCATCCACTCCTCACTACTATTTTTGTGCCCAATTCTTACTCATCGTTTCAGACCCATCTGGGTGTCCCTGAACTACAAGGCTGGGTCGACAGCACTGGCTCAGTGCCTCCTGAATGATGGCTCTTCTGTCACCCTATTCCATCACCCTAATTGCCACATGTTACTGAATAATCTTTGTTTCTTTCAATGGATTGTAGGCCCTTGAGAATCTGTTAAATCTATAGCCCCAGCATCTGGCACAATGCCTGGCACACAGGCATGTAAATGCTTATTAAACTAACTCTTGAACTCATTCAGTGCCATAGTAAGAGCACAGATTCAATCATCACTGTGTCACCTCAGACCAGTGGTTTAACTAACTCTTTGGGCCTTATACTGCTTCTCTCTAAAATCAGAGTAACACTAGCACTTACCTCATTGGATAGGTTGTGAGAATCAAAGGGGTTAATGTATACAAAGCACCAATGGTAAGGATTCAATGAACGTTAGTTCTTAATCTTTCAAGACCATTTATTGAGGCCTGGGATGAAGATGTACTTTTTCCCTCCCTTGCTCTCTGTAGGCCTCCAGGCCTTCCATCCTTCTTACTGGGAGGTTACAGAAGCCCCACTGGCTGTGCTGCCCTGGGGGATTCTGCACTAGAGTTTCTCTCTGGTCACCTTCATTGGTCAGATCCAGACTCATGAAGGCAGGGAACAGATCTTCTGCCTCTTTCCTTCCTTCCTTGAGCCTGGCACTGTGCCAGGGACAGAGCAGGTGCTCAAGAAATACTGGTTCCCAATCTACAGTAGATTTGACATGCAGCTAGTATGGTTTAGCAGAAGAGGGAGGGAGGAAAAGGAGACGGAGGGAAGGTTGCACCCCACTGCAAGCCTGTGCTGCTCAGGTGTGTCTGAACTTGGTGTCTCCTCATTCCCATTGAACCATCTCCCACGAAACCCTTTGTGTTTTAGCAAAAGAGCTTTCAGAGCTCTAGGTTCTGGGCTGTACTAGGGGTGAAAAGAATGAAATGAGGGGCTTTGAGAAAGGAAAATGGGAATCACAAAACCATGTAGTGAGGACATACATGCGCTGAGGACTTAGTGAAATGGGGCAAGACGTTTCAGGAGCACAACCCCCAGAACATTCTGGTCTCCATTAAGCATCTCTGAGATTGGGAGGCAGAAGGGGAGGTTGAAGGTGGAAGAGGCCCCTGGAATCAGGTCCCAAACCCCTCTCAGTGGGGCCTGGTGATACTAAAGGATGGAGTGAGTATTGTCAGGACCCCAAATAGGTGTCTGGGGGTGGTGGCACCTGCAAGGCAGGTTTCAGGGGCTGGGGTGTGGCGGCGGGAGGTGCAGGCATTCTGCTGAACGCATGCGGTCTGCAGAAACATGGCACTAAACTCCACAGCCCACAGCAAATGCGTGTTTCCCTCGTGGCCCCCCCACTTCCTTCTCTCTGGCCGCCCTCAGCCCTGGCCCCACTTGCCTTTGGCCGTGACAGAAATGCCCATGGCGGCCTCACGCAGCATGCTCCTCTTCTTCCACTTGCCCTCATCGATGTTGTACATCTCCACGACCTTCAGGGGCAACTGACTGGTGCCCACGCCCCCGATCACCATGATCCGCTTCCCCAGGGCGGTGACGGCCACCCCTGCCCGGGCTGTGGGCAGCGGAGGCAAGGCGGTCCACTGGTCGGCCTCGGGGGAGTAGACCTCGAAGCAGTCCATGGGGACGCCGTTGTCGTCACATCCCCCGATGGCATAGACCTGGCCCCCGGTCTCCAGCAGGGAGCAGTAGACCCGGCGGCTGGGCAGTGGCGCTAGGCGCTTCCACTGGAAGTCCTTGACGTTAGGCACCTCCATGGCAGCCTCGGGGAGCGCCCGGGCGCCGGGAGAGGCGCAAGCGCCGGGGTCCCCCGGCTACTCGGCGCCGGCTCCCATGGCCCCTCTCACCACCTTCATCGGGTTCTCGAGCGCCAGCCCCAGCCAGACGCCGGCCAGTACTTCACTGTGCTCCGAGTCTCAGCGGTCCGGTGGCGTCCACGCCTGGCCCTGCGGGAGGAACGCGGCGAATCAAGGGCAGCCGGGGCCACGCGCTCTCCGGCGGGCACCAGGAGGGCTCCGCAGCCCCTGGTCAACTTCACCCGGAAGACGCGGCGGCGGAGGGCGCCCCCCGGCGGCGGCACCAGGCCCTGCACCGCTTGGTCCCCGCCCCCTCCCCACCCGCTGCTCGGACACTGCCGGAGCAATCCGCGGGCTGGGGCTTTCAGGGGTTCCGGGCGACGGGCAGTCCCCGGGCGGAGGAAGGAGTTAGCGTCTCTCGGTGTCTACGCCTCTCTTCCCCCGCGCCCCCTCCCCGCAGTCTCGGCGCCCCCGCCCCCGCATCACTTACGCTGCCAGGCCCAGGGAGCGCGGCGGCGAGGCGCAGACGACGCATCACCGGGGAGCCCGGAGCCCCCGCCCGGCTGCACGGGAGCCGGGGAGAGGGCGCTCTGTCCTTCCCAGTCCGCGCGCCGCTGTCACACATGCAGATGAGGAGATGAAGTGAACAGCGGGAAGGAGAAGCGGAGCCGCCGCCGGGGAGGAAGCCGGCGAGCCCGCTCCGCTCGGTCCCCATCCGCAACCACCACACCTGTGCAGGAATCCGCGTGCGTCCCGGGACACAGCGTGCTGTGACCTCTTTACAGAAGCCGCGCCGCCCGGGCCCCCGGGGAAGCGCTCACCTTGTCTACAGGGTCAAGGAAAGCAGGGCACTAGAACCAAGCACCCAGATGACGGGCACAGACTCCCTCCGGTGCGGGGGCGGGCTTTTGTGTTTGTTTTGGATGAAGAGGCAAAGAGTCCAATTACCCAGTTTATCTACAGTACACAGACTCAGTTCGTGACAGGCTGACTCAATAGCCAGCTTTGCTTGGGGGGAGGTATTATCATGTAGTTTAACCTCATGGAAACAACTTATGTGGGTGCGATGCACGCAGACCTCGCACAGGTACTTTCAAATATAACATATACACCCACTTGCACATAGATGCGTAACTTACACATCACCCTCCCCCCCGAAATAGACACATCCACAGAGACACTGACCAATGATGCACAGACAGACATGTGGACACAGCCAGAGACACCAACATAGACGAACACACACAGGCAGTTTTTCCATCTGCCACACACATGCACAACCCACCACCGCCACCATCACCCTTCACAAGCTTTAGGAAGGGGAAACCTGATGATCAAATCTCTGTCCTCGGCACCAACCCACAGGGCTTGACAAACAATCCTTGCAAGCCACCCTGTAATACCCTTTACAGGACAGTAGCCCCCAGTAACAAAGGTGCCCATGAGGCCAGAGAACCACCTGGTCTGGTGGACTGCAAGGCTGATGGAATCTTCCTCCTACTTGGTTCTCTCAAATGTAGCCAAGTCTTGAAAGACCCAGGCTTGGGAGGCTGGAAGACCTGGGTTTGAATCTTGCCTCTGAAACTTGTTTAACTACTCTAAGCCTCAGTTTCTTATACAGATAGATAGATAGATCTATATCTATATATTTTTGATAGATCTATATCGATATATTTTTTAAACTACAGTTACAATTTTGAGAAAATTTTAGATTCACATGCAGCTGTAAGAAAGAATACCCTTTACCCAGTTTCTCCCAATGGCAACATCTTACAAAACTATAGTACAGTATATATCACAACCAGGGTTTTGAAATTGATCAGTCAAGATACAATAGTTCCGGCCGGGTGAGGTAGCTCATACCTGTAATCCAGGCACTTTGGGAGGCCCAGGCAGGCAGATCACTTGAGGTCAGGAGTTTCAGACCAGCCTGGCCAACATGGTGAAACCCCATCTCTACTAAGAATACAAAAAAATTAGCCAGGCATGGTGGCATGCACCTGTAGTCCCAACTACTCGGGAGGCTGAGGCAGGAGGTTCACCTGAACCTGGGAAGTGGAGACTGCAGTGAGCCAAGATTGCGCCACTGCACTCCAGCCTGGGTGACAGAGCAAGACTCTGTCTCAAAAAAACAAAACAAAACAAACCTTCCACCCTCAAAATTATACAGTCGAGGTGGGGTTTGGTGGCTCATGCCTGTAATCCTAGCACTTTGGGTTGCCGAGGCAGGTGGATCACCTGAGGTCAGGAATTCGAGACCAGCTTGGTCAACATGGTGAAATCTCGTCTCTACTAAAAATACAAAATTAACTGGGTGCAGTGACGCATACCTGATCCCAACTACTCAGGAGGCAGAGGCAGGAGAATCACTTGAACCCGGGAGGCGAGGTTTCAGCAAGCCGAGATTGCAGAATTGCACTCCATCCAGCGGGCCCATTTTACTACTTTGAGTTCTTGGCTTAAAAATTCCACTGTTTTTTAGTTTGAATTCTCTGTGCTTACAAAGTAAGCACCTCTAGAACCTTCACAGAGGAAAGCTGTGTCTGTTTTCCCTATTCAGTCAGAACTCAAATTCCAAAAGCATGGGGTGTGAATTAATGAAATTTCACAGAAACACTGAACATTTCCCTTTCGTCCTAGGAGTCTCTAACTGCCTGGAGAAATAGGGAACGGACATTTACCTCAGCTTGAACTGTCTTCACAAAATCAGAATGGGTGATCGGAAAGATTTAAAGCCATAGACCTTCCTCAAAAGGGCTTGTTGGAGTCCATCCTCAGCCTCTTTTGCCCACTGAGCGTTCTACCAAAGCAGTGAGGCCAGGCTTCTTAAATGAGCCCTCACCATCCCAGCTGGGGCAGCTTAATAAGCAGACAGATAGAGCTCCACGCTGTATGTTATATTTGTGTCAGCTGTTGAGATCATCTAAGCCCTTGCATGGCCATTTTCTCGTAATCTTAAAACAGCCCTGGGAGGGGTTGCCAGGTAGGTATCAGTATCCACTTTTGACAGATGAGGAATTTGAGCCTTAATGAGATGAAGTGACTTACTTAGGACCATGCAGGCCATTCAGGGTGGGTCCAAGGTATGAATTCCAGATCTAGTACTCCTTCACTTTATCACAATTAAATCACCAATGAAAGAATTGTGCCTTATGAATGAAACCAAGCAGGTCCACTCTCCACTTGGCTTCTGGTCTTTATTCCACTGCGGTGAAGAAAGGAGCCCAGGCTCCCAAGGATATTCCAGCGGCTGCCCATACTGTTTGTGCCAGGCAGTGCAGGTAAAGAAGTGCTGGGATCCAGCCCTAGAATAGGCCCCCATTCTAAACTAAGGCTCATATCCTACAGGCACCATCTTCTATGCAGACCGTGGGATCTAGGGACTCAGACCCTTGGAAAAGTACTAAGAACAGGATGTCTTCCAGACCATGACCTAATTGCTTGTTCTGGAAGTCCTGGCTTCTCTCCATCTCCCCCATCTCTCTTCGTCTCCGCCAGGTAACATCCTTCAGTCCTTACACTGAGTGCACATCGAGGAAGCTTGTAACCTAGCAACTGCCACTTAAGATTCCCTGAGTCACCTGTGGTTTCCACTGCCTGGGCTGAGTGCACCAAGATGGGGCCTTAAGGAGTGCCAAGCAGAGGGAGAATGTCCAGTGACTCCTTTGATCCCTCCCCACCCTGTTCTAGTGTGTAACCATTTTTCTGGTCAGGAAGTTGTTCTTCCTCAAGTCATATCTAAATCCTTCTTGCTCTAAAATCTTGCATAACATTGAGCCAGGGTTTCTCTTTTGCCTTAAAAGGGGTTTGCGTTTTTAGGCTGGGTGAGGTGGCTCATGCCTGTAATCCCAGCACTTGGGGAGGCTGAGGCATATGGCTATATGATCCCAGGAGTTCGAGACCAGCCTCAAAAACATAGCGAGACCCTGTCTCTATAAGAAATAAAAGTTATCCGAGCTTCGTGGCACATAATCCTAGCTCCTAGGGAGGCTGAGGTGGGAGGATCACTTGAGCCCAGGAAGTAGAGGCTTCAGTGAACCAAGATTGTGCCACTGCACTCCAGCTTAGGTGACACAGCAAGACCCTGTCTCTCTTAAAAAAAGTAAGTGTTAGATTTTTTGCCTTGGTCACAAGGTAGGGTGGGAGGTTGGGGAATTAGGGGAGGGAAAAGTCATAAAAGCCTCTAAAGATTAGGCCTTTGGTGCTGTGGAGTCTTTATTATAGGTATTGATGCATCAGGGAAACTTGGGGATGCTCAGCCCCAGAAAAAGTCACTCAGTACGTTTTGGGGGTTTTTTTTGTTTTTTTGTTTTTTTTTTAAAAAAAAGATGGGGTCTTGCGATATTGCCCAAGCTGGATTTGAACTCCTGGGGTCAAGTCATCTTTTTGCCTCAGCCTCCTGAGTAGCAGGGATTACAGACATGCACCACCTTGACAGGCTCAGTAAGTCTTGGATTTGTTAAGGTCTCATTTACATACAGTGAAATGCACAGTTTTACTCAGTCTCTGTTGTCTGGTGGGCATTCAGCAGGATCCTGCCTTCACCAAACTGCGGTACCTTACGGGGAAATTGGGGGTGTTGTGGGGGACAGTTTCTTCCCGATAAACCAGGCAGATTCTCAGTGTGGCAGGCCATGGATGCAGTAACTGTGTGAAGGGTTTCAAGGTCTGGTGGAATTCCAAGTGTAGGGAACATTTTGGGGGGATAGGAGGAAAGAGGAGTTGTTTAGTGATTAGTTGCTCCTTAGCCCTCCCTAGAAATACTCTGTACCGGAGTGCACTCTGCAGGGAACCACGCTGGCTGGAGGCGCACACCAGGAACTCCCCGAGGCCAGGATCACCTTCTTTATGCAGTTTTCTTTCTGCAGCACCCCACAGACCATGTGGTCAGCATCAGATAGGCTGGATCTGAATCCTGGTGCAGCGACCTCCTAGCTGTGTGACTATACACAAGTCACTTGCGTCCTTGAATCTGAGTGTCCTCATCTGTGAAAAAGGGAATAAGAAAATCTACTTTCTAGAGTTGTAGGAAGAAGGAGGTGCCAGGCATAGTTCCTGGGCATGTGGTAGGTACCTCATAAAGACTAGTGTCTTTCTTCCCTTTGCGATGGCAAGTTTCTGTACCTCTGACTTTCAGGGTAGTGTGTCCCCCAGAGCAGGTGCCAGTTTCACAAGATAGGCAGCCTTACCAGGGCCCACACCCTCCTGTAGCCAATCACTTCTGGGCCTGTGTCTTAGACCGGATATCTTTTCTCCTAGCTAGCTGAAATCTCATCTGCTGCAACCTAAATTGCATTCTAATCTGGAGAACAGCTGTGCCCTTCCTTTAGCTAATCACCTTCTCATTCCTTACCAGAAGCATGGTCCTTATTCAGGGAGTGGGGAGAGAGGCTGACTCATCCAATTAGGACTGAGGCTGCCAGCAGACCAAGGAAAGGGTAGTTCCTCCCCCAGCATAGAGAAGCCTCATTAGGGCCTCCTCCCCACCAGTCCCAACATCAGCCCAGAGGAAGGATTTAGAGCTCACGTGGACTTGATGGGCGATGGCATGACACAGTTGCCAGCAGTCAGAACCAGGATCTGTATGTGATCACGTGGCACTGCTGCCCTGCAGGTGGAGGGCTGGAGTCCTGCAGAATGGCCTTAGCTATTCAAGTTCCCTTCCTGACCACGCAGCCTTGATTGGAGAGTTGAATCAGCCACATTCCTTCAGCTATCTGCCCTGCTCCCTCCCGCTCCAGTGCTTAGCTGGTGCCTGGAACCTAGAGAGGCTTAGTGAATATCCGTTAAAGAATGTATCTGTTCATCTGTAAGCACCTTCCTGCCTATTTAGGTAAAATTGGGACATTGGAAAGTGGACCCCAGATATGGGATGATAAGTGAAGGGCGGGGGTCATCTTCGTTTTCAGATTCAGGAGCTGAACAATGTAGAGAAGAAAGGGTTGGGAAACCGCACACTCCTCTGCTGTTTAGTGCGTGCGGGAAGGGATGCTTCTCAAAGACCTCAGCTACTTCCCTGTGCTTATTGAGAAAGTCGTAAGAGGAAATGCGGCTTACAATAAAGCCTGAGGATTTGAGTTATAAACAAGGAAGAATTTCCTGACCAGCAGTGTCAGAAACTTGAAACACCAGCATGAGGTGAGGTGAGAGGCCACGGAGCCACCTCCTCCTCTATTGCCACCCAGTGCATACTAGAAAGACACAGGACAGTCAGAAGACCTCTGCTACATCGTGTTACAATGTGGGCTATGACCTCCAGCCTACGTTTTGTTGTAACCAGGCTGTGAACTATGGGCAAGTCATATCCATTCTGGTACCTGTCAAATTAGAAGGAAGGAAGGTGAAGAAGAGAGCAGCTGGGGTCCCTCCCAGCTGTAGTGTTCTGTACTCCTGGGGTGCTATACAGGCTGGGGAGCCCTAGAGAAAGAAGCATTTAGCCATAGTGACAAAGCAGCAGATTCTAGAACGAACATCCTCACGTTCTACCAGGTAATACAATCACAGAGGTCTGGCCCCATCAGCTCTCACAAGCGCTGCCAGCTACCCCAGGTCCAGTCACCAGTGAGGACTTTATCAGGGCTTCCCCTGGCCACCCTCTCTTGCTACCACCACCCTCCTTTCTCTCCAGTCAGCCCAGGACAAGGGGATGCCTTGTGACAGCTGCAGCTGTGGCAAATGGGCTGGCTCCCTGTAGACCTTGGGCACCCACCTGGATGCCTTATCATGCTTCCTGTTGGGTTCTGACCTTTCTGGGGTGCCTGCTTCCAGGAGAGTATGCAAGGGTTGCAGAGGATGCAAGGGCTCAGGTCATCCTGACCTGGCTCTTTCTCTAAAAGTGAAAAAGCACCCATTTGTCCCAGGTCATCAGGCTGGGGCCCTTAGGGGGCCTAATCTTCACCCTATCTCATGAGGAGGACAGCAGAGCCTTTATGGGAGCAGCTCTGCAGAGGAGAAGAGGCTATAGGCTGGGGAAGGCTGCAGCAGACCACTCAGATGCGGCTCTTTAAATGCCCATTAGTAAGTTAATATTGCCATTTCCAAAGTCAGCAGCATCCTCCATTCTTCTTAATTAAAAAGAGCTCCATGTCCTGGCAGAGCTGAGAGAGGGCTCTGAATGATTTACACACCAGCCCTGCTGCTTCCAGCTGGGAAATCAGCAAGGAAGATTGATTGGCAGATGGGCCAGCCTGCCTGTCACGATGGCGTGCGTGCCTGCGTGTGCATGTGTGTGTGTGCATGCATGTGTATGTGTGTGTGCGTGCATGTGTATGTGTGTGTGCTGAGGCACTGGGAGCTGGCTCTCCTGCTGGCAGGCTCTGAATGAGCAGGGCCTCAGACCCACAGTCCAGCCCATGGAGCTCTGTAAGCCTAGAGGTAGGGCCTGCTAGAAACAAAAGGCTAAACAAAAGGCTGGCCTGCTGGCTCACCCTCTTCCTAGCAAAACTGCCTTATCTGGAAGACAAAAGCTCATTTGTTGTCTCATCCACACCCAGGAGAGAAGGGGTCACTCCCCGAAGATTCCTCTTGTTTCCACGTAGAAGTTCCTCACTTGGTACATAGCATATATTGGACTTTTATTTGATCATCACTGCTCACTTTAAGAGGAGACTTTCTCGGGTGGGCGCGGTGGCTGACGCCTGTAATCCCAACACTTTGGGAGGCCGAGGTGGGTGGATCACCTGAGGTCGGGGGTTTGAGACCAGCCTGATCAACATGGAGAAACCCCGTCTCTACTAAAAATACAAAAATTAGCCAGGGATGGTGGTGCATGCCTGTAATCCCAGCTACTCGGAAGGCTGTGGCAGGAGAATTGCTTGAACCCGGGAGTTGGAGGTTGCAGTGAGCCGAGATGGTGCCATTGCACTCCAGCCTGGGCAATAAGAGTGAAACTCTGTCTCAAAAAAAAAAAAAGAGGCTTTCTCATGGCCCGCCTCCCGCCTCTCCTTCCTTGCCTCCCTCCTAACTCCGAATTTTGTCTGACCCTGACATCCAGCAGGATCCAAGATTCTGGGCCCTTTATGGGGCTGAGAAGGGGATGATGAGATTCACAGTTTAGGCTGTTTAGGCTGGCATGACACTCTGCCTGGGCCCTCCAAAGAGCTGGGAAGTGAGATCAGTCACCCTGAAAGGTCCCAGGCCTCTTTGCCTCTCTCACCAGGCCTTGGGGCAGCCTTGTTGTCCGTCCCATGCCTCTACTCACCTCTAAGAACCCACCAGCCTCCCTGGGCACCAGAGAGGGTGGTCCTGCTCACTCTCCAGATGGAAGGAAGTGCCTGGTCACTGGGGCAGGACCTGTACAGAGGTAGGGAGTGGCTTTTGCTCCCTCTTCACCTCTCCCCTTCTCCTCTGGCACTTTACTTTACACACACACACACACACACACACACACACACACACCCCTTGTCCCCAGAGAAAGGACCAGGCAGAGGCACACTGGAGAGGAGGGGGTGGGGACTGGAGCACAGGCATCCTCCAGTGCTTTGCTTTCACCCCCGCTCCCTAGGGAGATGGCAATCTGCCGCAGTAGCAAGGTTACCATCTGGCATGCTGACCTGTGCTCTCTGTGCTGGAGACAGGAGAGGCGGGGCACCAGTGATGGGCTGGCTGCGAGTGCGTTGTGTGTATGTGTGTCTAAGAAGCCATGAGAGTCCGGAAAGGTGAGAACCAGGCCAAGCTTTGGGTGAATCAAAGGATCTGCCTGTCCTCATCACTCGGCACTCCTGGGGCTGGTGGATGTGTACCTGAGGATCCTAAGGAGCCACAGGGAGACTGCCTTCACTTCTCTCCCAGTGAAGGAAGGAGTGGCAGGGCCTTGGCCCTTGAGCATCCTCCTATAATCTGTCACCAGGAGAACGTGGCTGCCTGCTTAGCACCCAGGAACTGTCAGTCCATCCCCGCACATCACTAGGCAAGAAACAGAGTGACACTTCTATTCACACCCAGACCTAACAACTGCCCCCACGAGGAACCACTAGGGATCTCGTGTGTCCTTTGTTCCTCTCTAGTCCTGGCCCAGAAAGGACTCTTTTCTTCCTTGGATGACATCTCTCTGCTTTGGTCTCAGTCTTGGAAGTTATGTTCTGAGAGATTCCTTGATACAAGTCCCCCCTAAATCACAGGTTCTACCTCAGTGCAGGAGACAGCGAACTATGACGAGGGCCAACCTGGCCTGCTGCCTGTTTCTGTATGGCCTGAAATCTAAGAACAATTTTTGCATTTTTAAATGATTGGGGAAAAAAATCAAAAGAAAAATATTTTGGGATACATGAAAGTGATATGAAATTCACATTTCAGCATCTATAAATAAAGTTATATTGGAACACAGCCACACTCATTCATTTACGTGTTGTCTATGGCGGCTTTCCCACTACAACAGCAGAGTGGAGTAGTTGCAACAGAGAGCGCATGGCCCGCAAAGCGTAAAATATTTACTATCTGGCCCTTTACAGAAAATGTTTGTGCCCTCCCCCGCACCTTAGGCTGTTTTAAGGGAACAAGGGGAATGCCACCTTATTCTTTTCGTTTTTTGTTTTCTTGTTTGCGTGATACAGGGTCTCTGTCGCCCAGGCTGGAGTGCAGTGGCACCATCATGGCTCACTGGGCCCAGTCGATCCTCCTGCCTCAGCCTCCTGAGTAGCTGGGACTATAGACACGCACCACTCCCAGCTTGCCACCTTGTTCTTGACAACATACTTCGCACCACCGTGGCATGTTAAGTTGACACGGCAATATCTAGTGGCAATAAAGGAAATGAACATTTTGAGGGCCTTTCCTGTATACCAAGGACATTTTCTCTGTTTATCACATAATCTCTACAACAACCTTGAGAGAAACAAGCACTAAGAGGTCTATTTACATAATGAAGGAATGGGGAAGATTAGGAAACTCGCCAAAGCTATTAGAGTTAGGCAGAACAGGATCCTGGATTCAAACTCAGATCTGCGTAACCCCACAGCCTATATCCTCTCCAGGCCACCAGATTCTAAGATGACCACCAGCAGTCCAGCGAGGACCCACCCAAATGGCTGCTGGTTTGGGCTGCCCCCATGAACAGTCAGGGCAATTGGAACTTAGGCTTTAGGGACCCAGGCCCCACCTCAGCTTCCTCTGCCTCAGAGCCTGGTCCTAAGCATGGGCCACAGGCAAGTTAACAACAGTGACGGCTCCACATCAGCGCCATCTCCCTTTTCTTGCCTTCTTCCTCAACCTTTGCTATCTATTTTCATCACCTTTTAGCTTTCCTTTGGGAAGATTAAATTTGCATTTAAATAGAAAACCTCTTGAATGACTCTGGTGTAATGTTAAGGTACTAATTACAAATTCATTCCTCTTTAAAAATTAAAGCACTTCAGTTCATCTCAGGGGTGATGGACAGCAGCAGAAATGCTTGGTATTGACGTGTTGTGAATATTGAGCTGTTTATTGCAAAGTGCTTACAATCCCCCACCAGCAGAGGGCAGACAGGAGATGTTCTCAAGACCTATGTGGGAGATGTCTTGGGAACCCAAATCTGCTAAAAATAAATATCCGAAAGCGGTAATCCTTGAGAGAAAATGGAAGATGGCCAGTGGGATAGAAGCTGCTGGGGGTAGGGTGGGAGCACCCAGAAGTCCTCAGGTTGCCAGTTTGCTCAGTTGCTTGTAAGTGTCTCAAGGCAGGTGCATACCTGTTGTATTCAACACTCTTTCCCATCAGCAAAACTAATGCCTGGCATTCAATGGGGACCCAAGAAATATTTGCTGAATGAATGAGTGAATGAATGAATGAATGGATGAATAAGGCAATTAATCATGATGGGCAAGATCATTCATTCAACTACTATAGTGAGTCAGGCATTGCACTTGATAATTTACGTAAGTCTCTTTGTTAAATGATTGATTCCTTTGGATTTTTCCCAGGACCATGCAGATGACACACAAATTCTCCTTTCTCCTGAAGAATTGAACTTGGTATTTTACCTCCCGATTTCACAGGTGACAAAACAAAGTCAGAGAGGTGAAGCAATTAGCCTCAGAGCACCCAGTTCAATCTGAAGCTCAGCCAGGACGTGAATGCTGATCTCAGGCTCTGAGCCTGGCTCTCTATAAAGTGTATCACTCCCCCTCGTCCTGGTGCTGGGCTGGTTATTCCAGTGTTCACAGTGTCACACCCTAATCTTGGCCCTTGTCCTCAAGATGCTGGGAGCCCAAAGTCCAGTCCAGACTCTCAGCCAGGCTTAATGTCTCGGCTCCAGCCAAACCACTCTATTGCCTGATGCCCAATAGGCCTTTCATTTCCTGCCTCCATGCTTGGCTTTGTGCTTTCTGCTTCATATGCTCCTTCCTGCTTGTTGACATCCTATTCATCCTTCAGGGCTTGGCCCGAATGCCGCCTCCTCCATGCCTTGCATGATCCCTGCAGGCAAGAGCCATTTTTCCCTTTTCTATAGAACTTCCTCTGTAACTGTGTTAGCATGATCATAACCACCACCCATTATTCTCAACACCACACTACATTCTTTACATATTTTGTATAATTTGAACCGCATAAAAAGTCAATAATAATAACAATAATAATAATCATTAACAAGTATATGGTGCTCAGTATGTGTCATGAACTGATCAGAGTTTTATGTGTGTGTGAGTTGTGTGTGTGTATAATTTAGCCTATAAAGTAGGCACTATTATTATTGTCATTTTACAAAGGTGAAAACTGAAATTTAGAGAAGTTAAATGACTTGCCCATGGTCACACAACCAGAACAGGGATGTGAAATCCAGCTTGTCTGGCCCCAGAATCTCCATACCTATCTATGTAGATGTTCTTTCTTACCAGGTGGTAAGCAATGGAAGGCAGGAACCATGTTATGTGCCATGGTCGTCAAAGCACAATCCCTTCAGAGCCAAGTGTAGCAATGTGTGTGTACATAGTAGATACTCCATAAGTTTTAAAAATCTTAATTTTAGACACAGGGGACACGTGTGCAGGTTTGTCACAAGGGTGTATTTTGTGATGCTGCAGTTTGGGTTTCTATTGATCCCGTCACCTGGATAGTGAACATAGTAACCTAATAGGAAGTTTTTCAGCCCTTGTCCCCCTCCCTCCCTCCTTTTTGAGTCCCCAGTGTCTATTGTTCCCATCTTGATGTCCATCTGCATACAGGGTTTACCTCCCACATTTGTAAGTGAGAATATGCAATATTTGGTTTTCTGTTTGATATTCCATAAAGTTGAGCTGAATTCGGATCAGAAGCCAGAAGTTCTGGAGGTTGGCTCTATGTTGGTCAGTCTGTGCCCTGGACAGCAATCTTTGGAGTTAATTAGCTGCGTTAAGACCAGGTGGGAAGAAACCTTTAACTTCAAAGCCAGAGAGGCCCAGCTGAGAAGAAAAAGCCCTTGAAGACCCTTGCCCCTCCTGACCCCCATGCCAGCCTATCTGACCTGGGCAGCCCTCCTCTCACGGAGACCACTGCCTATCTCCCCGCCACCAGGCACTCAGAATGCCAAGACATCACTCTGCATAGATGGATTGAAATAAAACTTACCTGACTAGGGGGAAAAGGAGGACACCCGGCGATCATCTGCAAAAGACAAAGAAGGGGAGGGGCCTGGAGAGGGTCGAGCAGGTGTTGGCTCTGAGGCTTGTCCTAGGAGCAGACTGGGAATAGAGTCGGCAAGGTCCCCAGGGTCCCCAGGGCTTCCTCCACAATTGACGAGTCCACTGCTGCTGCCTCTGGCTGATCGACTGGGATGCAGCCAGGCCTCTATGCACAGGGCATGAGGCCAGCCCCGCCCTGAATGCACAGAAACTTGGGGTCCCTGAGTTCCAGGAGGCGTGACCCCCCTACTGAGAGGGCCTTAGCCAGCTCCTCAGAGCCCCAGTGTCTCCGTGCCTCTCCCTCCACCCAGTCTCAGCTACAAAGGCCCGCTCTGCGAGGAGAGCGGGTGAGGGGGCGGACACGCTCACACACACAGACAATAACTACCATGGAAACTAACCAACAAAAAGAAGATTTAGGGAGCCGGACTCCTCTGCCAGATGGGAGAGAATGGAGGGAAGAGAGAAAGGGCCTGTCCTTTGCAACGCTGCCAGTTATGCAAAGGACAAATATGCACCTCAGCCCTAATCCAACAATTGCAAATTTTTCCCTCCTCTGGGGTGGGGCTGTGGGTAAAAAGCAGAGAAGTGGGTTGACCTTTTTATATGAAGGTCCCAAACAGCCACCCCATACCTTTGCCTTTCCATGCACAGAGGAGGCATCAGTGGTCCAGCATGGGTGCGAAATTCCCGAGGAAATGCTCAGCACCGCTGGCAAAGCAAAACTCGAAACTCGTTCTGCAAAGCAACGTGTTTTACCAGGTCAAGCTGAACCTCAGGGCAATTTGATCACTTTCCTTGGGCAGATGGCTTGAAGGACTTTCTTAGATGAAAATCCCCATGTTTAGTGGGTAGCAAAACAAGGCTTTTCTTCAAGCCCAACCTTTTCTATCCATGATGTTAAAGCTGACTGCCCATAGTTTAAAGAAAGCCGGGGATGGAGTGGGTGCTAGCATAGATATGGGACATGTGGCTTTCCTTCCAATGGCCTTTAGTTCTGTTTGGGGGGATTTTTCTCTCTGGGATAAAAGAAAATCTAATGAGGGAACTTAAAAAAAATTCTCTGGAAGTACTGTAAGGGAAGTAAGGTAATCTGAGCATCGGAAAACCTGCTCTAACTCTTTAGCTGTGTGACCTTGGGCAAGTTTCTTCATCTGTAAAATGGGACCAATGGGGTTGTAGAGAGGAATAAATGAGGTAATATGTGTAACGTGCTTAGAACAGTGCCTGGCTCATAGTATTTGCCGTTATTATTGCTATTGTTGTTAATCTTTCTGATCCTTCCTTTCCTCAGCTATCAAATTGAGCCAGTGACACCAATCTCTCATGGAGATTAAATGTGAGGATGAATCATGCCTTTATAACTGATAGAGTGGTGGTTATAGGGGTGTATACATTTGTCAAAACCCATCAAACTGTGGGTTTTATTGTGTGTAATTTATACTTCAATTTTTTAAAATACAGGTTTATATCACCAGGTAAAGCAGCCATGAGAGTCTAGAACACAGGAAATATTTATTCTCTTCTTCTTCCCTAGCCATCTTTTCAGGAAGAGAGGAAAGGGAAAGTGAATGTTAGAAGTAAGAAGTAAAATAGAGAATTGCTGGGCGCAGTAGCTCATGCCCATAATCCCAGCACTTTGGGAGGCCAAGGTGGGAGGATCACTTGAGACTAGTCTGGGCAACATGGCAAAACCCCACCTCTACAGGAAATACAAAAATTAGCCAGGTATGGTGGTGTGTACCTGTGGTCCCAGCTACTTGGGAGGCTGAGGTGGGAGGATCATTTGAGCCTGAGGAAGTCGAGGCTACAGTGAACTGAGATCACGCCACTGCATGCCAGCTGGGTGACAGAGTAAGACCCTGTCTCAAAAAAAAAGTAAAAAGGAGGATTGCATAGGCAAGAGGCCATATTGATTTTGTAGGTAATGGGCCACCTATTGAGACTCAGATATTCTGGCTATTTCCTGAGGCTTGTGTATCAATCTGTCAGAGGCAAGTCCTGGGTAACTGAGTAGCCTTTATTAACACTCTCCTAATTTCATAACCTGGTAAAAGAAAGTGAACTGCACTGCAGGGTGCTTCCTACATCTGTTCTGGAAGCCTTTTCATCACAATTACTTCTCCACCACAATTATCCCTTTGTCTCCCAGACTCCCTGCTGGGCTGCACTTTGGTTCCTGAACAAGGCGACCTGGGGACCATTGGCTGCAGGGTATCACTCCTAATGAAGTGTTGGCCAGGGCAGACAGCTATCTATCAGAATAGTCCACAATGAACTGAGTTAGATATACATGGAAGAGACTGCTACAACCTAATTAAAGAGGAATTGTGTGTGTGTGCGCGCGCCCGTGTGTGTGTGTGTGTGTGTGAAGGGACTGGGAGGATGGAGAATAGTATGTAATTAAGAATCAAGTAAAGGTAATCCCTGGAGATAGACTATAGACCTCAAGCTAACAGCTTGCCTGAACCATAGCTGCTTGGGTGATAGTGGATATTGGAGTCATGCTGCCAAGTGGTCCTAAACCAAAGAGAAACTTGCTGTTTGTCTCTGTTTGTTCTATGGGGTGAAGTCTATAAATAAATAAATAAGATAATTCACATCTGAGAACAATTTAAACTCAATCTGTAAATATCCATTCTAAGCAAATATGGATGGACGATGGCTCTTCTGTTTTGTTTGGGGTTACAAGATTGAAAAAGAGGCAAATGCAAAGATGATGATGAAGAGGCTTCAAAGCTGAAATCCTTTCAGGATCATGACTCTCATCTCTCCAGAAATGTTTATATCTAGGGACAGGGGAGAAAGGAGGACGAGTTCAGATTGTGATAACTAAGATAATCACTAAGATGGTTGTAGCCCTACATTACAATTCTTGAATGTCAAACCCTGGAGATGAAGAGGTCTAACATTTAGCCCAGAACCTTTCCAATTATGAAAACAAGCAACAACTCTTTTGGCATTGGTCTGATATTCAGTGACAGAATAAAGTTTGTTCCAGCCGAAATTAGCAGGCTGGGGTCCAGGTTAAAAAGCAAACAAAGAAAGCAGCCAGAGGCAGCTGGGATTCTGGGACAGAGATAAGTCACAAAGCTGGGTTTATCTGCAGGGGTCAGGATTGATCAGCTCAGTGTGTATTTCCAAGGCTCTTCTCTACTCAGCCACCCCTCCCCACTCAAAAAACAAGAGGCCCACACCGAAATATAAAAAGGTGCTGGATCTAAAATCCTGCCTAATTTAAGCTCTGCTCACAAAGGAGGCCAGAGAGCAGAGGGAGGGGTGGAAATCAAATAAGTAAATGTCAGCCTTGCAGTTGGGTAGAAGCCATTAGCCAGGCAGAGCATCCAATTAGAAGCCATTGAATTAGAGCAGTGAAAGAAGGGCCTCACGTCAGAGGACACTGCGGGGAGGGCCGGCACAAGTGGGCAGGAAGGAACGCGGGGTGGCGATCAATGGAGGATTACCGGAAGATGTGCAAATGGCAGGAACAGATGCCTTCCAAATGACAGGGCACCCGGTCCAGATACTCTACATAAAATGCCCACATGGTTCCTTTGTCCTCCCCCAAATTCTGTCTGAGGGAGTCCAGCCATCTCATGGGCTATTTTGGAAAACACTTCTCCCTTTTGCCTCAACCCAGAGATAAAATGGGCAGCTCTCAGCCACTCTCAGATTAATCCGAACAGACAAAGAAGGGGAGCAAATCCCTTGGCAAATGGTGCCTGGGAGATTTCATTTTTCCGCTTTGCAGTACAAACCTACTCAAACAGATGCTAAAATACAAAGCGAAGTTTGTTCACATGGAGATGTTTTCATTTAAAACTATAATATTACTTTATTTTGTAATCAGTAATTGTCAATGCTCAATCTTTTTCTTTCTTTTTCTTTCTTCTTTTTTTCTTTTTTTTAACAAATTCTCATTTCCTTGTTCAGAGAAGAAAAAGATTCACATTTCCTTCCTTTCTCCTCAATTGGAAGATTTCTGATTCAGTCTCTTAGAAGCCATATAATTTGCCTGTGATGCCCATGTGCCACTGATCCTAGAATTTAGGGAGAAAAGTCCACTCTGAAAATAAAAATAGAAAGTAGTTCTGATTCAGGACAATCGAGTCTTACGTATTCATTGAACAACCAGCTAATGGCACCTTCTGAGTACGCAGCATGAGCTGGCAGAGCACCTTGGTCTGGTGCTCAGAAAGCTTCCAGGCTCAGGTGGGGTTAAGACACAGGGCTCGCCTCTGCAGAGTGGAAGGAAGCATATGCTATGGGACACATGATGGGTCTGTTCGTTGTGCTTTGGGAGTGGCGAGGAAGAAGTAATCATAACTATCAGAGGATGCCAGAGAAGACCTTGTGAGTGAAGTGGTCTTTGAGCAGGGACTTCGAAGAGGTGTTAGATTTGGGCCAAATTGAGTGGGGTCAGGCATTCCAAGCAGATACAGTGGATTCATGTTGCAGACTGGAGTGTGGCTGACACTAACTGTAGGGCTGCCAGATACAACATGGGATTGCCCAGTTAAATTTGAATATTTAGGATATACCAAAAAATGATTTGTTGTTTGAAAATCAGATTTAAGTGAGTATCTTATTTTTTACCCACTGTCTACTATTCCTAGAAATTTCTTTTTGTTTTTGGTAGAATTGGGATCTCACTTTATTGCCCAGGCTGGTCTGGAACTCCTGGACTCGATTGAGCCTCCCACCTCAGCCTTCCAAAGTGCTGGAATTCCAGGCATGAGCCACCACGCCTGGCCCAACATTTTTATTTCCTGAATCTGGCAACCTCATGACAACAGCAAATGACCACTCTCACACCTGGAGTCTCCTGCAGCCTGCCCAACTCCAAAGTTGCCTTGTGAGTTCTGAAAGGAACTGGGAATGGCAGCCCTAGCATGGATGTCATGTTAGAGGACCAGGCACGGTGACTGAAACCTGTAATCCCAGCTACTTGGGAGACTGAGGCAAGAAAATGCTTGAAGTCAGGAGTTCGAGGCAAGCCTGGGCAACATAGAGAGACACCTGCAACACCCCCTGCCCCCAATCTCTACCAAAAGAAAAAAAAAATTAGCCAGGCACAGTTATATGTACTTGTAGTCCTAGCTGCTCAGGAGCCTGAGGCAGGAGGATCACTTGAGCCCAGGAGTTCAAGGCTGCAGTGAGCTATGATCACACATCATTGCATTCTAACCTGGGTGATAGAGTGAGACCATATCTCTTAAAAAAAAAAAAAAAAAAAAAAAGGGCAAGGCTTCTCAGAAGGCAGTAGAGAGTCCTTGAAAGTTTTTGAGCCAAGAAGTGAAATGATCAGAGCAGTGTTTGGAATATTAATCTGACAGCAGCGTAAACAGTGTTTAGTCCAGAAGAGTTTTGTGATAAGGAGACCACACAGTCTTCCTTTATGATTATTTGTGGGGCACTCACTATGTGCCAGACACAAGGGCACGATGGTGAAAAAGAAATGAATAGTTCCTGTCCTAGTGAAGCTTATGACTGAATAAATTAACAAGCAATTGATTTCAATAAAGGGCGGTGCATTTCATCAGAGAAGAACTTGGCCTACTTAGAAGATTATCAAAATAGCCTACTGGTGAGAAGATGAGGACCTAAATTAGGGTCATGGAAATGGGAATGTATGATGTTTTTGCAAAGCAAGATTTTAGAATATATTCAGGACGTGATCAAGTGATTCGACTCTTAATTACAAGCATAGCTGGAGCAGGAGAAAAACAGATCATTAAAATCCAGAGACAACCCCAAATTCCAATTACTCAGGCGTTTCATGCTTCTCTCTCATCCATGAGTTATCACTGTATTTGTGTTTTTATGAACACACAAAACAGTAAAGCATAGTGGTTTTGAGAAAGAGCTTCAAAGACCTAAATATAAGAGCTAAAACTGTACAACTCTCAGGCGAAAACATAAGCGTAAATCTTAATGACCTTGGATTAGGCAGTGGTTTCTCAGATATGATACCAAAGCACAAGCAACTAAAGGAAAAAATAGATACGTTGTAGCATGTATCAGTACTTTATTTCTTTTTCACCTAACAATATTTCATTGTATGAATATTCCATATTTTATTTATCTGTTCATCAGTTGATAGGATTTCTTTTAGGGCTGATAAAATGTTCTAAAATTGATTGTGGTGAGGGTTGCACAAATCCATTTGGCAGAAGCCATTGAATTGTACACTTGAAATGGTTGAGTTATATGGTGTATGAATTACATCTCAATAAAGCTGTTTTTCTTTTTAAAGAGCAAAGTCTTTTTTTTTTTTT
>NW_012117921.1:714721-716707 GCF_000951035.1 Colobus angolensis palliatus | reverse complement strand
TGTTGGTCAGGCTGGTCTTGAACTCCTGACCTCAAGTGATCCACCCACCTCGGCCTCCCAAAGTGCTGGGATTAAAGGCGTGAGCCATATATGTATAACATATATATTATATATATATATTTTTGAAGATGGAGTTCACTCTGTCGCCCAGGCTGGATTGCAGTGGCACAATCTCGGCTCACTGTAACCTCTGCCTCAGCTTCCCGAGTAGCTGGGATTACAGACGTGAGCCACCACGCCCAGCTGCAAGGGATATATTTTAATCCACATTTTATTTATTTAGTTTTTGAGAAGGGGTCTCACTCTGTTGCCCAGGCTGAAGTGCAGTGGTGTGATCTCAGTTCATGCAGGCTTGACCACCTGGGCTCAAGTGATCCTCCTGCCTCAGCCTCCCCAGTAGCTGGGACTACAGGCATACACCACCATGCCCTGCTAGTTAAAAATAAAACAAATTTTTTTGGGATAGAGTCTTACTATGTTGCCCAGGCTGACCTCGAACTCCTGGCTCAAGTGATCTTCCTGCCTTGGCCTCCCAAAATGTTGGGATTACAGGTGTGAGCCATGCCTGGTCCCCCCATTTTATATAGATAAGAAAGTGGAAGCCTAGAGGTAGTTTTCCAAAATCATAGAGGTATTAAGTGGCAGCACCAGACCCTGAGGCCCCTGAGTCTGATTCCATATAGAAGCTTCTCCTTTTACTACACTACCAGGCCCCAGTAATTCCTGGCCTGATTTGCCAATGAGGAAGAATCTTAAAGTCACACTCTCACCTCTTGTCTGAGCAAAACTCATTTGAAAATGTTTAACCTTCTCTAAAGTGGTCTTCATCGAGGCACACTGATGTCTGTGTCCCTCTCCCAGAGATACTGATCTAATTGGTCAGGGCTGCAGCCTGGGTATCAGAGAGCATTAAAAGGTCCCCAGAAGATTCTGATGGGCAGCCAGGTTGAGAACCATTCACTTAGGAGAAACTGTGCTGTAATGATTCCAAGCCTTTAGTCCAAACCTGCACCGTGAAGGACTCCGAGGAGGTGCCCTGATTCCACTTAGCTTTGGCCAGATCATATTCACCCGTAAGATGCTGGGCCTTTAAGATAAAGAAGGAAAATGTTCCCTTACCAGGCCTAAGGCATCCTAGCCTACTCTCCTGTCGTAAGCTCCTGTTAGATAAGAAACCCAAACCTCGGGCTCCAAGCCAGCAATCGCGGGGTCAGGCGATTGTTTAACCAGTTTCATTGTTGTGTGAACAAAATGTACCACTGCAGCAGTTTCTGGAATTTGATCTCAGAGGGACCAGCTCTACTCTCACCTCTGCCTGGTGGCCTGAACAGTAAAAACAGCTGATTAAGCATCCTAGTACTCTTTCCTCTGGCTCCTCTCTGGTCCTCCAGGAGCAAAGGATGGCTAAGCTCCAAAACAGGCTGGGAGAATCAGTGTCATTTCAGGAAGTAGACAAGAAAGACATCAAAGGAGAATGACGGGAGTATGATTAGGAGCTACAGGAGACAAACACCCACGTGGCTTTTCCTCTGGGGTCCTCTATTGTTTGCAAAAACCACAATATTAAGACACTCTGTCCATTGTGGGGATCATGGAAAAGAAAAGAATTTTAATATTCTGAGTTTTAGTTTTCATGTTAACACAAATCAAAATATAAAATCCATCCTCCCTTTTTCCTTTCAGTATCCACATTTTTTGTCTGTTTGTTTTGTTTTGTTTTGCTTGAGACGGAATCTCATTCTGTCACCCAGGCTAGAGTGCAGTGGTACGATCTCAGCTCACTGCAACCTCTGCCTCCCAGATTCGAGCTCTTCTCACATCTCAGCCTCCCAAGTATCTGGGACTACAGGCACAAGCCACCATGCCCAGCTAATTTTTTGTATTTTTGGTAGAGATGGGGTTTTACATGTTGGCCAGGCTAGTCTCGAACTCCTGACCTCAGGTGATCCACCTGCCTCAGCCTCCCAAAGTGCTGGGATTACAGGC
>NW_012117921.1:710033-714671 GCF_000951035.1 Colobus angolensis palliatus | reverse complement strand
GTAATGATTCCAAGCCTTTAGTCCAAACCTGCACCGTGAAGGACTCCGAGGAGGTGCCCTGATTCCACTTAGCTTTGGCCAGATCATATTCACCCGTAAGATGCTGGGCCTTTAAGATAAAGAAGGAAAATGTTCCCTTACCAGGCCTAAGGCATCCTAGCCTACTCTCCTGTCGTAAGCTCCTGTTAGATAAGAAACCCAAACCTCGGGCTCCAAGCCAGCAATCGCGGGGTCAGGCGATTGTTTAACCAGTTTCATTGTTGTGTGAACAAAATGTACCACTGCAGCAGTTTCTGGAATTTGATCTCAGAGGGACCAGCTCTACTCTCACCTCTGCCTGGTGGCCTGAACAGTAAAAACAGCTGATTAAGCATCCTAGTACTCTTTCCTCTGGCTCCTCTCTGGTCCTCCAGGAGCAAAGGATGGCTAAGCTCCAAAACAGGCTGGGAGAATCAGTGTCATTTCAGGAAGTAGACAAGAAAGACATCAAAGGAGAATGACGGGAGTATGATTAGGAGCTACAGGAGACAAACACCCACGTGGCTTTTCCTCTGGGGTCCTCTATTGTTTGCAAAAACCACAATATTAAGACACTCTGTCCATTGTGGGGATCATGGAAAAGAAAAGAATTTTAATATTCTGAGTTTTAGTTTTCATGTTAACACAAATCAAAATATAAAATCCATCCTCCCTTTTTCCTTTCAGTATCCACATTTTTTGTCTGTTTGTTTTGTTTTGTTTTGCTTGAGACGGAATCTCATTCTGTCACCCAGGCTAGAGTGCAGTGGTACGATCTCAGCTCACTGCAACCTCTGCCTCCCAGATTCGAGCTCTTCTCACATCTCAGCCTCCCAAGTATCTGGGACTACAGGCACAAGCCACCATGCCCAGCTAATTTTTTGTATTTTTGGTAGAGATGGGGTTTTACATGTTGGCCAGGCTAGTCTCGAACTCCTGACCTCAGGTGATCCACCTGCCTCAGCCTCCCAAAGTGCTGGGATTACAGGCATGAGCCACCAGACCTGACTCCACATATGTATTCATACCTATTTTTAATCTCAGAATAACTTACCCAGAAGCCTCAACCATCCAGAACTAAAATTTATGAACTTTGACTCATGCAGCAAACATTTAGGCCCTCATTTTGAATCTCTCACATTTCTTTCTGCTTTTTTTTTTTTTTTTGAAGGGGTGGGGCAGGGTCTCTGTCACCTTAGCTGGAGTTCAGTGGCACGTGAATAGCTAGGTCTACCGGATAAGCCACCATGCCCGGATAATTCTTTTATTTTATTTGTTGGTAGAGATAGGGTCTCACCATGTTGCCCAGGTTGGTCTCGAACTCCTGGGCTCATGCGATCCTCTGGCATCTGCCTCCCAAAGTGCTGGGATTACAGGTGTGAGCCACTGCACCCGGCCCATTTCATTTTTAATTCTTATTAAAATTATATTTTTAAACGTATCCCAAATATCCTGTATTGATCTCTATTATCTGCTGGCCCTGGGCTGGGCATTAAAGAGATTGATAGACAATTAAGACATCGTCCTCATGCCCTAAGAGCTCACAATCCAGTTGAAAGCTACACGTCTGCAATTTACCACGTGACAAGTCAGACTAGGCCAAGAGACAATAATGACAATAAAAACCCAATCGATTCTCCTAAGTCTGATTAGAGGATTTCTCCAACCAATAACAGATTAGAGTCAGAAAATTCACATGCAGGGAAACTGTTTGAGATGGCTGACAGCCTGGAAGGAGGGGAAGAAACACAAAACCAACAACTCAGAAACACAACAGCCTGGGACCGGCTAGTGTAGAGGCAAGTGTCTCACAGGCCTCTGTAGTCCCCTGAAGACATCCCTATTTTAATATGGTTGTAAAATAATATTTGTAATAATTACAGTAAGAGTTATTGCTGAGTGCTGTACTGAGTGCTTCAGGATAGACTATATCCTTTAGTCCTCACAACCACCCTGTGAGATTGATGTCACTCCTCCACTCCAGTTGAAAGACTTGTAGCTCAGCAAGGGCCCTCAGCTGCTAGGTGTGTGGTCAGAATTTGAACCCAGGTCTGTCTCCCTTTCCACTCTGTCCCTGAAGTGATGCTCATGGTTATAACTTCAAAAACACCTGAGAGGTGGCAAGGGCTGGGCAAGGTGATTCATGCCTATAATTCCAATACTTGGAATCCAAAGGGGGAGGATCACTTGAAGCCAGGGGTTTACGACCAGCCTGGGCAACATAAGGAGAACCCAGCTTTACACAAAATTTAAAAATTACCTGGGTGTGTTGGTACATGTCTGTAGTCCTAGCTACTCCAGGAAGCTGAGGTGGGTAGATTGCTTGGGTCTGGGAGGTCGAGGCAGCAGTGAGCCACGATCGTGCCACTGCACTCCAGCCTGGGTGACAAAGCCAGAACTTGTCTCAAAAAAAAAAAAAAAGAATTGGTAAGAATATCATCTAATTCAATGTCCTCAAAGAAAGGTATAAATTTTAGGAAGATTTCCACCAAATATTGCCCCCATAAGACTGTCGTGTGTAGGGTTTTGTAGAAGCAGAGCCTCAGACAGGGATCCAGGCATATGATTTATTGCAGCAGTCTCTCCAGAAAGATCTATAAGGGTCTGAAAGTGCATAAGGGAAAGGAGCCAAACAGATCTGTGGTCCCAGGTAAAGTCTAGCCCTGTCCGGATTCACAGTGGATGGGTGGGGTCTTCTGGAGCATAAATAATATTGCAGAATTATCCTCTCCCCACCTTAATGCTCCCTTATTTATTTATTTATTATTTATTTATTGGAGATGGAGTCTCGCTCTGTTGTCCAGTCTGGAGTGCAATGGCACCATCTTGGCTCACTGCAACGTCCGCCTCCCGGACTCAAGCAATTTTCTTGCCTCAGCCACCAAAGTAGCTGGGATTACAGGCATCTGCCACCATGCCCAGCTAATTTTTGTATTTGTGGTAGAGACGGGGTTTCACCATGTTGGCCAAGCTGGTCTTAAACTCCTGACCTTAGATAATCCACCCGCCTCGGCCTCCCAAAGTGATGGGATTACAGACATGAGCCACTGCGCTTGGCCAGTGCTCCTCCTTGTAAAAATCAGGGTCTCACTCTGTCACCCAGGCTGGAGTACAGTGGCACAATCTTGACTTACTGTAGCCTCAACTTCCTGGGCTCAAGCAATCCTCCCACCTCAGCCTCTCGAGGAGCTGGGACTACAGGTGTGCACCACCACGCCTGGCTGATTTTGTTTATTTTTTGTAGAGATGAGGTCTCCCTAGGTTGCCCAGGCTAGTCTCGAACTCCTGGCCTCAAGTGATCCTCCTGACTTGGCCTCTGAAAGTGCTGAGATTATAGGCATGAGCCACCGTGCCCAGGGCTGACCTTTTGTTTTTCCACATCAGTCCATCCTTTGACTGTGGGCTGCCAAAGGATATAAGGGAGTGGGTGAGTATAAGGGAGTAGGAGAGGCAGCACCCATCATCTGAGGGCAACTCTCAGGAGGAGAGGGGCACCCATGAGCTGTTAGCAGCCAACCCCCATGCTGCAGAAGTGGGTGTGCTGAGCCAGGGAAGGGGATCTGGGCAGAGCACCAAAACTGCATCCATCCAAACAGTCAGGCCAGGTTATAATCATCTGTTTATGGCTCTGCTTCCCCCACTATTTGGTGAGCTTCTTGAAGGAGGGGAGAGTGTCTTACTTACTGTTATATCCTAGCTCCTAGCACAGTGCCCAGCACATAGTAGGCACTCTATACTTGCCAGCAGAATGATAAACAGGAGAAAAATTGTCATGGCTCTCAAACAGGTAAACTGTAGTCGTCTGGGGAAAAGTGCTGATCAAAAGAGGCGTCACTGGGCATAGGGCCACACTGAACCACATGGGTGGTTGGGCAGAAAGACTCACTGAAAACAGCCTACAGCCTTCCCGTAGCCAGCAGAGCAGAATTTCCTGAGAATGCAGATCTGTTTATCTAAGCAGTACTTCTGCTTCCCCACTTAGGGAGAGCATAGCACATCCAAAAGAACCTTTTGATGGCTTCTTACAAGCAAGAGACATCTGCGCTGTCACTGAGAATTAATTGTAGAAAGTCTAGCCTAAGGAAATGCTCAAGTTTCTCCTTTTTGCTACCAGATTTGGTATAAGCAGGCATCGAACTGGCAGATGATTGGTGATATGTTCCCCACACCTCTCCAAATGGCCTACTTTTGCAAGCAACGTCCCACCTTTAAATGAAGCTGCTAGCAAATGCGAAATGCTGCCTATGTTCTTTTGCCAAGTTGCAGTATCAGGCTTATAAGTGAAATACAGTACAGGCGACCTCTAGAATCTGCATGCCTGCTACTACTCCCATAAAGTATAAAACCTTTGTATTCTAGAAGCTTACACATTGGGATGTATTTTCCACACTTGTCAAATATCAAGAAAGATGCATGATATCATCTGACTTCTTCTTTCTTTCTTTCTTTTTTTTCCTATAATATTGCTCCTATTTCTTTCTTTTTTTTTTTTTTTATACTTTAAGTTCTAGGGTACATGTGCATAGCGTGCAGGTTTGTTACATATGTATACTTGTGCCATGTTGGTGTGCTGCACCCATCAACTTGTCAGCACCCATCAATTCATCATTTATATCAGGT
>NW_012117921.1:701673-708333 GCF_000951035.1 Colobus angolensis palliatus | reverse complement strand
GAGATACGGCCTTGCTCTGTCTCCCAGGCTGGAGTGCAGTGGCACAATCTCGGCTCACTGCAACCTCTGCCTCCTGGGTTCAAGTAATTCTTCTGTCTCAGCCTCCCAAGTAGCTGGGATTACAAGCATGTGCCACCACACCTGGCTAATTTTTGTGGTTTTTTTGGTAGAAACGGGGTTTCACCACGTTGGCTGGGCTAGTCTCAAACTCCTGACCTCAAGTGATCCGCCCACCTTGGCCTTCCAAAGTGCTGAGATTACAGGCCTGCACCCAGCCTCATCTGACTTCTGAATATGGTAGTGAGTGTGGACATCAGATGTAATAAGGAAGCTGGTTTTACACCAGAAATTACGAGATCAAGGACATGGAGGGTGATGTGATGGGAGAGGAGGTGAGAACTATTTCACTAGGTCTCCATTGAGAAAACTAAGAAAATAATAATAAGAATTAGTGGAATTCTTGAGGTAAAGGTGAGTTTGGGGCTAGAAAATGCACGTATGTGCCCCAGATCTCTGATAGGTTCTGCTAGAACGATGGCAGTGTTGATGCCATTGCACCTGCCTGGTTGCAGGTGGGTGTGCCCTGCCTATGCTGGCATATTCTGGCTGGGCTCCCATAGGAACACAATGTAGAACATCAGTGGACTTATCCAGATAGTTTGTCTTGGCCAGGACCTGTTATTAAGGGAGATGTGTGGGGTGGGAATGCTGGCAAAAGAAGAAGAAACAAAAAGTAAACTATACGGACTGGTTACCTACAGAGAGGTAGAAAACAGATGCTCACCTGCAGATTTATTTTGTTTGCCCACAGTTTGTTGCTTTTTAAAATTTTGAATTAGTTGCCAATTTAAATAATTAAGACATTTCACATAAATATCCAGACTTTTCCCTTCCTCTTGAAAAGTCTAATCACATTCCTGCATGGCATGGCTTGGCTGGGCTGGGAGCTACTATCCCCTCTGTACACTAGGCAAGACCATGGGCTCACTCATACAAATGGCCTGACCCCCATGGGTGCTTGAATTTGAGACTCCTGATACTTTGAGTGAATGTTGTGGATAGTTGCTTAGTTTATTTTATAATATATATTGTGAAAGGCCCAGGCATGGTGGCTCATGCCTGTAATCCCAGCACTTTGGGAGGCTGAGGCAGGAGGATCATCTGAGGTCGGGAGTTTGAGACCAGCCTAACCAACATGGAGAAACCCCATCTCTGCTAAAAATACAAAATTAGCCGGGCGTGGTGGTGCATGCCTGTAATCCCAGCTACTCAGGAGGCTGAGGCAGGAGAATGGCTTGAACCCGGGAGGCGGAGGTTGCGGTGAGCTGAGATCACGCCATTGCACTCCAGCCTGGGCAACAAGAACGAAACTCCGTCTCAAAAAAATAGTGGTAAAATATACATAACAAAATTTACCATTGTAACCATTTTTAAGGGTACAGTTCAGTGGCACTAAGCATATCCATGCTACTGTGCTACCATCACCACCATCCATCTCAGAACCTTTGTCATTCTCCAAAATGGATATTCTGTACCCATTAAACGGTAACTCTCCATTCCCCACAGTCTCCAGCCCCTGGCAACACCATTCTGCTTTCTATTTCTGTGAATCCGACTACTCTAGGTAACTCATGTAAATGGAATCATATAGTATTTGTCCTTTTCTGACTGGCTTATTTCACTTAGCATAATGTCTTTAAGTTTCCCTGTTGCATAGTTTCTGGTTCAGATCATTCTGGTGCTCACTTTACAGATGAAGAAGCTGAGGCCCCAAGGGAGCCTGCCAGGGCAGAGGTAGGATTGGATCCTGGATCTCCTGCTCAGGACACTCTCCTCAACGTTGCCCTGTTGAGGTAAACTGAGGAACGGAGAGACTGATATGGCAGAACAGGAGGATATTTATTTTAAGGTATGCACCAGCCCAGTGGATTCACATCCAAAAAGCTGAGCATTGAACAAAGACAGAGCGGGGTTTTTATAAGCGGGCTTACAAAAGCAAAATAAAGGCAGTTAATCATATAGGGCCTAACTTGTGGCCTTGCATAGCTGGTGGCCCTGCAGCTGAGTCCAAATTAAAACAAGAACTGGCTAAGTACAGGCATGTGTAAAACATAGTTATGCTTAAGAAGCCGGGGAAAGGAGTAACAGGAAACGAATTTGTCTTTCTCTCTCTTTTTTTTTTTCCTTTCAGCCTTGCTCTGGAGGGAGGAGTGGGTGTCTGGAGCCCATTCCTGTGGCCTTGGCTTTTCGGGCAGCATTATCTTGTAACTGTCCTTGAAGTGAGCTGCTAAGCAGAGGAAAATTTGCTTCTTTTCTTTTTAACCCTTGCCTTGCCTGTTACTTTTCCTGGAGTGAATGAATATTTATTTTTAAATTTCTGCCTCAGCCCTTCTGAGGGCCAGAATCTCACCTTTCTTTTCTAGTAATGCAAGTGAGGGCAATGTGTTCATCACAGCAGCAAAGCCATCCTTGTTCATACACGTTGTAGAGTTTCCCTTCTCTGTTTGCCAACTTGAAGGGTTGCCCGACATTAATCTGGGAAGGAAAAAAGAGCTTCCTCCTAATCAGAACAGCAATGAACACTAATAACCCATTCTCCTTCTAAGAGCCAAATTTTAAAAAGCCCAGTAGCAATAAATTAACAAAAAAGATAAACTCATCATTTCCCCTCCACGTATTTTTAGCTAACCCTTGAACCCAAAGAGGATTTTACCAATGGCTCTCTAGGAATTGGAATTGTCACACCACTCTCCTGTTGCCAGGAAATGAGGAGAGCCGTCCTCATCCACATCTGCAGTACCTAGAATAGCCCCCTCTGGCTCTCCAGAGATTGATTCATTAGGCAGGGTTGTGTTTAGGTGACGCCCACACACGAGAGCATTCACAGGAGCCATCATTTCTCAGTGAATGCGGTCCTGTAAATGCTGGCGATCCTGTACCAGTGCTGATTAGCAAGTTGCTGCAACACCTCCGCATATTTTTTTTTTTCCTGCTTCTCACTCCCCTGCTTTGTCAAAATGAACAAGAAGGAAGCATGATTGGGCTGTGCACCGAGGCGGCAAGGAAGCCCTGGATGACCCTCTTAACAGGTTCATTTCTTCTTGAGCAAGCTTGTTAAAAGTTAGCATTGCTTAACACAGGCTAATTGGCTTCCCTTTCATTTTCTTCCATCCAAGTTTCTATCGGGAATCTTCCTCAGAATAAAATGCCAAGTTAGTTAGGCACTTTCTTATTTTAGTCTTGAGATTACGTTCTTGCTTCAGGAAAGAGTCAAGTTTAATTTTACTTCCAAATCAGTCCCTCCTCGTTACTCTAATCAACAAGACTTTTCTTGGCTGGGAGGTAGGGGTAGGGGAGGAAAGGAAGGGAGGAAAAAAAGCAAGAAAAGCAACCTCCTAAACATCAACAATCATTTTTCTTGCATGTAAGATTATCAACTACTATAGATATAAACATTGTGGTCTAGCACTTCTTTATTTATGACTGTGGGAATGAAAATAACTTGGTACTTAACCAATTATTTTTAAGAGGTGGTAGCACAGTATTTCTTTGAATGTCGAAGAACAGAAGTAGAGCCTTTAAGAATTTCTTCCATCTGCCAGCCTGAATACTGACTGGGTAGAGATTTAAACAGCATGCATGCGATAGAATTGGCCTCATTGCCCCATCTGTAGAACACAAGCTGGTGAAATCCAGCGTGTCTGTGTGACATGCAATTAGCTCAATCCTGTTTCTCCAGCCAGGGCACCACTTCACTGTTTGGCCATGGGATGGAGAACACCTTTGCTGGGTGGCAGGACTGACCCTGCTGTAAATAACGACATTTATAGGAGTGAGCACTTCGGATGCCCTGGGAATGACAGTGTGTTAGAAGGCGAAACACTACATAATGAGGTTGATTGGGAATGCCTTTCAACAGCAGTTTGCTCATTTTAGGGACTTCTTGTCACAGGGATAAACAGGAGGCAAAATCTGGGGTATTGGTTTTGTGGTTTCAAATGTCTATGTGAGTTGGAAACTGCTCAAAATGGAAACGGGCTCTTTCTGGAGGTAGCACAGACATCACTTCGAGAGGAGATCCAGAGATGATTAAGATACAGTCCTCGACCCAAGGAGCTCCAAGATTTGTAGGGGAGGCAGACGAGTCACTGAAATTGAAAAAATAAAACATCTCGCTGGCTGGGAGTGTGCTCTTGACAAGAAGAAATCAATCTCTAGACTGATTCTCTTCCTATTGCTGAGACTAGTGGGGGAGAGAGCCCTGCCTTAGAATTTGATTTGGCCCAGGGTCAAGAAAATCTCAAGGTCATGGGTCCTTGTATAGCTGAAGGGGGGATGGGGGTGGGTCAATGACTCTGCTGTTGGAGAAGGCACTGAGGTAAGGCCAGTTTTTTATGTACCAGGTCCCCAGGTGTGCTCTAGAAATTGCAGAAACAGAACGAAGCATAAGATTTGCAAACAAACAAATACACTCCACACGTTGGAAGCAGGAGAAATCTTGGCATATTATGCTGTTTTGGAGTGAGGGAGTTTTTTCTCTTTCTTTATATAGATTCAGGCAGGATTGCGTCTGAGACCAGAACTACATCTGAATCACTGTAAGCTGCTGGGAGGGAGATATGACTGTGCCCTGTACAGGGGTCTCAGGGTGGAGAATCACTCTGAAGGGTTAAAGGTGAGGCCCTTGGAAAAGGATGAATCCTGAAGCAGGAAGCAAAGCTAGCTGCTTCAATGCACTTTTGATGGGGTTAGCACTTTTTATTTTCCTAGGATTCTGGGAATGATTCATTTAGCATTCAGTGTTAAGGTTCTTCCCTCCCCACATTTCAATTTCATATACATTTTCACTTCCATCTAAAATGTCAGAAAAGCCTGTTACATGTAACACAGCCTGTGTCACTGTATTGTGGAGAATGTAGGGACAGGGCAGCAATGGGAGAATTGGCCTGGCCTGCATCAGCTCTCTGCGGAGGTCAGCTTGATGACAGTGATCCTGGGACGTCAGTCAGCCCCACTCCCTGGACCTGTTTTCTCCAAATTACCAGGGAAAGGTGAGCCTTAAAAAGAAGATCATGGGCTGGGTGCAGTGGCTCACACCTGTAATCCCAGCACTTTGGGAGGCCGAGTCAGGTGGATCACCTGAGGTCAAGAGTTCAAGACCAGCCAGGGCAACATGGTGAAACCACATATCTACTAAAAATACAAAAATCATCTGGGTGTGGCGGTGCGTGCCTGTAATCCCAGCTACTTGGGAGGCTGAGGCAGGAGAATCACTTGAACCTGGGAAGCGGAGGTTGCAGTGAGCTGAGATCATGCCACCACACTCCAGCCTGAGTGACAGTGAGACTCTGTCTCAAAAAAAAAAAAAAAGAGGATCGGGAAACACTTGGGTCACATCACAAATACTCACAAAACAGGGCAAGTGCATTCTTAGAGTTTTCTAAGCAGAGAGGTTTTAACTATTCCTCTTCACCCCCAATTCCCCTGCCCTATTTGCACTGGGCAATTGCAGCCACAATTCTGTTATCCCTGGGAGTCCCACAAAGCTATCTCAGCCACCGGCTAGCAGGTCCTCATTCCTTCTCTGCTGCTTTTGTTCCAGTAGCATTGCCCCATTCACTGTCCGTGTCAAACGCACCCACGTTGGGCTGCCCACATCTGTTGCTGCAAATACACTGCAAACTGACCTGCCTCTCCTCTGTCCCAAGTCCCTCAAGGAATTCAGCACTTGGTTTGGCCCCTCCTTAGAAGCCCGCCTCTCCAGCTCTCAGGCAGGAGGCTGTGGCAACTGACATGGAAGAGAATCAGGGAGGCAGACACTGTTAGTCCTTAGAAGAGTTCCTTTTCTTATGCATTGACTTCCATTAAAGTTCAAACTTTAACACAGACCATATTTTCCTTCCTATGGTCCCAAGACCCTCCATGATCTGAATCCCATCTTCTTTTCCAGCCGCATCTCTCCCCACCCCCTTCACTCTCTTGTGTCTCCCTAAACCTGCCATGCTGTCTCTCACATGCTAGTCTTTGTAAATACTGCTCCCTCGCCTGGCAGACTTTTCCTTTAGCCTTGCCCACTTTCCCCTTATTTGGACTGAGTCCTACCCATCCTTCTGGCTTCAGCTGTGATACCACTTTTTGTAGGAAGCTACCCCTGTCTACTCCCAATATCAGAGAAGGTTGCTCTTTTGTGCTTCCAGGGTACCCTATGCCACCATCCAAATGATATCACTTAACACCATAATGTCTGTTGACTTTTCATCTCTCCTGTCACACTGTGGAACTATATCTTATACTGATTTAAAAAAAATTCTTTTTAGAGACAGGGTCTTGCTCTGTCACCCAGGGGGAGTGCAGTGGCACAATAATAGCTCACTCCTGGGCCCAAGTGATCCTCTGGGCTCAGCCTCCTGAGTAGCTAATCTTTCTTTCTTTCTTTCTTTCTTTCTTTCTTTCTTTCTTTCTTTCTTTCTTTCTTTCTTTCTTTCTTTTTCTTTCTTTCTTTTTCTCTTTCTTTCCTTCTTTCTTTCCTTTCTTCCTCCCTCCCTCCCTCCCTCTCTCCCTCTCTCTCTCTCCCTCTCTTTCCTTCCTTCCTTCCTTCCTCCCTTCCTTCCTTCCTTCCTTCCTTCCTTCCTTCCTTCCTTCCTTCCTTCCTTCTTTCTT
>NW_012117921.1:674279-701623 GCF_000951035.1 Colobus angolensis palliatus | reverse complement strand
CCTTCCTTCCTTCTTTCTTTTCTTTTCTTTTCTTTTCTTTTCTTTTCTTTTCTTTTCTTTTCGTAGAGACAGAGTCTTGCTATGTTGCTTAGGTTGGTCTTCAACTCCTGGCCTCAAGTGATCCTCCCACCTCTGCCTACCAAAGCGCTGGGATTACAGATGTGAGTCACTATGCCTGACTGGTTTTATTTGTCATTTTATTGCAAGAGAACAAGAGGTGCTAATTGATTGTTGAACGGATGGTGACACATTGCCTGGGACCAAACTTGTATGCCTTGAGTCTCTTCTTTTAAGACAAGTTTTTCTCCAAGAGGGAACGTGTCCCCCATTGCACTTAGGTTCCTGATAGACTTAACTCATTGGTCCTCTGACCTGAGTTTTAGAGACTCCTCCTATATATGGATCTATTAGAGATAGGAAAAAAACAAAGGATTTTTTTTGTTGTTGTTGTTTATTTGTTTGTTTTGGGTTTTTGTTGTTGTTGTTTTGTTTTTTTGAGACAGGGTCTCACTTTGTCACCCAGGCTGGAGTGTAATATTGAAACCATGGCTCACTATATCCTCAACTTCCAGAGTTCAACGATCCTCCCACCTCAGTCAGCCAAGTAGCTGAGCCTACAAGCATGCACCACCATACATGGCTAATTTTTGTATTTTTTGTAGAGACAGGGTTTTGCCATGTTGCTTAGGCTGGTCTCAAACTCCTGAGCTCAAGCGATCTGCCCACCTCAGCCTCCCAAAGTGTTGGGATTATAGGTGTGAGCTACCATGCCCGGCCAACCAAAGTGTTTTTTCCTACTCCCACCCACCACAACACTTCTGACACCAGATGTGTGGGTTTTTTCCCCACACACCAAGCAATTCTGACACCAAATTATCCATCAGACACCAACTAGATGCCTTATAATTTAATTCAATTCAATTCCAACACTGTCTGCCTGGGCACAGCATCAGATCCCACAGGTTCAGGGCTCAGTCTCAGAAGACTGCCCCCCACTTCCAATGCCAGTTATGAACCCTACATTGTGACCTGTGCTTCTGACCAACCGGAATCAAGGTTCCTAGAACTCTCTCCTTGGGTTAGATTAATTTGCTAGGATGGTTCACAAAACTAAGGGAAACACTTTCCTTACATGTATTGGTTTAATAATAAAGGGTACAGATGAGCAGTCAGATGGAAGAGACACACAGGGCAAAGCATACGGGAAGGGGCACGGAGCTCCGTGCTCTCTCCAGCACTCCACCCCCCAGGCATCTCCATAGGTTCAGCTACCCAGAACCTGCTTCTGAACCCAGTCCTTTTGGGTTTTTATGGAGGCTTCATTATGGAGGCATAGTGATCAAATCATTGGCCATTCATGACCAACTTAACCTTCAGTTCATCTCCCTTTCCTGGAGGCTGGGGGGATGGGACTGAAAGTTCTAACTCTAGAATCCTGCCTTGGTCTTTCTGGTGACCTGTCACCATTCTGAAGCTCTCTAGTGGCCCCCAGCCACCAGTCATCTCAAATAGCATACAAAAGACACTCTTACCACCCAGGAGATTCCAAGGTTTTAGGAACTGTGTGCCAGGAACCAGGGGCAGAGACAAAATATAAATTTTTTATTATATCACTAGATCACAGCATCTGATAGGGATGCACCACCACAATGCTTCCCAAACTTTAATTTGGGTAGGAATCACCTGGGATCCTGTTGAAATGCAGATTCTGGCTCAGTAGTTGGGACAGAGCCTGAGATGCTGATACTGCTGGTTGGGGACTCACACCTTGAATGGTCAGACACAAAAGTAATTGTCTTGTGCAGTCTCTTTAAACTGATTCCAGAATTCTAACATAAAAGAACTGGGAAAAGTTGAAAATAATGGAGGGAACTTTCTAGGAGTTTTATTTCTTATAACGTTTGGTTTTATTAAGAACAGAAGTTTCGGTGGAGCACGGTGGCTCACTCCTGTAAACCCAGCACTTTGGGAGGATCACATGAGCCCAGGAGTTCAGAACTAGCCTGGGCAACATGGTGAGACCCCATCTCTATAAAAAAATACAAAAAAAATTAGCCAGGTGTGGTGGCACAGGCCTGTAGTCCCAGCTACTCTGGAGCCTGAGGTGGGAGGTTCGTAAGCCCGGGAGGTGGAGGTTGCGGTGATCCACCACACTCCAGCCTGGGTAATAGAGTGAGACCCTGTTTCAAAACAAACAAACAAAACAACACAACATAAGTTTTCCTTTTTAAGTGCATGTGACCACCACTGTAGGTGGGCTCTGCTTACTCCTATAACCAATCCTCTTCTCCCTTGTCTGTCTGACACAGAGGCTGCTAAGGCTCCAATGGCCACTTTCTCAGCCTCCCTTGCTGCTCAGGATGAAATACGTAGAGCTGGAGAAGAGACATGGTTAGCCTTTGTGTCCTGCCTTAAATGATAATGTGATGGCCATTATCTGGATTCTTCATGGAATTTCAGCAGTTCCAAGGTGCCAGGCCAGTGTCTGGGATTCTCTTAGCCTTTCGCTTTTTCCCCTGGGAGTCAGACAGCTGCTGGAACTCGGCCAAAACAAACCTCTCTGAATACCACCAAAAATCGGGTCAGTTTCACGTCTCCTTGATCATAATTTTTTCTGCAGTTGGTTTGTTTGAATCAGAATTATATTACATTTTTGGTCATTTTAAACAATACTGAACATCTTAAACTCCAGACTTTTTTTTTTTTTTGAGACCGAGTTTCACTCTTGTTGCCCAGGTTGGAGTGCGATGGCCTGATCTCGGCTCACTGCAACCTCTGCCTCTCAGGTTCAAGCGATTCTCCTGCCTCAGCCTCCTGAGTAGCTGGGATTACAGGCATGCGCCACTATACCTGGCTAATTTTGTATTTTTAGTAGAGATGCAGTTTCTCCGTGTTGGTCAGGCTGGTCTCGAACTTCTGACCTCAGGTGATCCGCCCACCTAGGCCTCCCCAAGTGCTGGAATTACAGGTGTGAGCCACAGCACCCGGCCCTACACTTCTTTTTATGAGATAAAAATAAATCCCTGTTTAAGCCAGCCTTACTAGAGTTTTATGATCCTTGCATTCAAACTGTAATACAGTATGCAGTTTCTCACAAATTTCTTCTTCTTTTTTTGTTTTACAGGCAGGGTCTTGCTATGTTGTCCAGGCTGGTCTCAAACCCCTGGCCTCAAGTGATCCTCCCGCCTCAGCCTCCCAAAGTGCTGGGATTACAAGCATGTGCCACCACATCCAGACAGAATGCAATTTTTAAAAATTAATGTTTATATTCTCTCATTAGCAAACTGATATACACTGCTTACAGAAATCTAAAAATATTTAAAAAGTAGAAATGGGGGAAAAATTAGAGCCCCAGTCACCAAAGTACTCTTAACATTTTGACATATTTTCTTCCACTGTTGTGCAGTTGTGATAATGTGGTACAACAAATTTGTGTCCTTTTTTGTTTACCATTAAAATAAACACCTTAAGGATTTCTTTTTGGAATGATGAAAATATTCTAAAATTTATTGTGGGAATGATTGCATAACTCTATGAATATACTAAAAATAATTGAATTGTAACTCTCAGTAGGTGAATTGTACGGCATATAAATTATTTATCTCTCTCCTATACATATGTTTTAAGAGACAGGGCCCAGGCTGGAGTTAAGTAGTGTGATCACAGCTCACTGCATCCTTGAACTCCTGGACTCAAGCAATTCCACAATAAAGCTATTAAAAAAAAATTTTTTTAAATAAGCATTTTCAGGCTGGGCATGGTGGCTCATGCCTGTAATCCCAGAACTTTGGGAGGCTGAGGCGAGTGGATCACGAGCCTAGGCTGTTGCCCAGGCTGGAGTGCAGTGGCACGATCTCTGCCCACTGCAACCTCCGCCTCCTGGGTTCAAGTGATTCTCCTGCCTCAGCCTCCGAGTAGCTGGGACTACAAGCGTGTGCCACCATGCCCAGCTAATTTTTTGTATTTTTAGTAGAGGCAGGGTTTCACCATGTTGGCCAGGCCGGTCTCGAACTCTCGACCTCAAGTGATCCACCCACCTCGGCCTCCCAAAGTGCTGGGATTACAGGCTTGAGCCACCACGCCCAGCCTCTGGTGCTTTTTTGTACCTAGAATTAGCTCCTCCAATATTGTGCCAAAGTGTAACATTGCTTAAGCATTTATTGAGTACTTGCTACAAGTCAGGTGTGGACCACACTAAGTACATTACGCACATTATTTCCTCAAATTCTTAATCACCCTAAGAGGCCTATTCTACCTACCCTTGAAAATTGAAACTAAAAATCAGGGAGGACAACTAACTCACCTGAGGTCACAGGGCCGATAAAGAGAGGAGCCGGGTGCCTACACAGCTCTGCCTGGTCCCTGAGGCCATAGTTATTACATTCCTTTGTCAGATGGTAATTTTTTAGAACCTTGCTAAGTTTCAAAGGCAAAAATGCTATCCTCTTCTAAATTGTTTCCATGGTGTTGGACACTTCTTTGTGTTTGCTAAACTAGATACATTTCTCTGCTATAAATTAGCTGTTTCCCAGAGTTGGCTATACAATTGGAAAAGTGAATAAAATGCGACCTATGGCTTGTCACCATAGTTAGAAAGAAAAATGTCAGAGAGTTTCCTTGTTTGACACCTGCTCAAATATGGAAGCACCTTTAATGAGAGCTGACATGACTTGGGGGATTTCCTAACCATCGTGCTCTTAACACAGGTGCCTCGTTCTCCCATTGGTTCCTTCCACCTGGCTGAGCCCAGATACCAATCTGTGAGAGCAGCACAGGGCAAGGGAAGGCTCCCTGCAAGGGAGGGCTGCGGGCTAGGCTTGCCCTTCAGGGTACTTTTTTGGTTCTTTCCTGAAGCAGGAGGCCTCACTTGGAGTATTGCTTTGCTCCTAAGTTACTTAACCAAACAGCGACTTATTTTCCACAGTTATGTAGACAAACAACACGATGATGAAAATACCAAGCACAGCAAGCTTCAAGCCCACTGGGAAACCTTCTTCTTTCCAGCTCTCAATAGTCTGGTCTTCCACGCAGTAGCCTCTCTCTTTGGTGATAGTCCCATATGTGATTCTGGTGCTTGGTGCTTTTGCAGCCCACCTGTGAAAACATCAGCGGCTGTTAGGATTGGACAGCTCCGGTGTACCTGAACACCCCCTTAAAGTATGTCTTGAAGCCCAAGGGTGCAGTCATGGTGGGGATTTAGAGATAGCCTCTTCTCACTAAAAACCTATGCTAATTTCTTCTTCTTCTTTTTTCTTTTTTCTTTTTTTTTTGAGACAGAGTCTTATTCTGTTGTCAGGCTGGAGTGCAGTGGTACAATCACAGCTCACAGCAGCCTCAACCTCCTGGGCTCAAGACATCCTCCCACCTCAGCCTCTTGAGTAGCTTGGACCACAGGTACATGCCACCACACCCAACTAATTTAAAAAAAAAAAATGTGTAGGCCAGGTGCAGTGGTTCACGCCTGTAATTCCAGCACTTTGGGAGGCCAAGGCAGGCAGACTGCTTGAGCCCCGGAGTTTGAAACCCTGTCTCTACAAAACATATAAAAGTTAGCTGAGAACGAGCCGGGCGCGGAGCCTCACGCCTGTAATCCCAGAATTTTGGGAGGCCGAGGTGGGTGGATCACGAGGTCAGGAGTTCAAGACCAGCTTGGCTAACATGGTGAAACCCCGACTCTACTAAAAACACAAAAATTAGCCAGGTGCGGTGGCGCACGGCTGTAATCCCAGCTACTCAGGAGGCTGAGGCAGGAGAATTGCTGGAACCCAGGAGGCGGAGGTTGCAGTGAGCTGAGACTGTGCCACTGCACTCCAGCCTGGACAACAAGAGTGAAACTCCATCTAAAAAAAAAAAAAAAATTAGCCGGGCATGGAGGCTGAGATGGGAGAATCAGTTGAGCCCAGGAGTTCGAGGCTGCAGTGAGCTATGACTGTGCCACTGCACTCCAGCCTGGATAACAGAATGAGACCCTGTCTCCAAAAAAATTAAAAAATAATTTTTTTTGTAGAGACGAGGACTCACCATGTTGCCCAGGCTGGTCTCGAACTCCTGGGCTCAAGGGATCCTCCCACCTCAGCCTCCCAAAGTGCTGGGATTACGGTGTGAACCACTGTGCCCAGTCTGTAATTTCAACAAGTGATATTAACAGCGTATTGGGGGATGTGAGGTCTCTCAAATCCCACAAAGCATTTCTTCATTGTTTCTGCCCACTTGTGTAGCACTTCTCAATGCCGGCATAAAGCCTGACTTGCCACAGGCCTTGCAGATCCCCAAGTCCCCGCTGGGAAATTGTATAAGTGGATGGGAAGCCTCAGTACTCAGGCCCTCTCCTTCCTCCCTTCTCAGGTACAAACACCACCTTTCAGGGTGGAGACAAAAAGTGCCTTTGCAATCTGCTTATTTTGCACTTAAAAGGGCAAGAGCACTTTCTCAAATTTTTTAGCATGAGCCTTATGTTTCCACTAGTCTAATTCTGCAAAACCTTCTGAAGTTTATTCAGAAGTTAGGAAGCTCTCCAGAAAGCTTTACTTTCTGACTAATACAATTGCCTGTCTTGAGCTTTTAGTTGAACTACCTACTCTTTTTATTCCTTTTTAAAAATTGATACATAATAGATTTACATGTTTTGGGGTATATGTAATTTTATATTACATATATATTTTTTGAGACAGGGTCTAACTCTGTCGCCCAGGCTGGAATGCTCACTGCATTGTAGCCTTGAACTCCTGGGCTCAACTAATCCTTCTGCATCAGCCTCCCAGGTAACTGGGACTGTAGCCACATACCACCATGCCTGGCTAATTTTTAAATTTTTCTGTAGAGACAAGGTCTCACTATTTTGCTTAGGCTGATCTCAAACTCCTGGCCTCAAGTGATCCTTCTACCTCAGCCTCCCAAAGTGCTGGGATTACAGGCATGAGCCACCGTGCCTAGCCAACATGTGCTATTCTGTTACCTTCATATAATGTGTAAAGATCAAATCAGGGCAATTGGGATATCCACCACCTTAAATATTTATCTTCTCTTTATGCTAGGAATGTTTAAATTATTCTCTTCTAGCTATTTTGAAGTGTTCAATGGGTTATTGTTAACTAAAGCCACTCTACTGACCTATTGAACCCTAGGTCTTATTTCTCCTATTTAACTGTATATTTATATCCTTTCTATTTATTTATTTATTTTTTTGAGGCAGAGTCTCGCTCTGTTACCCAGGCTGGAGTGCAGTGGCACCGTGTCGGCTCACAGCAACCTCCGCCTCCCTGGTTCAAGCAATTCCCTTGCCTCAGCCTCCCGAGTACCTGGGATTACAGGTGCATGCCACCACGTCTGGCTAATTTTTTTTGTATTTTTAGTAGAGACGGGGTTTCCCCATGTTGGCCAGACTGGTCTCGACTCCTGACCTCAGGCAGTCCACCTGCCTCAGCCCCCTAAAGTACTGGGATTACAGGCAAGAGCCACCGCGCCCACCCTTACATCCTTTTAAATTTTTTTTTTTTTTTTTTTTTTTTTTTTTTTTTTTTTGCCTCTTGCTTATCTTCCAAGATGCAAATAGAAAGAAATGTTTCCAAATGGCTACATGTCAGGAGACTTGGGTTGTGATCTCAGTCCACTGTGACTTTTGCCCTGTCCTCCCAGTTCTCCTGGGCCTATTTCCTTATCTCTAAATATGAGCAATGAACTAGAAACTTTGGCTTTGAAATTGTTGGATATTACAAATCTTTCTCCTTTCTCGACAGATTATTTTCAGGCTAAACCCTTCACATAAATCTGAACAATGAGTTTTTCCAGAGTTACAGGATGCAATATCAATTTCCACATATGCTAAAAAAACATCATTACCTTCTTCCCTTGGAAGGCTTATAATCCAAGCAATAGGTATCTACAGCTTCGGGTTTAGTGGTGGAAGCCTCGGGCCACTGATAAACAGAAAGAAAATGTCAAGAGGAATTTGTTTCCAATGTCTTGTACAAATGACCTCGGTTTTTATTCTAGAAAAAGTCAGTTCAGTTTTCTTATTTAGAAAAAATCTAGATAAAGTAGCTTGATACTTTATAATACAAACTTGTTTGTCTTTATTCAAGAATTAGCAAAAACATCCAAGTTCCATGGAGTAATATTTTACTTCAGTGACTCTCATGAGAACAATACACATACAAGGGACTAGGGCCACGTGATGAGAACAGCACTCTGTTCTTAAATATCAACTCTATTTTGCTTCTTTATTTGTACTTTATTGCTTGGAGCTCTTCCTTATGAGCATGCATCATTTTCTACAAAGAATAAAGTAATTTTAACAAAACAAGTTGACTATGAACAAGGATTAGAAAATAATTTAGGAAAATGAAATGTTACTTTGTAAAAGAAGTCGGAGCAATTGTGGAGGACTCTCAGGAATGTGAAGATGGGATGTCAGATGATGTTGCTAATTCTATTGATCAAGCACTAAGCTCCATTTACCCATTAACTCACTGAGGCCTCCCAGTGAGCGCCACCTGCGAGGGAACACTCCGCCCCTGTCTAGTAAGCACGATTCTGTTTTGGAAATGAGTCTGAGACAGAAAGGTTAAGTAACTTGCTAGAGGCTCCACAGTATTATTATCAGTGCTTGGACCACTGCACTAGACTTCTCTCTACCCTTCAGTTTCTAAAAATAATTTCCCTGTGTAGGAAATCTTTATTACTCTCATCCACTTAGATCACTCTTCTATGCTATATTTCTTCAGCCCTAATATATACATTTTGTACTGTAGTGTTTTTTTTGTTTGTTTTTGGAGACAGAGTCACCCAAGCTGGAGTGCAGTGGCATGATCTTGGCTCACTGTAACCTCTGCCTCCTGGGTTCAAGCAGTTCTCCTGCCTCAGCCTTCTGAGTAGCAGAGATTACAGGCACGCTCCACCACACCTGGCTAATTTTTGTGTAATATTTTTAGTAGAGACAGGGTTTTGTCGTGTTGGGTAGGCTGGTCTCGAACTCTTGGACTCAAGCAATCTACCCGCCTCAGCCTCCCAAAGTGCTGGGATTACAGGTGTGAGCCACTGTGCCCAGCCCTTATGTTTTATTTATTCATCTAACGAACATTTGTTGCATGCTGCTGAGTGCCAGGCCTGATGCCGGCTGTGAAGATTTCAGAAGGGCTTGCCAAATCGTCCCTATCCAAAACAGCTCACTACCAAGCATGGCTATTTTTTAAGTGTTCTGCACTGGCTTCCTTCTTCCCTAATCAGACCATCTGTTGGATCTCATGGAGCTGTCTCCTATTTCTCTTTAATCAAGCCACAGCATCTAACATTTGGGGCTACTGGTAACTTGCCATCTACTCCTCTGCTGGAAGCCCAGGACCCTTGAACATAAGAGGCGCCTTCTGACACCTGCCGTGCTGTCAGAGCCTGTAGGCTGCAGTGAGTCAGGAACTGGAGAATTCCCAGGAGTGGGAGAAGGAGCTGGGACTAGCGTCAGACAGGGAAAGGACTGACCGAGACCAGGACAGAACAAGAAGCACAGGGAAAGTCAAGAGGAGAGTAATGACCTCAATCCCAAGGTAGCCTGGACTGGAGTGTTTGGAGGGTCCGACAGAAGAGGGGCATTTGTGTTCATCACGGAGCTACCAGGAGAAAGGAGAGCCTGGGTCTTAGCAAGGATGTGGTCAGGACACAACCATAAAGTGGACCCCTCCAGTGAGTGTGGACTATGACCTACGGCAGGCCCAAGGGTCCCAGCCCAGGGTGGGTTGGGGAGGGCATGACTTGCTGTAGCATCACGCACTGCTAGTCACCCTCTACCCAGTACAGGTCACCAATGATGGAACAGCTACAGCCTCCTCCCCTTCCCTTGTACTCCCTGTGCCCCCTTCTTAAACACGTTCTCAACAGTGGTTTAGTGATACCCAAGCAAAACTCTTGCATATGTGGGAAGTTGTGCACCGTGCAAGAGAGCCACATGCAAGGAGCACCTTTCCCCATGTAGACACTGTAGATTTACATACCCTTACCACATACCCTTCCAGGAACAGGGAAGCAAAAGCTCTTGAGGAAGAGATACTTTGAAATTTCCCACAAAGGTGCCATGTGGGCTAGTGTTGGCATGTTCATCAAGAGATATTTCAAGCTATTTCCAAGGATATTGGAAAAATCATTTATAAGCAGATTTTTTTTAAGCTTTTTACTTATGGAAAATTTTAAACATATACAAAAATAGACAATAGTATAATGAACCTCCACATACCCATCACATGCAACTTCTTTTTAGTTCTCTTAAATTTAAAAATACATACATGAAATAAAGCATTTGGGGTAGAAATGCATTGCAAAATCAAATGATAGAATTTTACAGCTCCTAAGCAATCAAATACTCCCCTTGTGCCATAAGGAGATTTAGGCCTTTGATTTCCTTTTCTTTTACAATTTGTTTTCTTTGCTATCAATCATATGTAAAGTTCTCCTGCAGTATGTAGAAGGTGGACATTGTCATTTTCAAAAATGGAGTAATTATGGCCTATCTACCTGATTGTGCAGCTATCAATAATTACTATTATAAAGACCATATAACAGGGAAAACTGTTATTGATTAGTATTAATAAACAGGGTATAATTGTACATAAACAGTGATGTCTACTGTGTAAACATATACTAGATATGCATGTAAACAAAAACTAGAGGTAAATTGAAAAAATAAAATCAGTTTTTGCATCAAGTGGTGTGTTTATGGTTGATTTATATTTCATCTTTTAAAAAATTCCATTAATGCTGTTATAATATGATTTTCACTATAAACAACATTTACAGTGGAGCTAAAAAATATTGGTGTTTATTAAAGCAGTGGCTCAGTGAGGGTAAATGGCACCCAGGAGACACATAATATCTTTGCTCTCTTCTCCTTAGGCCCAGAGCTAGAATCTGCAAAGATGGCTGTTTTAGCAAAGCATTCGGAGCCCAGAGCTGGGGAATACGTGGCCCCCTCTGCTTTTCCACCCTCTTTGCTATGCCCTTGGCATTCAAGTCCAAAAATTCCACCACACTCCCAAGGCCTGAAGCATATTGCTGGCCACAGCTGTAGTTAGTTATAAAAGTAGTAAGTCAGAGATATGCCAATACAACACACTGTGACTGTCTCAGTACAACACTAGCTACCACGTATATGGCATTCCCTGTGCACCAGGCACCATTCTAAGCCTTTTATATCAATAAACTAAATTCATTCTCAAAACCACCCTATGAGAAAGGTGCTTTTATTATGCCCATTTTACAGATGAGAGCCCTGAGGCATAGAACGTTTAAGTAACTTTCCCACACTGACACAGCTGGTGAGGCAGTGGAGCCCCACAGTCCCTGCCCATAATCACCACATGGTACTGCAGCATGATAGTGGAAGGAATTAGAAATACCATGTTCTGACATCTATTATCTTGGGCATTTCACATACTTCAATTTACTTAATCTTTCTTTCTTTTTTTTTTTCTTTTTTTTTTTTTTTGTGACAGAGTCTTGCTCTGTTGCCAGGACAGAGTGCAGTGGCGTGATCTCTGCTCACTGCAATCTCCGCCTCCCCGGTTCAAGTGATTCTCCTGCCTCAGCCTCCTGAGTAGCTGGGATTACAGGTGTGAGCCACAACACCCAGATAATTTTTTTTGTATTTTTAGTAGAGACGGGGTTTCACCAGGGTGGCCTTGATCTCCTGACCTTGTGATCCACCTGCCTCGGCCTCCCAAAGTGCTGGGATTACAAGTGTGAGCCACTGCGCCCAGCCAATTCACTTAATCTTTCTAACAACTCTAGGACGTAATTATTACAGTCACCATTTTACAGAAGAGGAAGTAGAGGCTTAGGGAGCTAAACTGTTTGCCCTAGATAACACAATTCATAAAAGGCATAGCTATAATTTAAACCCAGATTTTTTTTCCAGGTGGACTATTTTGTGCTAATTCTGGCCTACTTAGGTATATCATAGTCAATCTGAAATAATATTGCATATGATATTTTATGTCATATTGTGTCACATTATAGTTAACAACAAAACACTGGGTTAACATGAGATTACAGGCACACGCCACCATGCCTGGCTAATTTTTGTATTTTTAGTAGAGATGGGGATTCACTATGTTGGCCAGGCTGGTCTTGAACTCCTGACCTTAAGTGATCCGCCCGCCTCAGCCTCCCAAAGTGCTGGGATTATAGGCATGAGCCACAGTACCCAGCCTACATTTGGTTTTTTAAAAATAATCTACCTTGACTAAAGCCATCACTAACTGTCCATAAAGAAATACAAGTTTGTTTGCATTTCCACAAGACATATATTTACCATGTAGGCTTGAAGCTGGCCAAAATTTCACAGGCTGACACCTACAATTAAGGGAAGTTAAGAAAAGGGTGCTGAGAGCCCAGTTTCCTACCCTTTCTTTCTCTTATTCTCCCAATACGCCTTACCACTGGACTTGGAGAAGTCAGAAGGCAGGGATGTCCCTGAAGCTTGGGGATGGCATTCTGTCCAAACTGAAACATAATACATTCTCCAACCGCTCTAATTCAATAATGCAATTATTTCTTAAAGGCCTATATGTAGAATTGGACACTTTTACAAATGACATAGCAAACCGGAAGTTATGACCTGCTTACAGGCAGAAAAAAAGAAAAACCTCCTTTTGATTTATAGATCTTTAAAATTGAGTTAACTCCAAATCCTCTTACTGATTAAAAATTATTAAGTGAGTAAAAGATCTATAATCATAGCAGACTTTTACTTCATTGTTTTTGCCTGAGTCCTGATTTGATAAAGCCTTTATTTAAAGTGTTGTGTTCTCTTAACCCAAGTAATGATTTTGAATTAATTAAAAGGCTTTAAAAATTATCTGTACCACATTAACAAAAGAAAGGTTAAAAACCTTATTATCATCTCCATTCCCGATTTTTAAAAAATCTTCTAGCAACCAGGGGAGGTGGCTCACGCCTGTAATCCCAAAACTTTGGGAGGCTGAGGGGGGTGGATCACTTGAGATCAGAAGTTCGAGACCAGCCTGGCCAACATGGTGAAACTCCACCTCTACTAAAAATACAAAAATTAGCCGGGCATGGTGGTGTGCACCTGTAATCCCAGCTACTTGGGAGGCTGGGGCAGGAGAATCGCTTGAACCCGGGAGATGGAGGTTGCAGTGAGCCGAGACCATGCCACTGTACTCCAGCCTGGGTGACAGAGCTATAATCTGTCTCAAAAAAAAAAAAAAAAAAACAACAACTTTTAGTAAACCAGGAATAGGAACTTCCTTAACTTGATAAAAGACATCTTCGAAAACCTACACCATAAGTCATACTCAAAGGTAAAATATTAGATGTATTTCCTTTAAAATCAGGACAAAGGAAAAGAATGTCCACTGTCGTCATTCTCCTACACTAGTATAATGAAAAGCCTTAGCCAGCACAGTAAAACAAAAAGAAATTAAAGATATTCAAACCAGGCTACAAAATAATCTGCAGAAAAAGTACTATAATTGCAAAAAGTTTATTGTTGTAAAATCAATATACAGAAGTCAACTTCATTTCTATACACCAGCAACAATTTAAAATATGCTTTAAAAGAGTTCCTATTCCCAATGAAGCAAAAATTAAAAGCCTATCTACTAATAAAGCTAACAAAAGATTAGCATGTCCTTTACTAAGAAAATTATACAATCTTACTGAAGGACATTAAAGGGAATTTCAGTAAATATAAAGACATTAAAATACCCATTTAAATACACAGAAACACAAAGATGGAAACAAGCAGGGGATTCCGAAAGGGGGAGCAAGGAAGGCAAGGGTTGAAAACATAGTATTGGGTATTATGTTTACTACCTGGGTGATGGGATCATCAGAAGCCCAACTCTCAGCACCGCACAATATACCTGTGTAACAAACCTGCGCATGTACCCCCTGAATCTAAAATTTTAAAGTAAATAAATAAATAATCCATTAAAAAATACCGATGTCTATATGGAAACTTGATATATGACAAGAGCTAACATTGCAGCTCAGAAGAAAAAAAATGGACCATTGGAAAATGGTATTGGGAACAAATTGGGGTAGATGTACTTCTTCCAATTTATTCTGCTAAGTACAGCCAATCCCCCTGGACATTATACCTAAAACAAGCCTATGAAGACTCTGGAAGATACAGAGAGAAGGTCGATGGGCCAGGGAGCTTGAGACTCAGGGAAGACAAGGTGGTGAGTTCCCGTGGTTTTCTTTTTACCTTATATATCCTGGACTGGAAGCTGAAGGGGCTGACAACCTGGAAACACCAAGGGATGCAGGTGAAAAAAAAGCTCCCGGAAAAGCCAAAAGACAAGGAAAAAGGCAGCCTAGTAAGACAAAAAACTTTGTGACATTAACTTCCTTGTGGCAGCCAAACAGCCCACCTCCACCCCCACCAGCCAAGGTACATAAGAAGCCTGGACTTTCACCCCCATGTGGCAAACTCTCCTGCTCCCCGCCTGGGTGGTGTCAATGGAGGCCACATGGGAGGCCCTCCCAGCAACCCAGTAGTAAGGAGGCATCCTCTGCCTCCACACACCCAAAGGTGTCCCCAGTGGGAGCCTGGACTTTTACCTCCACCTGGCAGTAAAGAGGTAGTGCCCCTCTTTTCCCACCAATGTACAGTCAGAGAAGGTCTGCTAAAACAAGATTTAAAAGCCACCCAGAAGGCCAGGCGTGGTGGCTCATACCTGTAATTCCAGCACTTTGGGAGGCCAAGGCAGGTGGAGTTCGAGACCAGCCTGGCCAACATGGTGAAATCTCGTCTCTACTGAAAAAAAAAAAAAAAAAATTAGCCAGGCATGGTGGTGGGCACCTGTAATCCCAGCTACTCAGGAGGCTGAGGCAGGAGGATTGCTTGAACCTGGGAGGTGGAGGTTAAAGTGAGCCAAGATCACACCACTGCACTCCAGCCTGGGTGACAGACAGAGACTCCGTCTAAAAAAAAACACAAAAAACAAAAACCGGCCGGGCGCGGTGGCTCAAGCCTGTAATCCCAGCACTTTGGGAGGCCGAGACGGGCGGATCACGAGGTCAGGAGATCGAGACCATCCTGGCTAACACAGTGAAACCCCGTCTCTACTAAAAAATACAAAAAACTAGCCGGGCGAGGTGGCGGGCGCCTGTAGTCCCAGCTACTCGGGAGGCTGAGGCAGGAGAATGGCGTGAACCCGGGAGGCGGAGCTTGCAGTGAGCTGAGATCCGGCCACTGCACTCCAGCCTGGGCGACAGAGCGAGACTCTGCCTCAAAAAAAAAAAAAAAAAAAAAAACCAAAACCACCCAGAGTCTTGTGAGGGGAGACAATGATAGACACTGACACCAAGATGACACAAATGTTGGAATTATCTCACCAAGATTTTAAAGCAGCCATCATAAAATGTTTCAAAGAACAATATGAACATGTTTGAAATAAATGAAAAAATATAAACTCTTTGCAGAGAAGTAGAATATATAAAGAAGACCCAAGTGCAAATTTTAGAACTGACAGCCTGCACAGCAAAGCGAGATCCCATCTCTAAAAATAAATGATAAAAAAAAATTAGCCAGGCATGATGGTGTGTGCCTGTAGTCCCAGCTACTCGGGAGGCTGAAGCAGGAGGATCGTTTGAGCCCAGGAGTTTGAGGTTACAGTGAACTATGATCGTGCCACTGTACTCCAGCCTGGGTGACAGAGTGAAATTCTGCCTTAAAAAATATATATATAACTGAAAAAAATACAACCAAAATATGGGCTCAACAGCAGAATAGAGAAGACAGAGAAAAGAATCAATGAATTTGAAGATAGAACAATATAAATCACCCAAACTGAATGACAGACAGAAAACAGAAAACAAAAAACAGTGTCTCAGGGTCTTATGAGACTGTAATGAAAGACCTAACATTTGTGTCATCAGAGTCCCTAAAAGAGAGAAGAATGAGGTGCGGCTAAAATTTTTTTTGAAGAAATAATGACTGAAAATGTCCCAAATTTGGCAAAAGACATAAATCTACAGATCAAGAAGCTGCATGAACTCAAATCAGATAAACCCAAAGAAATCCATGCCAGGACACATAATCAAACTTCAGAAAACTTTTATGTAATAAAGGACATTATCAAGAAAGTAGCCAGGCGTGGTGGTGCATGCCAATAGTCCCAGCTATTCAGGAGGCTCAGGCAGGTGGACCGCTTGAGCCCAGGAGTTTGAAACCAGCCTGGGCAACATAGTTTTTTGTTTTTGTTTTTGTTTTTGAGACTGAGTTTAGCTGTGTCCCCAGGCTGGAGTGCAGTGGCGCGATCTCCACTCACTGCAAGCTTCGCCTCCCGGGTTCGCGCCGTTCTCCTGCCTCAGCCTCCGAAGTAACTGGGACTACAGGCGCCCGCCACCGCGAGCATAGTTAAAAAGACAATGTATAGACTGGAAAAAAAAACTTGCACATCATATATCTGGAGTCTGTTATTTAGAATATATAAAGAATTCTTACAACTCAAAAAGAAAAAGAAAACCCAGTCTAAAGATGGGCAAAGGACTTAAACAGACATTTCTCCAAAGAAGATATAGAAGTGGCCAATAAGCACATAAACTTCCTTATAATAAAATAATGACATATCTTGATATAATGATATAATAAGATAATGACATCATTAGTCATTAGGGAAATGCAAATCAAAACTACAATGAGATACCACTTGATACCCATTAGAATGGCTATTAAAAAAAAAAAAGACCGGGAACAGTGGTTCACACCTGTAATCCCAGCACTCTGGGAGGCCGAGGTGGGTGGATCACTTCAGGTTAGGAGTTCGAGACCAGCCTGGCCAACATGGTGAAACACCATCTGTACTAAAAATACAAAAATTAGCTGGGCATGGTGGCAGGCAACTGTAATCCCAGCTGAGGCAGGAGAATCGCTTGAACCCAAGAGGCAGAGGTTGCAGCAAGCCGAGATCGTGCCACTGCACTCCAGCCTGGGTGACAGAGCAAGACTCTGTCTTAAAAAAAAAAAAAAAGGAAAATAGCAAGTGTTGACAAGGATGTGTAGTGTAGAAATTGCAACCCTCATACATTGCTAGTGGTAATGTAAAATGGCCCAGTCGCTGCAGAACACAGTTTGGCACTTTCTCCGAAAGTCAGACATAGAATTATTATATGACCCAGCAATTCCACTCCTAGGTACCTAGCCAAAAAAAATGGAAATCAGGTACTCAAATACTTGAACATGAATGTTCATAGTGGCACTGTTCACAACAGCCAAAAGGTAGAAACAACCCAAATGTCCATCAGTGGATAAATGAATAAACCAATTGTGGTTTTTACATATAATGGAATATAATTCAGCCATAAAAAGGAATGAAGTGCTGATGCAAATACATGGACAACATGGATGAACCTCAAAAACCTTATACTAAGCAAAAGAAACGAAACACAAAACATCACACATTGAACGATTCCATTTATGTGAAATCTCCAGAAGAAGTAAATCCATTAAAACAGCAGATTGATAGCTGCTGCAGGGGTGGAGTGGGGTGGGGGGGTGGAGTGACTGGGGAGTAACTGCTTAATGGGTATTGGTTTTATTTTAGGGTGACAAAAATGTTTTGGAACTAAAATAGAGGTGGTGGTTTCACAGCAGTTTGAATGTACTAAATGCCACTGGATCGTGAACTATATTATTTGTTTATTTATTTATTTAATTAATTTTTTTTTTTTGACAGAGTTTCCCTCTTGTTGCCAAAGCTGGAGTGAATTGGCGCAATCTTGGCTCACTGCAACCTCCACCTCCTGGGTTCAAGTGATTCTCATGCCTCAGCCTCCCGAGTAGCTGGGATTACAGGCATGCACCACCATGCCCAGATAATTTTTATATTTTTAGTAGAGACGGGGTTTCACCATGTTGGCCAAACTGGTCTCGAACTCCTGACCTCAGATGATCTGCCTGCCTTGGCCTCCCAAAGTGCTGGGATTACAGGCGTGAGCCATTATGCCCAGCCTTAAATTGTGCACTTTAAAATAGCTAATTTTATGTTGTGTAAATTTCACCTCAATTTTTAAAAATCTTGATTCTTGTCATTGTACTGTGGTTATAGAAGTGATATAATGTCTTTATTCTAGGAAATACATACTGAAATTTTGGCAGAGGTCAAAAAAACATGATGTCTTCAGTCTGATCTCAAATAGGTCAAGGAAAAAAGATAGATAAAATTGTAAAACACAGATGGAAAAATCTTAACCATTGGTGAATTTGGGTATGGTTAGATTCAATATGGCCATGTAAGAATTCTTCTTACATGGTTTGAAATTATTTCAAAATAGACTGGGCACGGTGGCTCAAGCCTATAATCCCAGCACTTTGGGAGGCCGAGGCGGGCAGATAAACTGAGGTCGGGAGTTCAAGACTAGCCTGATCAACATGGAGAAACCCCGTCTCTACTAAAAATACAAAATTAGCTAGGTTTGGGGGTGCACGCCTGTAATCCCAGCTACTCAGGAGGCTGAGGCAGGAGAATTGCTTGAACCCGGGAGATGGAGGTTGAGGTGAGCCGAGTTCATGCCATTGCAATCCAGCCTGGGCAACAAGAGCAAAATTCTGTCTCAAAAAAAAAAAAGAAAAGAAAAGAAAAGAAATTACTTCAAAATAAAAACTACAAATATAAGCACATTTAATTTTTAAAAGGCACCAAGAAGAGAGTAAAAAGATAAGTCAAAACTACTAGAAGATACGTGCTACACATATAGCTAACAAAAAATTGGTAACCACAATATATAAGGAACTCCTATAAATTAACAAGAAAAAGATAAACAACCTAATAAAAAATGGGCAAAAGACATGAATAGGCATTTCACAGATGAGAAAACACAAATGACCAATAATTGTGAAAAGATGCCCAAACTTATTAATAATAAAATACATACAAATTACAATAATAAAATACCATCTTACACCCACCACATTGAGAAAAATAAATCTAGCAACGCTAAATTCTGAAGAAGATTTACAACAATGGAGCATTTTTTTTCTTTTTTAAGACAGGATCTTGCTCTGTCTCCCAGGCTGGAATGCAATGGCAGGATCAAATCTCATTGTAGCCTTGAACTCCCAGGCTCAAGCCACCCTTCTGCTTCAGTCTCCTGAGAAGTGAGGACTGCTAAGCTAATTTTTTTCTTAAATTTTATTTTTAGAGACAGGGTCTTGCTATGTTGCCCAGGTTGGTCTTGAACTCCTTACTTGAACTTCTCCCACCTTGGACTCTCAAAGTGCTGGGATCATAGGCATTAGCCTCCATGCCCAGCTCCTGGAGTTCTTAATATATTGCTGGGGGAAGCAAAAAATGGTGCAACCATGTTGTAGAGCAATTTAATATAATCTCTTAAGTTGAACATGGGTAGACCCCTTCCATTCAACAGTCCTACTTGTAGGTACAATCACGCAATCAGAAAAAAAATTCTTACACATATACACACTGGGTCCTGTACCACAAAGTTTGTAACAACACTGTTTGTGTTACAAAAATCTGAAAACAATCCAAATGTCCAACAAATAGGGAATGAATAAAAATACTTCTCCAATAATTCTATATAGCAGTGAAAATAAATGAACTAAAGCTACCAGTAATGACCACGTAAGGTCACAGCATGATGCTGAATGGTAAGGGAAGCTGCAGAAGAAAACTTGCAGTATAATATTGTTTAAATAAAATACAAAATCATGAAAAACTAAACTAAAGTTTGTGGATACTATGAATAAAAGAGAAAGAAGAATAAGTAGCAAATTCATGTTAGTGGTTGCCATGAGGGAACAGGAAGATGTCCCAAGAGGGATACACTGGGGGCTCCAACTGATTCAGCAATGATTTATTTTTTAATCTTTGGGGTGGGAATCCAACTTCTCATTACGTAATTCTTTATTCTTTTTCATATGCATAATGTATTTTATTTTAAAAGATTTTCAGACACAGTTTTTTCCTCCCCACTTGGGCTAATTCCAGCTACCAATCCGCGTATGTCAGCCCATTTCTAACTGTGCTGATTTCTGTGCCACGGTTTTAGTTTGCAAGTGGAAGGGTCACCAAGATGTGCCTCCCATGGACTCTCACTACGCAGCAATCATCAGAAAGACCAGCCTTTGCTTCCATGGGAAAACAGATGTCCCGAGTCCTTCTGTAATACCACAGAAAGGACACTGAGGGGAGCTATTTCATCACTCAGGTGCCTGGTCGTTTTTCCTCCCCTGTGGCCTTTTGATATAATGGAGAGGGCAACAGAATGGAAATTAGGACACTAGTTTCTATTTCCAATTTTCCTCTAATCCTCTATGTGGTCTTGGGCAAGTCATATTCCCTTTCTGCCTGTTTCCTCATCTGTAAGATAAATCACATAGCCTCCTCCAAGATGCCTTTCAAATACGAAATTCCATGATCCATAATTATCTACAGGCTGGGCACAATGGTTCACACCTGTAATCTCAGTGCTTTGGGAGGCCAAGGCAGGAGGGTCCCTTGAGCCCAGGAGTTCAAGACTAGCCTGGGCAACACAGCAAGATCTCCACGAAAATTTTAAAAATTAGCTGGGTGTGATGGCACACACCTGTAGTCTTAGCTGCTCAGAAGTCTGAGCCCAGGAGGTCGATGCTACAGGGAGCTGTGATCACACCAATGCACTTCAATCTGGGCGACAGAGTGAGACCCTATCTCAAGAAAAAAAATTATCTATAATAAATCATTCCTGGACTCAAGAATTGTAATGAATAATGCCTAGTGCTTATGAAGCCTTGACAAGTCTAAAGAGATTAAAAATAACTCAGGGGTGCTCATATGGGAGGTACAACAGGAAACTCCTCTTCCTAAAATGAAGACATAGATCCATACACACAAAGCAAAGTATAATTTAGCTAAATCTGGGTATATTCTTAGATGAAAAAGAAAAGAAAGCTGAGTTTTCTAAACAAATCCATATTTTTTTCTACAGGAGAACACCACTGCTCGTAATTCAGGTTTATGAAAATAAGTGAGTTTACCTTTATTATCATCTTGGAATCATTACAATCAGGGTTTGTTTCCACTATTTCCTCTTGCCGCTCTTGAATTTCAAAAACTGGGTTCTATTACACAGAAAAGAAATCAACATTTAATCAATAAGATCAAGATATATTGATCATATCTACAAGGAGGTCAATATTTTTACAGAAAGAATGTTAAATTAAATTCCTTGTAAAGATGGCATTTAGCAGCCCCCTTAGCACACATCAGAGGTAAGAAGAAAGGGCTTATTAAGCAGTTAAGAAACTATGTAATTTTCTCTTCACTTTGACCCAATTTGAATATACAACTACTGTTGGGAATAAGGATATTTTTCAATTAATTAAGAAACTATTAGAGAGATGTTTAACATCAGGTCTTCTAAAACCTGTATATACTACTTGAATCACACACTACTTAATGGTAGTTCTTTAATACATATTCCCATGATACACTAAGCCTGCTGGTGGCAGCCTTTGGGGTGGGCCCTGCACAGGCTCATGTAGGCTTACAAGGTATCTCATAAGCAACAATTGAAATTGAGGCACAGAGAGTTAAAATCCCATTAAAGTTTTGGCAGAAACACATTGAAATAAACTTAAAATTTGGAAGTAAAAATGAGACATGCAGTTTTCCTTCCCTTCTTTATCGTCCCCTGGGGTGTCCGTATGCTCTGCACACTGAGAAAGGAGGCAGAAGGGACATGGACGCAGAGGCGTTGGCATGCCTGGAGGCCAAGAAATGGAGTAGCAAGGTTGTGGAGGGTTTCTGCCTGCCTGGTAGTAGAAGAATTAGAGCACTGGGAGGGGTAGGGGGACCAGCATGGACACATTAGTGTGCCCTGGGGCAAGGAAGAGGGACAGTGAGGGGAAGGAAGAGGGCCCTCTTGTAGTGGGGGCTGCAAGGAGATACTGGTATGTTCCATGGTCAAGGAGGCAGTTACAGGTGATAAAGAGAAGGAAGTGGTTATTGTGATTGGGTGATTAGTTACACTGAGAAAATTAGAAAATTGAGGCTGAGTGTGGTGACTCACACCTGTAATCCCAGCACTTTGGGAGGCCGAGGCAGGTGGATCACCTGAGGTCAGGAGTTTAAGACCAGTCTGGCCAACCTGGTGAAACTCCATCTCTACTAAAAATACAAAAATTAGCCGAGTGTGGTGGTGCGTGCCTGTAGTTCCAGCTACTCAGGAGACTGAGGCAGGAGAATTGCTTGAATCCAGGAGGCGGAGATTGCAGTGAGCTGAGATTGCACCACTGCACTCCAGCCTGGGCAACAGAGCGAGACTCCATCTAAAAAAAAAAATTAGAAAACTGAGTGAAAATGTAAATACAGTGAGGCTAGTGGAATCTATAATCAGAGGATAATGGAATCACTGTCAGAGAAGTGATTTTATAAAAGTGAATGATTAGAAAGAACATTGGATTATTAGATTGCAATTGGAGATAAACAGAAACTCATAGTTTTTTATTTTATGTATACCCACATAAAAATAGAGACGTATGTATGTGTGTGTACACAGATACATACATTTATTTTCTAGCTCTGTCCACTGAAAACGGCCTAGAAGCAATGATACCCAGTAGAAAGGTGCTCACTGAAGGCCTAGATCACGGCTTCCAAACACCATCTTGTGAAAGGAATCAAGGCTCCTGGGGCAGGAAAAGTACAAGATGAGTCTGAAGCATCTTTTTGTGCCAGAAACCAAGGAAGTGCTCAAATAATGATGAGGACATGTCAAAAGGACCCAGTATCTATCTTGAAGGGGCTCCTACTAGCCAAAGCTGGGAAATTTTGAGTATGAAAACAGTGATGTCATGCCGGGCGCGGTGGCTCACGCCTGTAATCCCAGCACTCTGGGAGGCCGAGGCGGGCGGATCACAAGGTCAGGAGATCGAGACCATCCTGCCTAACGTGGTGAAACCCCGTCTCTATAAAAATACAAAAAATTAGCCGGGCGCGGTGACAGGCGCCTGTAGTCCCAGCTACTCGGGAGGCTGAGGCAGGAGAATTGCTTGAACCCAGGAGGCAGAGGTTGCAGTGAACCAAGATTGAGCCACTGCACTTCAGCCTGGGCAACAGAGCAAGAATACGTCTCAAAAAAAAAAAAAAAAAAAAGCCATGCTCTTATTCCCTCACACCTATGTTAGTTGTTCTAGGTAACTTTTTTTTTTTTTTTTTTTGAGGCAGAGTCTCACTCTGTCACCCAGGCTGGAATGCAGTGGTGTGATCTCGTCTCAAAAAAAAAAAAAAAAGAAAATAGTGATGTCAATGGATACAACTCATTGGAAGAAAAGAAATCAATGAATTCATACTTACATGAATGAGTGAGTGAGTGAATGAGTTATTGAATGAATAGGGAGAAAGGAAAACGCTCTTACAGTAGAATGCCAACTAACAAATATAGAAGGACTGATAGAAATAGAAAATCTCAATAGACCATCACCACAGTGGAAGCTGAGGGTTCTACAGATGCTAAGGCTAACGAGTGAGGGTCCATGAGGAACAATATGTTGGCGTCATTTCAAAACATCTCCCCACAGAATACTGTTCAATTACAAAGGCAAAAATAATGTTTGAGGGTTCTTATTTTGTTTTGTTTTGACACAGGGTCGCTTTATCAACCCAGACTGGAGTGCAGGGGCGCAATCTCAGTTCACTGCAGGCTCAATCTCCCAGGCTCAAGCCATGCTCCCACCTCAGTCTCCCGGGTAGCTGGGACTACAGGCACGTGCCACCATGCCCAGCTAATTTTTGTGTTTTTTTGTAGAGAAGAGGTTTCACTATGTTGTCCACTATTGAATTCCTGAGCTCAAGCAATCCACCTGCCTTGGCCTCCCAAAGTGTTGGGATTACAGGCATGAGCCACTGTGCCTAGCCAAGAAACCTGACAAACATCAACTTTTCCAGGTAATGAAGGTTAACATTATTAGCAGTGGGACACAGTGACATTGTTTGTCCGTGGCGATGTAATGAGAAGAGCACAGCGCCATTTCTAAAGAATTCCGGCCAAGAACGCATGGCTTCTAATACTAGTCAAAAGGAAAAATCAGACAAATCCAATTTGAGGTTCACCCTTGTGATGTTGTGATACAATAAGAAACATACACCTGGTCTTCTGTCCCCTCTCCTGGCACAGAGCTCCTGAAACCCTTGTAATTTCCTCAGTGATAGGTGTGATGGAAACATCTTTTATTATACTATTTTTGTCTCAGTCCCAGGTTCCTGACACAAGAACTTCTAAGGACCCTTGGAATCTCTGGAGCTACAAGAGTTATCTTTTTTATATGCTAATGAGTTGACTGGTGCCCAAAGACCCTTAGATAGCTTCAGAATGGGGTCTGGTCATCAGAAAGGCCAACCATGTGATTAGAAGATTTGAACTTGGGGCTGGGCACGGTGGCTTAGACCTGTAATCCCAGCACTTTGGGAGGCCGAGGCAGGTGGATCACGAGGTCAGGAGTTCAAGACCAGCCTGGCCAACATGATGAAACCCTGTTTCTACTAAAAATACAAAAATTAGCTGGGTCTGGTGGCACGTGCCTGTAATCCCAGCTACTTGGGAGGCTGAGGCAGGAGAACTGGTTGAACCTGGGATGGGGAGGTTGCAGTGAGCTGAGATCTCACCATTGTACTCCAGCCTGGGCGACAGAGCAAGACTCCTTCTCAAAAAAAAAAAAAAAAAAGATTTGAACTTGGAGCCCCACCCCCTGACCTCCAGGTAGAGGAGGGGAGCTGAAGGTTGAGTTAATCACTGATAGCCAATGATTTAGTCAATCATACCTAAGTAACAGGACCTCCATAAAACTCCTAAAAGACAGAGTTTAGAGAGTTTCTGAGTTGGTGAATGCATTAAGGTACTTAGAGGGCAGCGCGCCCAGAGAAAGCATGGAAGCTCTGTATCTCTTGACCTAGACCTTGCCCCCTGCATCTCTCCCATTGGCTGTTTCTGAGCTGTATCCTTTAAAATACACTAGTAAGGAAAGAGCACTCCTGAGTTCTGTAAGCTGTTCTAGCAAATTAGCAAATCCAAGGTGTTGTGGGAACCCTTGAGTTTTAGCGAGTCAATTAGAAGTATGGGAGACCCAGGACTTGAGATTAGCATTTTAAATGGGGGCCGTCTTGTGAGACTGAGCCCTTTAACCTGTGGGATCTAACGCTAACTCCAGGTCTATAGTGTCAGAATTCTACTGAATTGTTGGACACCTGGCTGGTGTCTGGAGAGTTGGAGAACTGGTTGTCATGAGAAAAAAAAACCCACACATTTGCATCAGAAGTGTTCTGTGGGTAGAGATAGTTCCTAGTAACACTACAGAATGAAAGGTCTATACTCTTGAAAACTGTCAAAGGCAGGAATGACAGGGAAAGATTGAGACACCATGGCTCCAGATAGAAGGAGAAGGAATAGACGACAACTAAATGGAGCATGTGTTCCTGGAGTGGTTGTGGATGAGAAAGCAAAAAGACATCATTGGGACAGTTGGTGAAACTTGCATGGGGTCTCAGTACTGGCTGGAAGCATTGAATCAGCGTGGATTTCCTTATCTGGAGGGTCATATTGTGGTTATGTAGTAGAGTGTCCTTTGATGGGCAGAATACTCACTGGGGAGCCCAGGGGCTTCATGTCTGCAATTTGCTCTCAAATCGTTCAGAAAGAGAAAATGGTAGGGTACACACACACACACACACACACCTCAAATGTGATACAAGGTACCAACTGAGGAACCTGAGCGGAAGGAATGTGGGTGCTCTTTGTACTATTCCTGCAACATTCTGTAAGTTTGAAAATATTTCGAGAGGTGTGGAGAAAGATTTAATAACTTTTTCTTTTTCTTTATTTTCTTTTTCTTTCTTTTTTTTTGTTTGTTTTGGAGACAGGCTCTCACTCTGTCACCCAAGCTGGAGTGCATTGGTGCCATCACTGCTCACTGCAGCCTCAAGCTGGGCTCAAGCCATCCTTTCACCTCGGCCTCCCGAGTAGCTAGGACCACAGGTGCACACCACTATGCCCAGCTAATTTTTTTGTAATAATTGTAGAGATGGGGTTTTGCCATGTTGCCCAGGCTAGTCTCGAACTCCTGGGCTCAAGTGATCCTCCCTCCTTGGCCTCCCAAAGTGCTGAGATTAAAGGAGTGAGCCATCAAGCTCAGCTAAATTTAAGAATAAGATTAAGAAAGAGGAGTCTCAAATACTCCTCTGTATTTGAGGAGTATTTGAGGGCACAATGACTCTGTATTCGAGGGCACAATGACTTAAACAAACAGACAACAACAACAAAAACCAAGGTCTCTGTCACCCAGGCAGGAGTGCAAGTGGTATGATCTGAGATCCTGGGGTCAGGTGATCCTCCTACCTCAGCCTCCCAAGTAGGTAGGACCACAGGTGTGTGCCACCATGCCGGGCCAATTTTTTGTATTTTTAGTAGAGACAGAGTTTCACCATGTAGCCCAGGGTGGTCTCCAACTCCTGGACTGAAGCAATTCACCCGTCTCAGCCTCTCAAAGTGCTGGGATTACAGGCGTAAGCCACCAAGCCTGGCCAGCATATGATTGTTTTTTTAAAGTTCAGTCTGCCTCATTCAACACGCAGGGCTTACAGAAAGTAATCTTTAATTATATCTGTATATTTACTTCAATAAATATATCTGTAGGCACTCGATAAATCACATTCTGTGGCACTTAGAAGTTCAATACTGAAGATTCGTTTTCCAGTGTTATTTTTCACTAAGTATGTTGTTTTGTACTACAGGTAATTAAATAATATGCTTTTTATGTAACAATAATGTTAATGATAATAATAGCTCTTATTTGTACTTGCCTCTTATTACATATACATATGCTACTCTGCTTTGCATATTTTATATCACATATACATATACTACTCTGTTTTGCATATTTCAATCTTCACAACACTGTGAGGTTGAGACTGTTCTTAAGCTTATTCATAGATGAGGAAACTAAGCCATAGAGAGGTCGAGTGTCTTGTCTAAGTTAGTAGTAGAGCTGAAATTTGAACCCAGGCAGTCTGGCTCTACAGTCTTTTTACTTTTTTTTTTTTTTTTTAAGAGAAGGCCTCACTCTGTTGTCCAGATTGGAGTACAGTGACATGAACTTGGATCACTGCAGCCTCAACCTCCTAAGCTCAAGCAATCCTCCTGCCTCAGCCTCCTGAGTCGCTTGGCTTGCATGCCACTATGACCAGTTAATTAATTAATTAAATTTAATTAAATTTATTTATTTATTTATTTTTTGAGACAGAGTTTCACTTTTGTTGCCCAGGCTGGAGTGCAATGGCACGATCTCGGCTCACTGCAACCTCTGCCTCCCAGGTTCAAGTGATTCTCCTGCCTCA